>NW_020664540.1:6478216-6553506 GCF_002925995.2 Terrapene triunguis
GGGGCCGGGGCCGGCCGCCAGAGGGGACCAGACTGGGCCGCGCCTCCTCCCCCCACCCCCCCAGCTTACCTGCTGCCTGCTTCCTGCTTCAGGCGGGGCTGGGGCCGGGGCCCCGTGGAGTGTCCTCTTTTTGGACACTCCAAATATGGTAACCCTAAGTTAGCTCCAACTTTTTATATTTAAAGGATCCATGTCAACATATTTAGGCCCCAAATTGAAATCCAAGCTTTGTTAGAATTGTTGTGAAATGTCAACTAGATTCTAATGTGCTACTTTTTTGTTATATCTAGTAATCAGTCACTAAGAAATTAAACAGACAAAATATAGCACCTTTATAGGGTAACACAGTAAAAATAAGCAAATGCAAAGTTTATAAGCCTTTCATGGTACTTACATTGAACATTGCTCCTTCACCCACAACAGGAGGGCCTTTTTTGCAGACATCTTCCACCGTTTCTTAACTTTACCTCTTTTTCTTGCCTGTGGGCTTACAGATGAGTCGACGATGCTCGAACAATCAAGAGATGGCTGATTATAACTACTACCAAGGGTCCACGCAAGTTCTTCAATCTACCAGAGACAGGGGGAGAGTTTAACAATGCTTCACTCTGAAGAATAATCACAGAGATCAGATGCAGAGAACCATTAAGAATAAGAAATCCGGTATGATTTTATTATAGCTGGAGCCGGTAGCCCAATACTTCCTCTTATAAGACTGTTTTCAGTAGCTTATAACTCTGTCAACTTTAACTGTTGGGCTGATATGCTCCATGCTGAGTATCTACCTCCAGCTGAATTTGTTTGGAACATTTTAGCCAAAACAGTTAAGCGATTTCCAAAAACAAAACTACAGAAAAATACATTGTTTTGCCCATTCTGGTGACCCTTTCTTTCAAAAGCTGTGGCATACCGATACTTTGTAGTAGGGGTTTGAAATTAGGCAGACCTTTGTGTCCAGGAGATGCCTTGTTCCATCCCCGTTAAAAGTCATGACATTTAGCCATTCACCCAAACTTAATTCCCCAAAGATTCTGTCTGCATTGAGCATGCTCCAGCCCAGGGTTGAGAAGAACCTTCCCTGTTGCAGCTCTGAGCTGCTACAGGCTGGGCTGGGCCCAGGCACCAGACCAGAGAACAGGTAGCTGTCTCTCCTGTGCACATACCTGCAGGCAGAATCTGGCCCATGGTTTTAAACCAGTTATAAAAAAAATTAACATGCATATCACACTGCTGTCAATCATATCCTGCTCAGCTAACAGGGACTCTAGTACCCATTTCAGAGAAGCAGCTACAATGTACAATTAGAACATATTAGATGTTTCTGCTCTGAGACAACACTTCAGGCATACAGCATAAGCAGCTTTTTGGTTTGTGCTTATGCATAATTCATCTCATTTTGTGACCATTTCATTCCACAATTTTTTGTTCTTTTTTTCTCTATTAAAAATACTTTCCCACATCACTGCAATACTTACATGAAAATGTAATATAATTGTCCAAATTAGGCCAAGCACAATGGAAGGTTTTCCTTCAATAATGTCAGCAACATGAATATTTATGAGCTTGATCTGGAAAAAAAGGATCATTGTTAAAGAAGGAACATGTTCCACAAACTAAACTGGTGTGAAGAGTGAATTTTAAAGTTAACTTTAATACTAACTGATTTGTTCTTCAAAAATTTCAAGGCATTTTCTATATTGCTTCTGCACTGGAAGGTGTTGCATCCTTTTTCCCGTGACTACAAAAGAAAAAGAAAACATTGCACAGTCAGCGGTGACGATCTGTTTTATTTTAGATTGTTCACCAATAAAGGTCCAAATCCTGCAAAGACTGATGTCTGATTTTGCATCCATTGACACCAGTGGCAAAGCTTCCATTGACTTAAACGATGCAGCATCCACAGGAAGCCTGCTCTTTAGCACAGTACAGCTCAAGCGCAGTGCCAATAAGTTCTTGCTGCTGGAGCCCTAGCAGCAGGGACAGCTGATTCTGAATGAGAGAGCCTGCAAGCCATGGGACAGTTGTTCCTGGCAGTGGACGGTGTGACAGGATACTCACCCACTGACTCCAGTGGGACTGCTCACATGCTTACAGTTAAGCACATCCATAAATCTTTACAGGATTTAGGCCAAAGTCAGGATTTCATTCCTTTATTTTATCTTACCAATTGTTGACCTGAAAGTACTTCCAGCAGGTCCAAGAGCACACGACCTTCTTTGACGTCTGTATATAGATCTGAGATAACGGAAGGAGGAGTATGCTGCAAAAGTAATACATTTAGGTGCAAGTTATATACTGAATCCTGAAATCACCATCGAGCAAAATATCATTGATTGTTTTGCTTCTTTTTTTAAAAAAAGTTTTCATTTCTTTGCCCCTTTTTTTTGTTCCACTTACCATTATTCTGCTTATTTCAATAGAACAGTACAGAAAATGGATTTATTTTAAAGCTGAGGGCCCCAGTTCAAGAAAGCATCCTTGTTCAGGAAAGCACTTAAGTATGTGCTTAACTTCAAGTAATTAAAGCCAATTAACTTTAAGCACATGCTTAAATGCTTTCCTGAATAAGGGTGGACTTAAGCACCCGCTAAAGCGCTTTCCTATACTGGGGCCAAAATTATCATGTTTCTAGCTATCCCTTTAAGAAGAAGAGGGTAACTCAATTTTGATGCAAAATTTCCAGTAACTAACTTTGAAAAATATGAAGGTCAGAAAGAGCAGTTGATTAACACTGTTGCTTTTCACCAGTTAAGCCTAAGGTTTGAATATTGACTCTGGAGATAAGTGAAAATGAACTTAATGTTGCATGCTATTTGCAGACTTCGCAAAACCACGTTGTGACTGCCCATCTCTGCTCAAGAAGGTACCAGCACTGGAACCGCTGGCACGCCACAGGTCAGGACCAAAGTGCATTGACAGAGCAGATTTGTGAAAGCTTACAAGTACCTGCCTCCTCTGCAGCTATTTCTGTTAATCCTTGACTTTCACTGAATTAAAACAATGTTTTAAATGCATTCCAGTGTAGCAGAAATATACAATAAAACAAGCAGCCTATGATAATGCCTATATAACACCACCACCAAAAAAACCCCAACCAAACGAACAAAAACACCACACAAATATATAACCACACACACCTGTCTCTGCCGCGTGCATGTTATTCAACAGTTAAAACATATCTTTCTAGGCTAATTTTCCCTGTTGAACCATGAATATTTAAATTTGTTTGATTTATTCATTCTTTTACATTTTGCTCTCCAAAGTACAGTTCTAAAATAATTCACAAACAACAGCAACAACAAAAAAACAACAACTTGTTTAACATTAGTTAAGGTTGCTCTCCTCAGTAAACAAATCATAAAAAATTAGGAAATGCAAAGTAAAGGATTAAAAGTTTGTGAAGTCAAGCACTCTTGAGTTAGGAAATGCCAGAATGAACATTGCTCATGCAATCTTAATTCAGCCCCCTTGTGCATATGCATTATGATACAGTCATTAATTACATGATCCCATATTATTATTATTTTACAAAAACCCTGGTTCGTCCAGTGCACAGGATGGATCTGCTCTGGGGATGAATTGGGATTGTGTAGTGAAGGAGCCTGTTGTCTGTAGGACCCCTGCCACATTTGCTGCAGAAGTTGGTAGGTGTGTAGTGAATGAGCCAGAGGCCGGCAGGAAAACAAAGGATGGTCTTGGGTCAGGACAGTTCAATGCCGCCCTGAAGACTTGGATTCTGTCCTTGCCTCTGCAACAGAGTTCCTATGTGATGCTTGGCAAGTCACTTACACCAAACTGTTCACATAGTCACTTCCTCATGTAATTAAAGACTTTATAACAATCATACCCACAGGGGCACTAAATTAAGGTTCCTTGGGCAACATTCATTCTGGCATTTCCTAATTTGATAGTGCTTTTACTTTGCAATTTTTTAATCCTTTTATATCCTTAATGTTGTACTTCTTACTTCTTATGGTTTGTTTACTTAAAGATTGTTAAACAAGAACTTTTTTGTTATTGAATTTCCTTATTTTTTTAATAGAAAGAAAATATTTTATATATGTGCTATTTAAATAATAGAGCACTTCCACCTTTGTTGTTTTCAATGTATATTTTATTACCATTGTTATCTTTGTGAAGTGCCACATTTCACCACACAGTGTCATGTCTACAAATATATTCAAAGTAATTAAATTAATTTGTAGTCACATAAAACACTTGGAAAACCATAAGAAGCACAGAAAAGGGGCTGTCATTTTGTAGCTTTGTATTCATGTAACTCTTTTTGAGGAAAGTAACAAATAATTAACCTTGAAATGAAACAGTACAAACCCAAACAGCACAGCAGTAACTTATCCCAACACAGTATGCTTTCATTACAATTACTCCTGTGACCTACCATAGTCTGAGGTAAATCAGTTATCAAAGGCAGCCATTGCCATGACAAGAGGGTGCAGTGTTGTTGTAGCCGTGTTGGTCCCAAGATATTAGAGAGACAAGGTAGGTGAGGTAACAGCTTTTATTGGGCCAACTTCGGTGAGAGACTCTTTCACCAACAGAAGTTGTCTCTCTAACAAGGGTAACAGTGACTTTCCCCAAGTGTGCAAACGAACTGGGGGAGGGTGAGTGATGAGTGGTTATCGCTGATGTCACAATGTTACAGCTCATGTGACAGTAGAGGGCATCAAATGTATGGGGGTAGGGGGAAAGCAGGGGAATCTAACTTTTTCACTGTTCCTGTTTTCCCAAATTTCCTAAATAAACAACAATACACCAATATAAAATACACATTGGAGATCATTCCTCACACATATTAATTAATGAGTGGAATTTGCTTCAAATTTCCCATGGCATGTTTACAAAGAAAGGGTTTTGAGATACAGAACCTGAAAAGCATTTCTGACTAATTATTATTGCAAGACAATAAGACAAAACTGCCTTCCAGAGACCATTTTCTTACCTTTGCTAACTGTGAATTTATCCAACTAGTGAAGGTTTTCTTCTGGATGCATTCCTGCTCCACTGTGAAAAAAGAAAAATCACTTAATTAAACAATTTGACTATTTTTATTTCACTTTTTCAAAAAGAAACATGGAATCCATCTCAAATCTAAGTTCTGTCCTCAGTTATCTCAGTGGGTTTTTTATATGGATTTTAATATTATTTTCTGGAATCTAACTGCTATTTTCCTCCATTCAGAAATGAAAGCATCTCCAAGGAGTTCCACAACCGGAAAATGCACTCTTAGTGGACATGATGGGGCTTGATCTGAGGAAAAGGTCCATCCACGCAGAGAATCTTAATGTTCTTTAAGATTTTTTTTAAAAGCTCAACTAATGCAAATAGTAAAATGAACAAAGGAGCCTACATAGCAATATGTCTAAAACAGTTTGGGCCTCAACTTATTTCTAAATGTGCCTCAAATGCCTTAGGCCTTTTGTCAGCATAAATCCACTGTTGCAATTCTAAAAGTTCAGATCTAGGGTAAAATTGACAAAAGTGTCAAAAATCACTTAGGGTTTGTCTACACAGGGATAAAAAACTTGCGCAGGCCCGGGTCAGCTGACTTGGGCCCCTGGGGCTCAGGCTCCCAGGCTGAAAAATCATTGTGTAGATGTCTGGGCTCGGGCCTGAGCCCCAGCTCTGGGACCCCGTGAGGGTGGAGGGTCCCAGAACTCAGACTCCAGCCCAAGCCCAAATGTCTACACAGCAATTTTTTAGCCCCACAGCCTGAGCCCCGTGAGTCGAGGCCGTGCTACAGGGCTTTTGTCCCTGTGAATAGTTACCCCGAGGGGTCTAAGTCCCATTGACTCTGCAAGAAAACCAAAAAACTCTCTTTCTTTCCCTCCCCTCGCTTTTATTTACGACTCCCCCCAAAGATCTAATTGTGTTTAATTCTTCATTTTTATACAGTATAGCTAATAGGAATAGTATATGAATTGGCATACAACTACAATTATTATCAAATGCTCTCACATGACTCACATTAAAGGTAGTGAGAGCTACATGAACAAATCTAAAGGCATAATCTGGGTCATAGTGATTTCATTTATTTTGATTTCTCTGGTGTCCCTCCCAGGCTTTAGGCATATATTTCATTCAACTTAGGTTGCTACCAACCTTCCTCTCTCCTGACAGCTTCCGACTACCTGCATCCCACCTGATTAAAGCCATGAAATCTGAGGTGCAAGGTAACAGGAGACCTATGGTATCCAACTAGAAAGATGATTAAACCAGACCAATTAACTTGGCCACTTAATTAGAACAAATTCTGACATGTGTACAGTGCTTATCCCTCTCTCTTGGTTCCAACTTGTATACACACTCGTGGGACATTTTGAAAATAGTGCTCGTTAGCTAAGTTGTGTAATGATGTATCTAGAACACTGGTGAAAACAGACTGAAAAGGGTAGGGGAGATCTCACTGCACCAGCCCAGCAGAGGGAATGAACTTTATCTGCAAAGTGTGATTTTCATCCAGATGGGGAGAGCCGGTAGTACGCCCTCCACATCATTGACACAATGCAGGATGCGAGAAGAGGGTGAAGGCAGAGTGACCATGCGCAGGGCCCTCTGCAGCCCCAGTGCACCAGAAAGGGAGTGTCTGCTTGAGAAGTGAGCAGAGGAGGGGTTTGGGGATCTGCACTTACATAGATCTTGAGGCCCAGAACTCCTACATATAGGGTGTAGAGGAGCAATGGCTATACCATCCATAGGCTGGTATGAGGTTTCAGAAAGGCTGTCTGTGACCTACCCCTCAGGCTGGGAATTGGTGAATTCCAAAGCCCCCCACCTCACAATTCCCAACACCATTCCCCAAACAGACAGGCTTTGTGAGGGGAGGGATGCCAGCCCAATACCTGCCTGGGAAGGGATAGGGAGGGCTGTGTCTTGATGGCCCTCCCCTCCCTCATGTGTGAGGGGAAAGCAGACCAAAGATGGCCTGACAGAATTGTCCAGATCCGTTCTGCAGTGCCCTGTGCACTGCTCCAATCTTGTGCCTGCCCCTACAGCCTTCAACCAGAACTTCCACTATGAGGTAGAAGGTGACTGGATCTGAGAGTGATGGGCTGCTGCTCTGTGAGCACTGAAAGCCGAGCAACCATCTAGGGGATGGAGTTATCTCTAACCATGTAATGAGTCCAGATTCTAAACTGGTAAGCAGCTTGCAGAAACAAAAATGTTAGCAAAGGGGATCATATGAAACTGAACAGCCCTTCTGTCCCAAAGCCTTCCTGCTATATGGCTGCACAAATAATCCAAAAGATAAATATGAGAGAAGGTTTGTTCACTTGGCACCACAGGCCAAATGCAGAATTACTCTACAATGAAAATCCAGCAATTCCCCTGCAGAAAGATCCCAAAAACATATGCCCACAAAAAACGCCCTACTGCTCTGCTCGAGAAAATGAAACCCATTTCACACAGTGCAGCAAGTACTTTATTATGCTCATGGAATACAGCTAACACGGTGGTTCTCAAACGTTTTTACTGGTGACCCCTTTCACATAGCAAGCCTCTGAGTGCGACTCCCCTTATAAATTAAAAACACTTCTTTATATATTTAACACCATTATAAATGCTGGAGGCAAAGCGGGGTTTGGGGTGAAGGCTGACAGCTCACGACCCCCCAAGTAATAACCTTGCGACTCCCTGAAGGGTCCCGACCCCCAGTTTGAGAACCCCTGAGCTAACACAAATTCCCATTCTAAAGCCCCAATCTTGCATCAGGCTTTACTAGCATCAAACTCTGCACCTATACAGAGCTCCATTACGTGAGATGCCGTATGGACAAAGGGGCAGAGCTCAATGCAGGATCTACATCTAAAGAAGTAGATAGCTAATTCTGGTTCATATTTCTAGATCATCTACCAAAGCCTTAATACTAAATCTGCCCAGAATTAAATATTCATATTCTGCACATCAATAATACTTTGCATGATACATCTAAACAATCTTTCTGTGGTTCTCCATAACCCATCATGCTTTGTATCTATTATTTGTAATAGTACCACCCTGACTCCACCACAGCAAAGTATGTAGCACTCTATTTTCTCTCGTGATTATATTATTGTTCATTTTTAAGAAATGAACATTACAACAGAATTAAAAAGGAGAGGAGACTGTGTGCATGCAGAAATATAATATCAAAATAATTTTTGTTTTGAAAAGGGGATAACATTAAAAACATGAAACACAGAAATACAGTGTTAGAGGCAAATCATAATCACTACTGCTCTAGGAATTAGGTAAACAACACCAAGATATCAGATTCAAGTTAGCACATAAGCAAACCACACCCCCTTGCTATATTTCAAGCTGCAGAAATATCATGGAGCCTTTGCCAATTATGTAACTGAAATTCGAGTGGGTGGTGGCTACCGACTGTAGCAGGCAAGCACGGCTGGTATTTCTACGGTTTGAAAAGGAGTGTATACCCAAGACTCAATATTTCACTGAAGCCAGTGGTTCCACTCCTTTCTTGTCCCACCTCTAGCTCACACACAGTGTGCTGTTGCTGAGCCAGAGAACTAGCTTTTGGGCCTGATTCTGAGAGACAGTGAGGAGCATTAGGCCCTTTGCACGTGTCTTTTGCCTCTATCAGGACAGTTGCTTCCGATGTTCATGTTCAAAAGTGTTACATAATATGGGCCTGATCCTGCAAACATTTTCTCGTGGGAATAGTCTTTACTTGGGCAACTAGTCTCACATGTTGAACTGGGGGGCAGGTAATTTACTAACCCATTTAATGGTGTCAGATATTCTCCCCCCTATGCAGGGTGCATTGGCTCCCTCTATTCCCCTTCCCTCCCTGCTCACTCTCCTGCCAGTTGCTCCTAAGGGAAAAACCTATGGTGCAGCCCCTGCAGCCTACAGCTGCCACTGTGCCCAGACATCATGAAAGCAATGCAAAGGTGGGGGCAAGGAGTTCTTTCTCCTTCCTACACCCTGCGAGGCTGCGTAAGGATTGAGCACACATCTAGCCAACAGCTTGGTTTACTTTCATGACCCATTAAAAGAACTGTCATGAATCAATAACAAGCTCTAGTACAAGAATAGCCAATAGCTCACAGAGCTCTTTGGATAGTAGCCAGGTGTAGTACAACATTCAGCTCAGTATACACACATCTGCCCATGCACACTACACATCCTACTCTAGTCGTGTTCCTAGCAGAGTGGCAGATGGTTATTTCTTCATTTTTATGGTGAATGTGTATTTCCCCTAGTCCATTACTCCAAGGCTTTAATGATTTATGAAAACTCAAATTCTTGTATCTATCATGAGGTTAATTAAAAAGGATTTTTATGTCTAGGAGTATGAATGAGTTCTTTGTTGGCCATTTTAATAGGACTCTAAATGACCTTGGATTTATCTTGCCCTAGTTTTCAAAATGTAACTGACCCAGAATAAATAAAGCTATCCAAAAACTATAAAGCACTTCCTTCACCCATGGCAAAATCAGTGCCCAAACTTACCAGGCCAGAAAATGGAGCTGATGAGACAAACATGCATCTGACAATATGAGAACACCTGAGAACCCTCAGATTTTCTCTTCCTTTTTAAAGTCAGTCTTTAAAGAATAACTTTTTTGGGGAACAATAATAATTAATCTGTTACATACAGTAATTGATGATAAAGAGAAATTGTTGGACACTTATTAGTATGTCCTGAAATGGACAATCACAGCCACTACTTAATAGGCTAATCAGTAAAAGCTAGGTTATCGGCATGCGATCTAGCACATAGTATGGGGCAGTGCACCGCTGAACTGTTGCAAGAGCATCCCAAAGGAAAAAGTGAGAGTCAGGGAGTTGCAATCTCCCAGCTGGTCTCCCCACTGCTCCAGGAAAGGAATACTCTGTGATACGTATAGATCTGTCACAGCACACACACTCAGGTATGTCTACACTGCATTGTAAGCCCAGGGTTCAAATTCAGGCTCAAATCTAACCCCCCTTCCGTTAACATACAGATCGCACTCAGACCCAGGATACCAGGACCCCACGGGGGTGGAAGGTCCAAGCCTGAGTCAAGCTGGGACCCCGGGCTCAAGCCCTATTGCTTTGCAATGTAGACACAGCCCCATTGGGCTCATGCTCAAAGAGTCCACCAAAACTATCCCACAATTTTAAGGACGGACTTTCTTTGTCCTCTGGACAGTCTAGTTTGGTGGACAGTCAGGTTTTCCCATGCTGCACCATGAACAAAGGGCTGGAGTGATCACATTTTGGGTGCTAGGAAGTCTGGGATATGGGTGGTTGGACTCGGGGCACACATAATGCAGTTTCAGAGTAGCAGCCGTCTTAGTCTGTATCCGCAAAAAGAACAGGAGTACTTGTGGCACCTTAGAGACTAACAAATTTATTTGAGCATAAGCTTTCGTGGACTACAGCCCACTTCATCGGATGCAGTGTAGACTCTGAAGCCCCAGATTGTGACCCTGGTTCAACAATTCCTAATCTAGGATTACAATGAGTGTAGACACTCAAGCCCTATGTTAACAAACCCAGAGCCTGCTAACTTGATTCTACTAACCCTGGGCTTACATTGCAGTGCAGACATACCCTCAAATGCTGGTGTAATTACACCACCAGGCATGCGGAAGGGGAGAAATCTATGTTATGCCCTCTTCCCACCTTCTCCCATCCTTTCCTGCACAGCTGCATGGAAGGTGGGACGTAGCAGCACCGAAGAGCCTGCTTCTCCCTGCATGCAGGAAGTAGTGGTACAGTGCACCAGCACAAGATGGCCACAATTTGGCCCTGAGTGCTTGTCAAAACATTCTGATACAGTGAACATATCATTAGCAGGATCTCTGGGATATCACAGCCAATGAAGTATTTGGTACTGCATGATTTTTTTAGAGATATGGATTTTAAACAGTTAAATTACATTATTTAAAACAGCAAATTTAAAACAGCAATTACATTATTTTAAAATAATTGAACCAATCCTGCAACTTCATTTATTTCTCTCTTATTACCATTTTCATTTGAACAGGAAGAATTACCTCTAGCATCGCCTTGCCCATCTCCCTCCTTTTCACAATTCCAGTTAGCTGCAAAGTGCTGGGCAAGTCCCTGCACTTTTAGAAAAATAATTACACATTTGTCCTACGGGCGGAAATTCAAAACAGAGCTTTCTATTTATTCCGTTCCCCTCCACCAATGAATGCAGTTTCATTCCCTCGTAATAGGAAGGCAGAAAAAGAAGTCTCCAGAGCTGATGCTAATGTCCAGCCGTACAGTGTTGTTATCAATCAGTAATAAAGATACTTTCAACAAGTTTTATGAGCCTGTCCAAAGCCAAATGAAGTCAACAAGAGTCTTTCCATAGACTTCAGTGGGCTTTGGATCAGACCCTATGTGTTCAAAGTGCTGCACAGATATTAATCAATTAATCATCACATCACCCCTCTGTGCAGCGGGTAAATGTGAGCCCCTGACCCCAAACCACCTACTTATGATCTCCCATTCCCAGAAATTGAAAGCAAATTCACCAGCCCACAGACACCTTCACCAACTCAAGAAGTCTCATTATACTGAGCTTTGTGATCATTAGGTTTCTATCTATCTAGATATCTAAGGTACTTCTATGTCCCCCATTATTGTGGTATCTGAACCCCTCCATCTTTATTTATCCTCACAGCATCCCTATAAGGTAGGACAGTGCTACTACCGCCACTGAACTGAGGCACAGAGAGACTAAGTAAATTGCCCAAGGTCACACGGGACCTCTCTTCTGGAGCAGGAAATCTCCTGCATTCCAGGTTAGCACCCTAACCACTGGACCATCCTTCCTCTTCACTGGAGGTAGGGGTGTTTATTTTACTCATTTTCAGTGTTGGGTTTTGGCTCTTATAGTACCAGGTAACTTCTTAGACCAATTGTTTTTATAGGTTTACTTGAAAACTGAAAGAAAAATACTCATAAAAACTTTTTTAGCATATATCATTTACTGACTGTTTGCATCCTAAGCCCACATACCAAAAAGCCGCATGCCATGCAGTTGCTATGTGCAATCAAGAAGTGAACTGCAGACAGGATGCTGAGATTTACAGCAGACACTGTAAACAGGATGTAAATTTCACTATAAGTCCCCTGATAGGAATTTTTTCATTTTTAAAAGTGACTCCTGAAAAACCAGAGCCAGTGTTGTTTAATGGACTCTTTCCTGTTCTAGCTAAAACCCAGAAATCCTAGTTGTAATAAAACAGCAATCTGGATAGACCAGGGATTAGGTTAGGCTACGTCTTCACTACCCGCCGATCCGGCGGGTAGCAATCGGTTTATCGGGGATCGACTTACCGCGTCTCGTGAGGACGCGGTAAAATCGATCCCTGATCGCTCTGCCGTCGACTCCGGAAATCCACCTCGACAAGAGGCGGCAGCGGAGTCGGCGGCAGCGCGGCAGCGGTCGGCTTTCCCCCGTCCTCACCACCAGGTAAGCCGACCTAAAATACACAACTTCAGCTACGGTATTCACGTAGCTGAAGTTGCGTATCTTAGGTCGGAACACCGCTGTAGTGTAGACCTAGCCTTAGACCACAGAGGATTACCATCTAGGAATTCCCAGTTTGTGCAATCTCTGGAATACCAAGTGCGCCTGACAGGTACATACTCATGCAAGTAAAATACAGAAGATTCAGTTAAGCAGAAGACAATTTTGGAAAGGCGCATGTAATCTAATATAAAATGCAGAAAAAACTATCCACTTATCACTATTTGTGAGGTTTCAAGTAAACAGAAAACACAGTTATTCTTTCTTCTTAATCATTCAGGGACTATTCAACACATTTGGATTAAATTAAATCATTGCAATATGTTAAATTATTAAACATACCTGAAATAGTTTCTGCTCTCATCCTCTTATGTTATCATCCTTTTGGGTGCCATCAAATATTAATATATACACATCAATAAATATAGACAACAACTGAGCACCTACACTGCTAATGAACTGTTGAAAGGCTACATGCTTGCATTTGTATTTAGCTCCAAAATCTAACAGGCTCAAAACCTGCTTTTTTTTTAATCCTCCTATCCTCCCTACACTATTTGTGTAGTGGAATTTTGGGGTCACACTGATGCTATGACACCTAACATGGTACAAACTAATAAAAATAATACATTACTCCAATTTATGCAAATTTGCCACCACCAATCAACTCTACAAATAAAAAAATAAATTGGAACTTGTACACTCCACTGGCCATACACCATCATTTTAATCCTTTTCTGCACACCATGAAAAAGATGAGCAGCATATAATTGGAGAACTCAATAGCATATTTCATATTCTGAGATATCCTGTCTTTATTTCTATCATCAGCACTGAATCACAGGGTTAAGTGGACCTCAAATGGGTTAAGAAGGGGAATTACGCTCCAGTGCTGGTGTTCAAATTGGCTCAGCAAGCACGGAAAGTAAATTCTGTATCCTGCCTAGGCTTGTTCAGCAGGAGCTCACACCTACCACCCCTGTGCATCCAGGCTTGCCTGCCAGGAAAATAGTATGGGAAAAGGTCAGCTGGGAAAGGACCAGGTGTGTCCTTTGGGACACTTACCAACCCATCCTAGTCTGCATCAAAGAAATGAACAAAATTTCCTGCTACAAATAGAGGAAAGCCTCTAATCGGCTCCAGATACCAGTCCAGCTGCCATATCTCACTGCTCACCTCCACCACACATACACCCCTGCCCTCACACCCTTTCCTCATTTCAAGGTAACTTCTGTATTATGCCAGACCTGCTTCGCCCAGTAGCTCCCAAACCTTTTACCATCGGGCCCTGCTTGTATCAAAGGAAATGAGCCCAGGCCGCCCCTCCCCATGTACTAGAGACAACATTTGCATATAATCGTATACCAGCCTTTCGTGGCATACATGGTTACTAAAGGGCAATGAGCTACGTGGCCTTGCCGTGGCAAAGCTCAGCAAGAGGGAGGAGCTGGTTTCTATGCCCACAGCATAGAGAGGAAAAAAGTGACCCAAACTGAAACCGGAGAGCAGCCTGTAAGTTTCTCCATGGGACCAGGACTCCAATAGAACCACTATTGGGAGGGGGGTAGGCAGCAGGGCCCCCAGACTGCCCCTTGCACCACCCAGCCAACAAAGCAGTCCTTGCAGCTGTGCTGAGTGCATGGGAGAACCCTTAGCTGAAGCTGGAAGAAGGAAACAGAGAAATCTAACAGAAAATCCCAGGCAGCCACCTCTTAGTTATAAGAGTGTAAATAAACAAGTGAAGCAAGAGTTTTAGGTCCCACAGAAACACTGCGCAGGAAGCCAGGCCCCACAGTTTGCGACTGGGGAAGCGCCGGCCAGGGGCGCAGGGTCTGGGGGCTGCCCGGCAAACCGTGAAGCCGGTAGCGCTCAGGCAGCCCTTTTCGCGTGGCTGGGAGTGGGAGGGAGGAGGGGGCGGAGTCAGGGCGGGGTTGGGGCGGGGAAGGGGCAGAGTTGGGGCGGGGCTGGGGTGGGAAATGGGCGGGGCCAGGGCCCCGTGGAGGGTCCTCTTTTTTTATTTGTTAAATATGGTAACCCTAATACTGGGTGTAAGACAGGGGTCTCAAACACGCGGCCTGCGGGGTTATTTTCTGCGGCCTGCGAGCTCCTCACGGCCCCCCCGCCATCCCCTAGCATTTACCTAGAGCGGCTCTGGCCTGAAGCACACCGGGGGCAGGGCAGGCTCCCTGCCTGCCTGCCCTGCCCCCGCGCCGCTCCGGGAAGCCGACGGAACCTGGGGGAGGAGGGTCGCAGGGGTGTGTGTGGCTGTGGCGGTTCCCCGTTCCCGGCCAATGGGAGCTGCTGGGGGCGGTGCCTGAAGCAACAGCCACACACAAGGAAGGGGTTGGAATGGGGGCAGGGAAGGGGTGGGAAGAGGCAGGGCAGGGGTGGGGCCTCATGGAAGGGGTGGAGTGAGGGCGGGGCCGAGGGCGGTGAGGGGGAGGTGTCAGTAAATGCTGCCCTCGGGCCAATGTACTAGTCCTTATGTGGCCCTCATGGTCATTTGAATTTGAGACCCCTGGTGTAAGGTCACCTTTGCACCGTCCTCCCCACTCTCCTCACCTCCTGTGTTGTACCTAGAATCTGACCCAACATTTTCAAGCTTTATTAAACTTAATTTATATCTTCTTAAACTATCTAACTACAAAGAGTGACTCACTATGAACCAAGTTACATTTCTTCCTTTTACCTATGGTTTTCTTTTACCACGTCTTTTCTTCTGTAGTCAAGTATGACAATTTTAGGGGAAGCTGCCACACCTCGAACAATTTTCCTTTCTAAAAGTTCAGTAGCTAATGCAGCGAATGCAGAATGCTGACATTAATTTAACAGATTTAACAATGACATTAATTTAACAAACTAACAAACATTAATTTAACAAAAGCTCGTATAATAATCTTGATGGCCATGGGGTGTGATAACCTGTAATTTTAATATTTCATAATCTTTTTGTAGCTTTGCATGTTGTATATCACAGAGTTCTCATAAAATGCATAAAAACTTTCACTCAGTGGAGATACTTTGATTTATGCCAGCTGATTATTATGTATTACCTAGGAGTCCCGGTCATGGACCAGAACCCTATTGTACTAAGCACTGTACAAACACAGAATAAAAAGATGGTCGCTGCCCCATTACGTTTACAATCTAAAAGGAATTGCTCATCTAATCTAAACTGAGAATTTGGCCCTTCCATATATTAGTAGAATGGTTAAATATTCCTTCGAACTATTAGAACTATTGCTTGGCTGTGACCAAGATTGACTGAAAAAATTATAGACTTTGCCCCTATAGCAACCAGATTAGATCTATGTTGTGATGTCCTTGGATGCCTTCCAGGTAAAGTAATGTACTGACTTCTGAATGTATTATCAAGGCTAGTCACGCAGACTACACGCCTGCTCAGTTTTTCTTTTTCCAATACTAAAAGATACACACTAGTTTCTTTTAACCTGTGCATTATACAAAACTGAACATCAATCATACAGTTAAGAATTAAGATTTTCAAAAATAACATTCTAGCGATAGACTTCTAAGGCCATATTTAAGCACCTACATAAGTGATCTGATTTTCAGAAAGTACTGAGCAGTCACTCTCTGAAAATGAGCCCCCTCTAAGGTGTCTTAAGCTGAGCACCCAAAAACTGACAAATGCAAAATCTCCAGACACTTTGAAAATCTTGCCTCTAGGCTTCTATTTCTGAAAACTCTTAGCTTTAGTGTCTGCTCTAGAATTTCCCTGTTATTCCCACTTCCCACCTGTTACTGAGGATCTATTGATTTCAAGGCTAGTGGTTTCTGTCTATTATCTTAAGAAATATGTCTTTACTTCTTCTAAGTATATATTTCCAGTTCTGTAATTCTGCCCCAAAGGTTCTACCAGGGTCTCACTTCTTAGTCTGTTGATATATTTATATTTTTTATTATTTTTTGTAAAGCACCTTGAGATGTCTTAGGCTTGGTCTACACTACAGAGTTATGCCAACATAGCTACTTCGGCTAGGAGCATGAAAAATTCACATCCCCTAGGTAGCATACTTATGTTGGCAGAATCCCCACTATTCAGGCAACGAAGCTGAGGGAAGAGTGTTTCTGCTGGCATAATTAATGTGGTTTAGGGAGATGCTGTTATTATGTCAGCAGAACTCCTTCTGTTGGCACACATAGCATCTACACTAGGGGTCTATTCTGGGACACCTATGCCAACATCAGCTCTGTAGTGCAGATATGGCCTCATGTGAGAGCCAACCACATGAAGCGTATGCCAACAGAAGGAATTCTGACAACACAATTAGGCCCGATTGTGTTGCCATTTCAACAGAGCTGAAGCACTCAAATTTCTTCAGCATGAAGATAATGTACAACCTCTTGAAATTTTAATAAATGGGGCTCTTAGGGTATGTCTACACTACACTGCAATTAAAAACCCCTGGCTGGCCCGTGCCAGCTGACTCAGGCCCACAGGGCTCTTTAATTGCAGTGTAGATGTCCGGACTTGGGCTGGAGCCTGGACTCTAGGACCCTGTGAAATGAGAGGATCCCAGTGCTCGGGCTGCAGCCTGAGCTGGAATGTATACATTGCAATTAAACACCCTTCAGCTCGAGGCCCGTGAGCCCGAGTCAGCTGGCACTGGACAGCCAGAGGTGTCTAACCCCAGTGTAGGCATACCCTTAATCTCTGGGCTATTGGACCTTGAATTCTCCATTCCTTCGGTATGATGGCCAGTTAAGATAAAAATTCAATTTCAATTTGTTCAGAAATAACATGAATATTATTTCAAAGCAAAATCCTCATCTATGATTAGGGCCCTACCAAATTCAGTCCATTTTGGTCAATTTCACGGTCATAGGATTTTTAAAATTGTAAATTTCATGATTTCAGATATTTAAATCTGAAATTTCACAGTGTTGTAATTGTAGGGGTCCTGACCCAAAAAGGAGTTGGGGGGTTGTGGTACTGCTACCCTTACTTCTACGCTGCTGCTGGCGGCAGCGCTGCTTTCAGAGCTGGGCAACCAGAGAGCGGCGCCTGCTGGCCAGGAGCCCAGCACTGAAGGCAGAGCCACTGCCATTAGCAGCACAGAAGGAAGGATGGCATGGTATGGTATTGCCACCTTGACTTCTGTGCTGCTGCCTGCAGAGCTGGGTCTTCGGTCAGCAGCCACCACTTTCCAGCCACCCAGCTCTGAAGACAGTAGCACAGAAGTAAGGGTGGCATGGTATGGTATTGCCATCCTTACTTCTGCGCTGCTGCTGGCGGGGCACTGCCTTCAGAGCTGGGCACCTGGCCAACAGCTGCCACTCTCTGGTCATCCAGCTCTGAAGGCAGCAGCACAGAAGTAAGAGTGGCAATACCTCGACCCCCCCGCCCCAAAATAACCTTGCGACACCCCCCCGCAACCCACTTTGGGTCAGAACCCCAGTTTGAAAAATGCTGCTCTCCCTGTGAAATCTGTATAGTATAAGGTAAAAGCACACAAAAGACCAAATTTCATGGAGGGGAGACCAGATTTCATGGTCCGTGATGCATTTTTCATGGCCGTGAATTTGGTAGTGCCCTATCTATGATCCTTTGTAAGAATAACACTATCTCCTGACTTAAAGCTAGAACTTACTTTTCTGATTCTACTTCATGCTAAACACATGCCTAAGTGTTTACCTAAGGCAAAATTCTCTCTTTAGATGTACATGGGCATTTCCCACTGATTTTGATGGGCGCTGCAAATGTGCATCTGATGGCAAAATGGGGCTATACTCTATGTAACTTTTTAGAGCAGGGGCAGGCAAACTTTTTGGCCTGAGGGCCGCATCGGGTTTTGTAAATTGTATGGAGGGCCGGTTAGGGGAGGGGGTCGTGGCCCGGCACCCACCTCCTATCTGCCCCCCCCAGGGACTCCTGCCCCATCCCCCCCTCCATCCCCTGACGGCCCCTCTGGGACCCCTGCCCCATCCAACCCCTCCTCTCATTCCTGACTGCCCCCCCTGGACCCCTGCCCCATCCAACCCCTCCTCTCATTCCTGATGGGCCCCCCTGGAACCCCTGCCCCATCCAACCACCCCTTCTCCCTGTCCCCTGGCTGCCCCCAGAACTCCTGCCCCTGACTGTCCCCTGCTGCCCCATCCAACCCCCCCTACTTCCTGACTGCCCCCATTCAACCCCGTTTCCCCCCCGACCACCATCCACACCCCTGCCCCCTGACCACCACCCCCCAAACTCCCCTGCCCTCTATCCAATCCCCCCCCCCGCTTCCTCCCCCCTTACCGCGCTGCCTGGAGCACCGGTGGCTGGCGGCGCTACAGCCGTGCCGCCCGGCTGGAGCCAGGTCATGCTGCCGCTGCCACCGCCACCACGCAGCACAGAGCACCGGGTCAGGCCAGGCTCTGCAGCTGCGCTGCCCCAGGAGCTCACAGCCCTGCTGCCCAGAGCATTGCACCGGCGGCGGAGCGAGCGAGCTGAGGCTGCGGGCGACGGGGAACAGCGGGGGAGGGGGCGGGGCAAGCCCCCCGGGCCAGGAGCTCGGAGGCCGGGCATGACGGTCCCACGGGCCACGTAATTTGCCTACCCCTGTTTTAGAGTAACCTTTGGCCATTGGAAGTTTTCTGCTTGCCTGTCTGACTGTAATGAAGTCAAGTGCAAAAGGAAAAGATATCAGTTAGAAAGAAGTTTAGCTTTAGATCATTGTAAATACTAATTAATCACAATGTATAGCTCTAGAAACATTTGTGTAGATAAGGATGACAGAAGACACTTTGCAGATTCGTTTTCTGCACCAGCTTCATCTGTCTTCAATGTTTTCCCTCAAATAAATCAGAGAGTAACTTCACCATAGGTAAGCCATTGGGAAATCCTTTTACAGGGGGTGATGCAGCCCATCTCCCCCTAGAACAGACAAAAAACTGAAAAATCAGCTTTGTAATGGACTTGATCCTGAAATCAAGATCAGTTTTTGCATGCAGAAAGACTGTAGGATTGGCTATCAAAGAAACCAAGCAAGGAAACATAGCATACCGTAAACATTTAAACAAAACTCCCTATTAATGTGCAATACACGTACTGCTATTTCAAAAACACATTCCAAAATTTATCCAAAGAGACACAAGTTTAGGGAAAAAGAAACTCTTCTCAGCCCTGCACACTCCAACAAATGGTTGAGGAACCTTTAGCTTTATCATTTTTAGAGCCCAATTCTGCCTCCCTTACTGAGATTGACCAGCACCTTATTACTCAAGTAGTCCCATTGAAATAAAGGGGACTGCTTGCTTTGTAGGGTGTGACTCAGTGTGAGTGGGGGGGGCAGAATTTGGTCTTTAATGAGCTTGTGTGGAAGCCAGAGAGATTTTATGCTCATTCAGGCCCTGAAATATATATCCACAGGGGACAGAGACAAGAAATAAGAAGAAAATGCAGCGAAGACTATTTAGTGCTTTCCACTAATAGCACATAAAAATTCGGCAAGCAAAGGCATGTTTTAATTTGCAGAGATACATAATAAGTTATAGGAATTGTGTAACTCTTTCATAGTTCCCTTGACAACTGTTTACAATAACATGTGTTCAGCTAACATAAGAAACTGTGAGCAAATCTGTTCCAAAAAAGGCAATGACTCGGTAAATACCATGAAGAAAAGCTCAGTACTGTGTTTCACTTTCCAGTTGAAAAGCCTCTGGCGAGATATTTACAGAAGTCTGTTTACAGCAGAGAAATAAATGGACTATATCTGATACTATTTTTATGTTTTAATGGATTTCACAATTTTCACTTAACTTGCACACAGCCAGAGACATTTGCCAAAAATTTACATAAAAAGTTACATGAAACTTGCATAACTTACCCTGCAGTGAAATATGAAGATCATCTATTTCGGTGGAAGATTGCTCCTCAGCTAATGGAGATGATTTCTTACATGCCATATTAAACTTCAGGACGGTTGTATCATTCCCACATTATTTCATCTGACAAACTGAAATGAGAAAGAAAAAGAAAAGTTAGGAGATCAGCACCTCTGTGTTCTCATTAAGAACTGGTGCTCTTAGGATAGGAGACATGCTTTATTTTTTTTTCTGCTAAGGTGTTTCCTTAGCTTATGTAAAAAAAAGTGACTACGCCTACTTTTTGAATCATAAAGTTATTGTCCCTTGGTTATTTCTAACGGCTGGCTGAACTCCAGAATTCAAATCAGGGATTCAAATGTGTCTTGTCATGAAAAGGGAAGCACTGCAATTAGAAAGATTCAAAACACGGTAGGCTTTTTGTAGGAAGTCAGGTTGACAAAGGCTCATGTACATTTGTTACTGACTAACCCAAAAGGTTTTCTTTAAATCTTTATATTTTACAGACTTCTTTTCCTGCTTGGTAATTGTTAGAGCAGACTGGAAACAATAGCAGCTGAGCCTGCAAAGATTACACAATTAAAGTGTAACAAAAAAGGTGATGGTTGACATAACAGAACAATCATTCTTGCTGTTCCTATCTGTATCTTAGCTACTCCTCTTCTCCCACAAAGTCTATTTCTCACAAAGGAGTTTTATTTTCTAGCCCTCATTTTTTCCCTTCTGTGGATGCCTCCCCCATCTCTAACGCCATCTTAGAGAACAATATGCAGTATCCTTTTTTAAAAAAATAATGTTATGTATTTGACTGTAGGAACTACATTGTTTAACTTGACAGTGGGAGAAAAATTGGCCTCTCAAAAACAGACTGATATTTTTTTCAAAAAGTTAAAAAATTAAATAAAGTCAAACAGGTCTGATCTTAAACAAACTGTTCACAAACAACAGAACATTTTCAGCACCAAGTATAATGAGTGGCATGCCCAACTCTTACTATTTATTAATATTTAGTGTTGTGTATCTAAACTCCTGATCACAACGCTGAAAATTAACCCCTCCTTTCTGTGTTTATTTGGTTCAATCTGTGTTTATTTGGTTCAAACAAAAGGCTAACATTTAAGCCTGCGAAACGCTGAAAAAAACATTCTGCCTTTCTTTCCTACATACATAGGTGCTGGAACTTGGGGTGCGGGGGGTGCTGCAGCAACTCCTGGATTGAAGTGGATTTCACTATATTCAGGGTTTACAGTTTGGTTCAATGGCTCTCAGCACCCCTGCTATACAAATTGTTCCAGCACCCCTGCCTACATAATCTTAAAACAATGTTCAATTAAAAAGAAAGCTTGCTCCCAGTTTTCAGTGTTCCTTTAAGAGTGAACGCCAAACCACTAAAAACAAAACAGTTTGAAATCCCCAAACAATGAGAAATAACGTGTATACTGAATACCAATGTTTCCTCTCTTCCATGGGCCTATTTCACAAGGTGACACTACACTAAAAGCCAAACCCTGTTCATCTTACTCATATGACATTGAAGTCAATG
Organism: Terrapene triunguis; assembly: GCF_002925995.2. Classification (NCBI taxonomy): domain Eukaryota; kingdom Metazoa; phylum Chordata; order Testudines; family Emydidae; genus Terrapene; species Terrapene triunguis. The sequence goes on from NW_020664540.1 coordinate 6,500,092, forward strand.
TGCTTGTGAACATGTGGAGTAGGATTTGGCCCTAAAGTTCTACGGTGATTATTTTCCCAATGTATTTAAAAGACAAAAGGTGTTTATGGAAGTCTCAATAAAAACAAAACATTTTAAATGTGAAAGAGAAAGTGTAATGCAGTGGATACTGCCCTACACTGGGAGCAAGTAGATCTGGGTGCTATTCCCAGCTGTGACACTAACCTGCTATGTGACAAATCATGTCACCACTCCGTGCCTCAGTTTCCCCTCCCACCCTTTATCTGTCTTGTCTATTTAGACTGTAAACTCTTGAGGGCAGAAAACTCTTTTACTATGTGCTTTCTAATCTCAGGTGGTGTCTCTAGGTGTTACTATAGTACACATAAATTAATAATAATAATTTTAACCAACCCATACTGTACTTGGATTTATTACATATCCAAAATGAAAACCAAATGCAATATCCAACTCATAAATTTAGGTCAAACCCAGAAAAATCATGAGACTAACTTCAAAATCATGAGAGGTAGCAACACTGTTTTAAGTCCCATGTCCCCAGTGAGACTTAAGTACATGCTTAACTTCAAGAGAGATGACCAAATAATGATGCTTTCCTGAATAGCCTTTCTGACTACATTCTGGTCTCCGAAGAAAAGAGAGTCAGAGATATATTTAGAGGCTTCACCAATGGAGATTACAGAGCTTTAAGTGTATAATTTGGATCACTGCATTTTGTGAATGTATTTTTATTTACTCCAGCTACAGTCATGATATTTAATTTTATGGGGGGGAAAAGGAAGTTACCAATTGTAGAATCTATATGATTTATAGTGGAAATGATGCTATTCTCAGCAATATCTGTGTAATTATCGCATTATAATTATAAATTAACTTAATTTAATAATGTGGGTGTTTGCAGTAATTACACAGGCTACCTGTGTAAACATTGTGCACATCGACTGAATCCTCCTATGGGACTCAATCCTGAAAAATCCTGAGCTCACACAGAGGAACTCAGAGATGCACCCTTCAAGACCAAAAGTGAAATAAGGGCCACAAACCCATGCAGTCAAGCTACAACCTGCGGGGTATGGATGTAGAGTGGATGACAAAGCCCTCTGAGCCACAGCTGTATTGTTTCTCTCCTTTGTGGATCCATGTCCCCAACATGTCCCCTCCCCCCCATCCTGCAGGGCCAAGAGATCTACAGCAGAGTTCTTCCCAAGTCGAAGTGACCATGATACCATCCAGCACACAAGGTTTCTACTGCATTTGGTCCTAATGTGCATGTTTTGACCTCAGGATTAGCACCATGGTTATTAAATAACTGGAGAACAATCCTGCCTCAAGTGAATCTGAGAACTTTCTGTTGTTGCTGTTATAATTCGGACGTATTGTTTAAACCTGATATTTCTATACCCAGTAGGTGTGTTTCACTTTGTCATACGCTACATGCATATTTCCAAATCTGGGACTGATGTGGATTTAAAATCATTGGGATAATGGAAGTAAATGATCCAGCTCCTAAAAACGTAGGTCTTATCTACACAGGGAAATTTACCAGCATAACTATACCAGTATAGTTACATTGCCAGTAAATTTCCCCATCTAGACAAGTTCTAATTAGATTAGAACTCATACCCAGAAGATTATATTGCAAAGTGTTGGTAATAGTCTTACTCTCTGCTTGTTTATTTATAAGCAACTCTTTCTAGGGTGCTCATTGCTATCCAACTAATACGTGGCGGCTAATAAACTAGTTTGGCTGCACACATGATGTTGATGTTGCAATGGGAATTACAGTCATTCCTACTGTGGATCCTCAGATTGCTTGTTCTTTTTTTCTCTTTTCTTCAGTGCCACTGATTATTTATGACCCACCCAGGAATTCTGAAAGTATTTCCCTCTGCAGAGGCCTCTACATATCAACTAAAACCTGATCCTAGCAACAGATTATTATTAATCATGAGTCCAGTTGGAGCAGATGTCATGGATAGAAACAGCTGATTTTTGTCTTTAGTGTTTTTTTCATTGTAGTGTTCTATTTACTTCCTAATAATTAACAGAGATCTTGTATATTTTATTTTTTGCATACATTAGAATAGAATCAGTAGTATCTGTATCTATAATGAGTTTTGAGCTTTTCTAGTTGCTAGTAAAGTTGTTTTTAGACTATTTTTCCAGCATTCTATCATCTCAGTGGGAAATTTTCAAGGTCATGGTCATGTCATTATATACGACTGAGAGAATTCCCACAGACATCACAACAGTTAAGGTTCTATAGGTATTTACATTTTCATCCAAATTCTGATGGGTTGATACTTCTTTGGTTTTAAAGTAATTTACAGCATGCTGAGATATGACCTGCAGGTTTCTGCCTCAACATTATATTTACTATTTTTAAATAGGTTTACTTACATGAAATATCATCAGGGGGTTAGGTATTTTTACATGCACTTCTCTGAGACCCTTGCAACAAAACACCCTCTGCAGTGGACTCCTGCTCTAAACTGAATGTAAAAGTACTTCATTCCCAGAGAAAAATGCTTGGAATGTACCCATGGGCTTCTGGGGGGGATATTGTCTGGATAACCTTTCCAGTTCTACAGCACCCAGCTGGAACACTTCTTCATCATAAATCCACAACTCCCTTTCCCCAAATGATACTGAGCCAGTTCCTCAGCTGGTGCAAATCCACTGAGGTCAACAGAGCTACGCTGATTTACCGCAGCTGATGCTCTGACCCATTATCTCCTTGACTGGCTTCATTTTCCATGAAAAATAAAACATCACATACTTTCATCATTCAATATGCAAGAATTCAACTTGTTCCAGGAAAGTTAAAGGCAAAATTTAAATCCATTAAAAGCAAGTTAGTTCTGAGTAGCACAGTCCCCATGTTTTCCCAATAGAAGTAACTGGTTCCCATCAGGACTCTAGTCACCCCAAAGTTGGTAGTCAGGAGGGTCATGACCGTGTCCCTACTCCGCACAAGTCCCTGCTGCAGAAGACGGCGTATCAAGCTCTCCATTAAAGTGGGCTCCACATGTGAGTTGGGAAGCTCCTAACCATCGGAGACAACTTTACATCTTCCCTAAGAAAAGGGAACATGGAAAAGTTTAGACATCCTAAATAGCTCTGTTCAGGCACAGTGGAGAACCAGTTGGGCTCTAACTATAGATCTAATCCTGTACCCCATGCTCACATAAGTAATTATTTATGAGAACAGTCCCATTGAAGGTTAGCTGTATGGGTAAAATTACTAACAGGAGTACGCGTTATAAGACTGTCCCTTCTATGATTACTTTATTTACGACAACCAGCGACGGTACATTTTTTCTTTCCCAGAGGCTTCCCACCAATCTATTTATAATCCTGGCAAGATTCCAAGCAAAACATACGGCTATACAAAGGCTATGTCACTTTTTAAGGCCAACAAATGTTACTTCTTTGTTTTGGTTTATATACAAATAGTGCTTCCTGTTAAACCAGCACAATTGAACTTCTCATTAAATTTATCAGACAACAATGTGTATTTTTTTTTAAAGTATCTTTCCTGTTAGTCCTTTTTGTTAAACATATTATCACCAATTTCAGCAGGAGAATTACATACTTTAAATTGCACTAATGCCGCACTTTTAAAGCATGTCGCCGTTTTCATTAGAAACACTGAACTTTCACATAACATATGTTATGTGACTGCATAGTGTCTCTTATTTAAATGACTGTAATCGTTCAGGTTATCACTAGCTGCTGAGACTTTCAGTCGTGATTTTTTAGAGAGATTGTGAAATTTAATTATTTGAGGTCAATGCACTAGACCAAATTTTGCCCTAAAAATGCATGAACACAGCTCCTAAATAAATCAATCTGAATTCTGTGCATGCATCCAAGGCCAGAATTTGGCCCCCAGAGAAATGTGTGTTCTATTTGGCTGTGTTCTATTTTTAGAGCTAGAGTTTACCTCAGATTTATTTCCTCATAACTAGAAATCCAGAAATGGAGTGTATATAGTAGTTTGATAAACCTGAATTTTCAAAACCTGCAGTTACCCTCACTCAGTTATCTCTTCTCATTAGTAAAGAACAGAGTGACTGTAACAGTCTATGAAGTAACTCATAAAAAGAGACGGATGCCGAGAGCAGTAGAGTACAGGAAGTCTAGGAAACTGGGGCAAAGTCGTGGCCCCACCGAAGTCAGTTGGAATTTTGGATGGGATTTCACCTCTGGAAACTACCATTCACAGCTACAGGCCCTACACTGCACTTACGCATTGTGCTGAAGCCTCTGGATACATGAAAAATGTCCTTGCCTGACTCATTGCTGCCCTCCAGAGCAGCACATTCAAGGCCAGAATGGAGATACTTTCTCCAGTGCATAGCATGTCCAAAGGCTCCCTTGTACAGTTCCTGTGCCTGTGACTCCTTCCCACTGCATGGCATAATGCAGCCACAATGCAGGCCATCCCATTAAATAAAACATTCGTAAAGGGCAGAGGGGAATGGTTACATGATTAAAAAAAAAATAAAAAACATGGATTAAAATAAAATCAGGATTGGTCAGCTGATAAAAATGGGAAGCTCCAGGATATCTGACTCCTTATATCATGTTCCCACCATAACAACAGAAGTGTCCTTGATGTACAGCCACATGAGCAACTCTTTATACCCTTCTCCCCAGTGTCCTAAACCTGCCTCATTTGTCAACATTCAGAAGGGAAGAGGGAGGAGGATTCTAGGACTGTTACGGTGACATTAATTGTCACTTGGCAGCTTGACAAACCAAGATAAACAGGAAAATCTAGTCTATTTTGATTGAGCTTATTTCAATAAATTGTTTTTTATTTAGAAACATTCCTAGTCTGCCTTTGGGATTACCATTCAAATTGCTTGTTTATTGTCTTAACAGAGACCCAGGGCCTGAGTCTCATTTACACAAGGCCATTTGATACCACTGATGGTGTAAAGGGCATTTAAAGTGGAAGAAAATGATAATTACTTCCACTGTACATTATCAGAGTGCTGTAAAAGGGCATAAATGTAGATGAGAATCAGGCACACAATCAAGGTGGCCTTGAAAATGGTACAGATTTTTCCTTTTCACAGCATTCCTACTTCCTGGTTTTTTTTTTATGATAAAGGAAGCAGTCTAATGGTTAAAATGCAGATTATTCTGCTGGTGTGAACCAACACTAACCAGGGCACTGGGTTTCTCTCTGAGATCACAGGTCTGTTCTTGGAAAGAAAGATCCTTCTGAATGTCAGTAACCTGTTAGTAAAATCCAAACAAACAAGCAATGTGAGATGGTGCTGGAGAGACTGGTGTGGTTTCATAAACCAAATCCTGGGATTGTCTCTGGGACCCTGGGCCTGTTCTTGTAGAGAGCAAGATTCTTGTAAACTGCAGCACACTCTTGTCTCCTAAGAAGAGAGCAGACAAAGCAATCAAGGGTGACAGGGAAGGAAAGGGATGCACAATGTCATGCTCACTCACAACCCAAAACAGAGCAGAGAGGTCTCATGTTAGGCCTATCTGCCTTGACAGATCAAGGATTGTTTAGATTGCTATATAGAACGGAAAAGAGGCATCACACTGCAAGTGGTTCTTAGCAAAAAACTCTCTTCAGTAATATTAGCCAGAGAGCAAGAGATAGATCACAGGAGAGAGAGACTGGGAAAGTAAAATTCAAACCAAACTTCCTGAAACTTGATAGGAAAATTAAACTTTAACTGTAGTAGCAGGTGCTGAATTGACAGCCCTGGATTCATCTCTTATGGACAGACCATGTCCAGTTCAGGCTACAGCAGTGTAAACTTCCACCACCATCCCACCAATATACATGAACTCTGACCTGGAAGGATTACCCATAGGAGTAAGAAATCACTTAGTCTTCACTAGAATGCAATTCTTTCTGGTGAGAATTACACCAAGAGTGACAGTTAGGGCCTTATTTTCGAAAGGCTTCTGTTCTGTGGACATACAGTTTGCATATAGACCATCGCTTTCAGGCATATAATCTGCATGACCAAACGTCTGCACGCAAAATGAGAGTCCCTTTGACAAGGATGACCTTAGTGCTTATGATGTGAGAAAAATCTGTGTTTCTACAACTTATCTAGGTAGATTTTCTCCACCAAGTCCTTCAGCACTGTGAAACAAAGCACTTTTGTTTAGATAACTGATTAAGACAAAATAAAACAATGTATCTGTCTCTGCTTTCAAGGAACTTGTTGCTTTTTAATTTTTTAAAACTTTAATTCACAGAATGGTTTCAAGCCAACACAATAACTTTTTTGGTACAATGAAAACCAAGCCAGCCACTTTTGGTAACAATATTAAGACAACTAAGAGGTGACTAGTCAGCCCAACTGCCTACAGAAAAGGAACTTTATGCTATACTAGAGCTGTTATGACAAGTTATTATTATACACAAAACACTACCTTAAAAGAACAATAAGGTTACAAAGACAAGCACTCAAAAGGCAGGAAATGCCATATTTAAGGTTCCCTGTGCAATCTTAATTTGCCCCCCTTCTGCATATGCATTCTGATAGTCTTTACATAACCACACGCTATAAGCCTGAACTCTGATATTTCCTAACTTTTGAATGTTTGACTTTGCAACCTTCATGTTCTTATAATGTAGGTTTTTGCATGTCATTTCCTAGGTTTTTAAAAAAGCAAACTGAAAAAAAACCAAAATTCTACCACATGCTACCATACTGACCATCACACGGGTCTTCAGAAAGTTTGGAACCTTTAGATCCACAGCACAGATCTCTGCCACTTGAGCTAATGGAGTAACTGATAGCAGTATTAGATTGTCATCCTCTATACAAACCAGCCATTAGAGAAGAATGAGACACACTGATTGACAGTGGGTTTCACAGCTTTTTGCTACCAGCAGAGAACTGCTGAGGCTCAGGAATTCTGGATTCATTTCCAGGTTCTGGAGGGGAATGTTCTTTCGTGGGCACAGACCCGTCTGCTCCTGTTCCCAGTCTTTACTTATCCCAGTCTCTTTGCTTATGCAGTCCCAGCCTCAACCCCCTGGGGCTCCTCATTCCATTTCCAGTGTCTTTGCCCAGCTCATACCAGGCTACTCATCCAAGTCCCAGTCTCCCTCCCGTGGGCTCCACATCCCAGTCTACCTGTAGGCTCCTTGCCCATCCTGTCCTTGTCTCCCCCATCCCCAGCTCCCAGTCTTCTGTCTTTGCTCCTTATCCCAATCTACTCCCTCTTCCTCTGCTCTCCCCTGTCCAACTCTTGTCCTCACTGCATTTCAGTCACGCTGCTTCCTCCTTCTCCACACTGCCTATGCAATGCAGGGGTTGCATTGAGAGTACAGGAGAGATAGACTCCCTCCTCCCATTTCCTGTACCTGATCCTGCTGCCGCTGGCAGCAGCAATAGCAGGGGAAATATCGTGCTCAGTCCACTGCAGCCCTGGGCTCAAGCCTTCCCAGTGCAGACAGATTTCTTGGAAAATTTAGCTGTCAAACTCTAAGAAGTCTCTATGGAACAACTGCGAATGGAGATTTTTCAAAGGCTGATAACTTGGCCAAATTTGGACTTTTCATGGAATCATCAAAAGGCACGTGGCTGACACCAGCTAAATTTCAAATCCCTTCTCCAAAGCACAGAGGTGCAAGAACGTCTCAATGAAATAGTTACCAGAACTTTTTTAACATGGGAAAAAGAAGATATTTCCCCCCCAATCTCATTCTGAAAGATCTCTGAACCATTCTTGCTGAAATGTTCCAGGAAAAAAAAAAATCTACTTGAGGCAGTCACCTGGCATGGAAAATTTCTGCCCAACAATTTCAATTTGGCAAAGTTGTAAGCAACTGAAAACAGGACAAACTTAAGTACAGGTAATGCTACCAGCTTTACCTATAATTAGTATTACAGCAGGGCTTGGACACCCCAAATGGGATCAGAGCCATAGGCGCTGACTCCGTGGGTGCTCCGAGGCTGGAGCACTCATGGGGAAAAATTAGTGGGTACTCTACACCCATGGCAGCCAAGCTCCCTTCACCCCCCGCTCCACCTCCTCCCCTGAGCGTGCCATGTCCCTGCTCCTCCGCCTACCTCCCAGCGCTTTCTGCCCAGCTGCCGCCAAACAGCTGTTTGGCTCCGGGAGGGAGGGGGAGGAGCGGGAACATGGTGCACTCAGGGGAGGAGGCGGGGAAAAGGCGGGGCCAGGGCAGGGATTTGGGGAAGGAGTTGGAATAAGGGCAGGGAGGCGCGGAGTTGGGGTGGGGACTTTGGGGAAGGGGTTGGAATGGGGGCGGGAAGAGGCAGGGCAGGGCAGGGGCAGGGCCTCATGAAAGGGGTGGAGTGGGGGGTCCAGCACCCATGGGAAAGCAGGAAAGTCAGCACCTATGATCAGAGCCCCACTGAACTAAGCAACATACACATAAAGACTTAGGGACAGTCCGATCCTGAAGGGAGTAAAGTCTATATCAACACGACAATTATTGTTCCCGTTTTACAGATGGAACATTGAAGCATGGAGTGATTAAATGGCTTGCTCAAGATCACACAGGAAGTCTGCAGCTGAGCCTGAAACTGAATCCACATCTTCTAAGTCTCAGGTCAGTGCCTTAATCACAGGACCGACCATCCTTCCTCTCTGCAAGTTGCTTTATTCCCAGAGCCAGTTCAGGATTTCTTCTGATGTTGCCAAAACAGGACAAATGTCTACAGATCTTGTGTGTCTCTCTCACCAAAGCAGACTTTCAAGTGGCAATGTTATAAAGTTTGGAAAAGAGAAGACTGAGAGGGGACATGATAGAAGTTTTCAGGTATCTAAAAGGGTGTCATAAGGAGGAGGGAGAAAACTTGTTCACCTTAGCCTCTAAGGATAGAACAAGAAGCAATGGGCTTAAACTGCAGCAAGGGAAGTTTAGGTTGGACATTAGGAAAAAGTTCCTAACTGTCAGGGTGGTTAAACACTGGAATAAACTGCCTAGGAAGGTTGTGGAATCTCCATCTCTGGAGATATTTAAGAGTAGGTTAGATAAATGTCTATCAGGGATGGTCTAGACAGTATTTGGTCCTGCCATGAGGGCAGGGAACTGGACTTGATGACCTCTCGAGGTCCCTTCCAGTCCTAGAATCTATGAATCTATGAAAAGCATGAAATTATTTGTCAACAAGTTCAGTCAAGCAGTACAAAAAGTGTGTTGCAGAAACAGAGCTACTGATCCATTCTTCACTGATATTGTTTGAAAAAACGATTCTAAGGGCTGGTCCACACTGGGGCGGGGGATCGATATAGGAAACGCAACTTCAGCTACGAGAATAGCGTAGCTGAAGTCGACGTTTCCTATATCAAACTAAAAGTACCTACTTCGGGTCCACGCGGCGCAGGCAGGCTCCCCCGTCGACAGCGCTTCCTCCTCTCAGCGAGCAGGAGTTCCGCAGTCGACGGGGGAGCGCTTCTGGGATCGATCTATCACGTCCAGATGAGACGCGATAAATCGATCCCAGAAGATCGATCCCTACCCGCCGAATTAGGCGGGTAGTGTGGACCAGCCCTAAGACTCAGAAGGCTGGGAGAACCATGACTGACTCTGGTACTGTAGGCGGACTCCAGTAGTGGGAATTTTCAAAATTATAATGTACATTTCTGCATGTTTTCCAATTCATTTGTTTTGGGAAAGCTGAGCAGAACAAAGCTCTGGTAGCAATTTATCATGACAGTGCAGTAATCTGGCATGTGAACACTGTTTCACAAACCTTTAGTAATAGGATATACCTCCAAACTTGTTTGAAATCGTGCATTGCTTTCCCATTGAATAGACATGTGGACTAGCTTTATTGAGAAATATTTTAAAAGAGGAACATAGTGATGAGAGTGAGGGAATTGGGAGTTAGCTAATGCCATACATTTGAAATATGAATTTTGACAACTATGTGAAATGGTAGCATCAGACCACAAGTGAGCAGGGCCGCCCAGAGGGGGGGGGCAAGTGGGGCAATTTGCCCCAGGCCCTGGGCCCCGCGGGGGCCCCCACAAGAGTTTTTCGGGGCCCGTGGAGCGGGGTCCTTCACTCGCTCCGGGGGCCCCGGAAAACTCTTGCGGGGCCCGGGCCCCCAGAGCTTCTTCCGCTCCCGGTCTTCGGCGGCAATTCAGCGGCGGGGGGGTCCTTCTGCCCCGGGACCCGCCGCCGAAGTGCCAGGTCTTCGGCGGCAGGGGCCCCCCATCGCCGAAGACCCCAGACCCTCTGAATTCTCTGGGCGGCACTGCAGGTGAGTTCTGTGAAGATATTCAAAGTCAACACAGACCACTGTTAAGAGATGTAATTGCTCCTCAAGGAACAGCACTCTCCATGGACCAGCACTCACCACGGACATCTGTGCTGCAAAAGTTTCTGGTTTCTCCAACTCAGAAGTGCTATTCAGTGTGTATTCTGGGAAGAAAATTCAGATTTCCCACAACTTCAAAATAGGGCCAGCTGTGCTGCCTTTTCCCACTGTTAGCCACTACATCTGAGCCATAGAGGCTATTTGTTTCCATTGTCTTTTCCAACAGGAAACAGAATTTCCCCTGTGACTGGTATATTTCACCCCTAACACTCCCACTCAAATTTATGCAACAAATGGTACAAGTGACCTAGCTACAATTCTTTAAAAAAATAAATAAAACCAACAGCCACCCCAAAACCTACCAGTCTGCTGACTTCTTTGGCACTGTGAGCTCTGTCTCAAGGGGTTGATTAAAGTGAAAAACAATGTCTGGAAATAACTAGGATTGAGCCGTTCTAGTTTTCATGCTTGGCTTTGTAGCGTGGCTTTCTTCCAGTTCTTTCTTTAATAGTTCGTTCATTTTTCTTTAATCCATTCATTTAAGGACTTGACTTCAACTCATCATTCATTTTGCCTCTTGGTGAATAACCACTAACCCTCGGGCACAAAGAAACTCTAGAATCAAATCTTGACTCAGACAGTATTTTCCTTCTCCTTTTTATTTTCTATTTACTTCTGTCAAGTTCTCTATCTTTCCCCGGAATGAGGTGGGAGAATGCACTTGTATTTGTCTGGAATTAGAACTGAACAGGATCTATTTAATATGTAATCTTATCTCAATAATATATCCTGAGGTATTCGCAATGTGTTTTGTGGTAGAGGAGAGTGAAGGGGGAAAAGACAATGAATCACTGGTGTAGATAATTTAAAAACAGAGGTTTTTCTGAGGTGGAAACAAGCACTGACATTACGTTGTCCTCCAGCAAGCATTATTTTGATAGACAGTGTCTGTTTCATGAGGGCAATAGTAGATAGCAGTGTTGTCTAGTGGTGGGGGCACTGGCCTGCGAGTCGGGAGACGTGAGTGCTATTTCTGGCTCTACCACTAATCTGCTGCATGACCTTGAAAAAGTCACTTTGCCTTTGTTTACCTTCCCTATCCTTTGCCTCTGTCATTTAGAATGTCAGATCTTCAGGACAGGGATTGTCTCACACTAGGATCTAATCCAAAGCCTGTTAAAGTCAGTGGAAAGATTCACATTGAATTCAATGGGCTTTGAATCAGGCACTACGTGTTTGCACAATGCCTAGCACAGCGGGTCCCTGTTCTCAATTTGTGCCTTTTAGGCACTACCATACAACATATAATAATATATGATTAGTGAGATGGTCATAGCTTGATTGTGTTACACAGGTTGGATTGCTGACCTATAGCGGAAACAATAATGTGTATGTGAGGACCCCAGAACAGATCATTTTAGAAATTGGTTCAGATTGTTTATACATAGTACTAACGTTGTTTGGATATTTTATTGTTGTATTTGTTATTTTTGTTAATAGCTATATATATATAAATTATGTAATGAGAAACATGGGAGCTGCCCCTCTAGAAACAGGATGGGGACACTTGGAGTGGGCCCTTGAAGGGGCCGTGAGCAGTGCATGCTGCTGTGGTGGGAAGTTATAATGACAATAATACCTAGCTCTGATCTAGCGCTTTTCTGGACTTAGCCTCGAGGAAGCTCCCAAGGCAGGTTAGAATTCAAAGAATAAATAAAATTCTTCAAAAACTGAGTCTTGTCATTGAAGATGTACCATATACGCTAGCTGCTCTGTGCACTGGGAGGGTAGAAGTAATTTCTTCTCACACCTACATCATGCCATCGTGAGCCACGAAGTTGGGAGGTGCACAGCGTCCTTTCTCACAAAGATACTTCATACTTCCGTGCTGGGCTGTCTGCCGTAACGTTATGCCCAGACCAACAAGATCAGACACATCTGAAAGTACATTCCTCTTTTTTGTCTTTCCACTTTGTTATTCGTCATCCTCCTGTCCCTGTTCTGACAGCCAGTGTGCTTTAGGTAAAAGGCCTTTTCTCACATAAAGCTTCTTTTATCTGTCCCTCCCACACCTCTGTAACAATAATTGCAAGGGTCCCCCCCCCTTTTAAATAGTCTTTCCTTAAATAGACTCTACAACATGGTTTTAGAGCTTCTGAGAACTGATTTTGCTCTTACCCTACCCCACTCCACAAACCAGATGAAACTGCCCCGAACCACTACAGCTAGACTGTGGACGTACTGCAACCTCCATGTAAGAGGCAGTGTGTATTATGCTGCCCCAGGGCAGACTAGGGATCAAAGTGTGACACAGAGAATCAAAACTCTGTCCTTGGTTCCCTTTTGCTGTAGGGGTAAGATGTGATCTATACCTGCCTTTTTTCCATCACAGCTTACTTGCCCCTCCATACAGACTTAGCTGACTTTGCCTGCACCTGGGGGGAGAAGGGAAGACAAAGCTTCACCCATTCTTGACCCCTGCCCTATGCAGGGCCGGCTCTGGCTTTTTTGCCGGCCCAGGCAAAAAAGCCTCCGGCAGCCCCCCCGCCCTGCGGAGGGGGGGGGGGGGCCGGGGCACTGGGGGGAGGGCAGCGAGCCCCGGCGGGGGCTCCGCTCTCCCCCCGGCGGCCGGGGGGAGGGCGCCGGGGGGGAGGGCAGCCAGAGCGCCGGGGGGAGGGCGGCGAGCCCGGCAGTGGCCCCGCTCTCCCCGGGGGCCGGAGCGCCGCGCCGTCCCCCTCCAGGTGCCGCCCCAAGCACAAGCTTGGTGGGCTGGTGCCTGGAGCCGGCCCTGGCCCTATGGCAGCACCACAGAGGCTGCTCTCCCTTCATGCTGTGAGATCCACAATGCAGATGATCCACACAGCAAATTTAGAGGTTGTCCTCCTTACACACCAACACAGATGCATATTCTGGGTCACAGTTTAGCCCATAACACAGTAAAACTCACCCCAATTTCCAGGACAACATCAACAATCACAGTTTGTAGTAATGGGTCTTCACATGGCTCCACAGACCCATTCAGGAAGAACAACATTTACCACACTGACCACAGAGCCATCTGCCTGATTGTGTTGATTGTTTCCATACCTGGCACTGTGCTTCCAACAGCACAACACGGTTCTTCTCAAAGTCATGGACACCCACGCTTTTGGGGTGGTGCCATGCAATGTGGTCAGTTGCCAGTTGTCAAAGATCAAGTCACAGATATTTGTCTTGTGCAGATGTTGTTTCAGAGTATCTTTGAAACGTTTCATCTGCCCTCCACCCTTATGGTTACCAGAGCTCAATTTGGAACACAGAATTTGTTTTGATAGACAGGTCTCAGGCATATGAATTACATGACCAATCCATCTCACTGGGTGCAAATAAAACCAGCCTCAATACCGACTGAACCAGCCTTTGCCGAGGCTTCCATGTTGGACACCCAGTCCTGCCATTTTATGCCCGGCAGTTATTGTAGGTGTTGCAAATGGAAACTGTCAAGCTTTTTAATGTGCTGTTGATAACAGGTCCATGTTTGACATCTGTAGAGCAATGTCGTGAGGACAATAGTGTTGTAGACTTTGATTTTTGTCCATGGACAGAGTCCATGTTGCTTCCAGATTCAGTGATAAAGATGACCACATGAGGTGCTGGCTTTCTTAATTCACTCATTCACTTCATGATCCTTATCACTTCATTACTTATTTGGCAGCATGATAAAGAATCTGTTTGACTGCTTGAAATGTGGTACCTTCCAAGGTTACTGATGAATCTTGCTAAAGCTGTTGAGGAGCTGGCTGGTATACAACCTCAGTTTTCATTTGACTTATGGTAAGGCCAAAGTTAAGAGCTGCCATAGCAAAGTGGTTTGCAAGATCTTATAGTGCTGCTTCAGGAGTGTACCACCAAGACACAATCATTGGTGTAAAGCAGTTCCTTGATCAACACTTCAATGACCTTGGTATTTACACATAGACGAGAGAAATTAAAAAGCTTGCCAGTGCAAAAGCATATAAAGATGCCATTTGAAGAGCCATGGAGGGCTTCCTCTACCAGCACAGCAAAGAACAGACCAAAAAGGCTAGGTTCCTTGCTTCATCACATTCATGATTGGAAATGGGTCCATAAGATCACCATCAAAACATTAACTCTTCCAGCCATGCCTTCACAGACTAGCCAAATGATGTTAATAAATTTGTCTGGACATCCAAATTTAGTGAGCAATTTCCAGAGGGCAGGGCAGTTGACCGTATCGAAAGCTATAGTTAGACTGAGAAACATGAGGTACAAAGTTTGATGCTGTTTGTGACATTTTTCCTGTAAAATCATGTCAACATTGCTCTACTGAGCACGAAAGCTGCACTGTGACTCAGATAGAACTTTGTCAATAATTTGGGCCAGAAGCCAGTTCAAGTGGATCTTACTGGCCCACAGTGATTATGTGACACAGGCAGTGGCTTCTGAATCAACGGACAATCTTCAGAGGCATCTTTTCACCTTACGAGCTCAATCCCACAATCTATCCTCAGACAAAACTCCCAAGACAATGAGAATCCTCCACCCTCTTACACTCCGTCACAGAAGCTGGCCACAACTGTGGTCCTTGTGTTCTTCTGAGCACAGGGACTACTCCTTGCTAGCAACCCCTGGGGCACAAAAGGGGAGGGGAGAAGATTCATAGAAGGCAGAGCTGTGGCCCGACACCCCATGAACTATGGCCAGCAGAAGTGGCACACCGTGAGGGGAGCACATGCCGTAACTTAGTAACAGCAGCTGGGCTTCTCCTGCATGCCAGATATTGTGCTTCCTTCACATACAGTTCCCTGGTGCTCCTACTAGAACAGCGTGGCTCCACAGTAACTCCAGTGCAGGATGGAATTTAACTGCCATAGTTTGGTCCTTAACATATACAAGCCTTCAGTTCCTTTGCCCAAGGCCCATACATCAAGACTGAAACACAGCCAAGGGAACGTTAAATGAGAGATGTACGAAACTTCAGTTTCATTTGCATAACATCATTTTACATTCAGATAACTTTAACAGCTATTGGCACAGTAGCAATCTGTACCCACATAAGTAATCCCACTGACTAATGGGACTGATTATCTGAGAAAGCAAGTTTGCAGGACTGGGCCCTATAATTACCACCTACATTTCTAATGTTTCTAAAAGATCATCGTTAAAGATGACACTTTATCCCCACATCAAAAAGCACCGTAAGTAGGGGCAGCATCATTTGCTATGGGGCAAGTTGGGCAGTCACCTCCCACCCCCAGACCTTGGTTTATCCCCTCCACCCAGATTTTTCATAGGTCTGTATGCTCCATTATGTCTTCCACTCTCCAGGCTCGCCCCCCCAACTTTGCAGGATAGAATTGCATATAATGTTCATATGCTGAAACAACTTTGCTCCACCTAGAATTTTTCTGAAATGACACCCCTGCCCTTAAGAAAGCCTGTAAAGAAGGCAAGCAAGGAAAGCATGTTGGCAACTCTAACTTTCACCCCATTCTTTAAACAAAAAAATTACACACTCAGTTACAGCCTGATACATGTTATCCAAAATTATTGGGAATGTGTTCAGTTATTGTAATCAATACTGTACACAGACAGGCATTCCACATGCACAAGCAGGCACTTCTGCATCTATACTTTTTAAAAACAATACCTGTTGTACTTCAGAGAGAAAAAGAAATTGACTTAGCCTGCTCACAAGGCAGTCGCTATCTTCAACAGTAGGCAGAGGTGTCATTGCTTTATATCTTTCTAAACAAAAACAATCATTGAGAATCCAGATCTAAAACAGAGCCACAGTTGCTAAGAAAACACCATCATAAATGGATGCAATAAGATGACTCATGAAGTAAGGCCATATCTCCGCACTTCAAAAATAAATCATGAGAAAAATTACTACTGTTCTTTATGCCTGATCTTTCAAACCATGATTTCTTGACTGTTTCTTTATTTAGATTGGGGGCTAGGTTGGAAACAGTACTTAGAACTTGTCTACACATGGAGTTATTCAGGAACAGTTATTCCAGAAAAGGTCCACATGTAGACACCCTTATTCTGGAATAAAGATCCCTTGTTCCCGTTTAGCTTAACATACTTTGAAAATGAGCTAACTGCTGAGCTAAACTCTATTTATGGAATTCATTATCAGTAAAGAGGTTTTATCATTCTTACAGTGAACTCAATGCAAAGACTAAACAAGGGCCCATTTTTCTTTGAAACAAGGGCTTCTCAACAAAAGAGAGAACTTGACCTAGAAATCATATCAAGTCTGTAAAGTTTAAAACTGTAGCGTGTGAAATATTAGTATTTTTCTTTTGTTGCTATCATTTAAAACACAAAACTGAAACCAACTGTTGGGGAGAGAAAGCATTTTAATCCCATTAGATCATTATCCAGCAATGCTTGCTGCTTCTTGAATTGGTTCATTGTGTCTATGCTTAAAAACTTTGCTTCACAAATAAAAAAATATCTAGCTCCCTATGGGCCTGATCTAGTTCCCACCAAAGCCAACTGAAAGACTTCTATTGACTTCAGCGGACTTTGGATCATACTCTATTGGGGTCGGGGGGCGGGAGGGGGGAAGAATCCTTCTTTTGTTTATTTTTCCATGTTCAGTTCTTAACCAGGTATGAAGGGTATAGCACTTTTTAACAACTTGTTCCTAAAGGTGACTTGTAAATGCTTTTTTTTTTTAAATCCAGGAATTTAAGTAAGATGTTCTGAGTGCCCTAAATCAGTAGCTCTCAACCTTTCCAGACTACTGTACCCCTCTCAGGAGTCTGATTTGTCTTGCGCACCCCCAAGTTTCACCTCACTTAAAAACTACTTGCTTACAAAATCAGACATAAAAATACAAAAGTGTCACAGCACACTATTACTGAAAAATTGCTTACCTTCTCATTTTTACCATATAATTATAAAATAAATCAATTGGAATATAAATACTGTACTTACATTTCAGTGTAGTATATAGAGAAGTATAAATAAGTCACTGTATGAGATTTTAGTTTGCACTGACTTCACTAGTGCTTTTTATGTAGCCTGTTGTAAAACTAGGCAACTATCTAGATGAGTTGATGTATCCCCTGGAAGACCTCTGCGTACCCCCAGGGGTACGCGTACCCTGGGTTGAGAACCACTTCCCTAAATAACTATGGTAAGCGGGTCATCCACAACTCTACTAATGCAGGGACTGATGCTGCAAATTGTTTCACACAGGCAAACCTCTGCACACATGCAGAGACCCAGTGAAGGTCTTAGGGCCTAACCTTACAATGCCATCAGCATCTTTGCCAATGTGTTATGCAATCTCAACTCCTGTTGATTTCAGTGGAAAATGAGGTCACTCAGCACCCAGCAGGAGGTGCTCAGCATCTTGAAGGACTGAGCCCTTACTATTTAGCAAAGTATTTATTACCATGAGAAGCTCTATTCAATGGGACTACTCATAGTAGTAAGCACTATGCTGGGTAGTAACTGTTTGCAGAATTGGGTCTTTATAAATTATCTTTTCTCACAGCTAATTAGATCTTGATATCATATCTCACTAGCTTCCATTCCATGTGACTGAAACCCCAGCATGCATTTATCAGGTGTTGTCAGACTGCTACAGAAAGAGTCAACCTAGAGGGTTTGGGTAAATGATTTTATTTTAACATAATGCACTGTTTTTCCTAGAGCTTTAAAAAATCTAATTTTGCCACCTACTGTATATGTTAGTTTAAAAATCTAACAGAGCTCGTGTACAAATAACAAAAACAAATGTCCTTGTTCCCCAGAGGCCAGCTCCAGTTCCTTGCAAGGTTCACTGCTAGGCCTTACTCCAGCATGCGCTGTGTTGGCGATATATCACACATATAGCAAGAACCAGCTACAGTAGAGAGGTGGAACCTTTCGCACTAAAATCCACAGTAAGTCTCAACTCCTCCGACATCAAGTGTCAGTGCAAACCAGACCTCTCACATGTCCTCCTTTCAAGGGATATCACTCATGTTAGTCTCAAAGTTATTCCCTTTCCACACAAATTTGGTCTCCCCTCAATTTTATTGTTAAAAATTATTTACATCAGAAATAAAGACGCATAAAGCTGAAGTTATAGAAAGAGTCATTTACGCTAAATGAATTACTTCCACAGCATTTTAAGGTTCCTGCACAGACAACATCTGTATGCCCATGACCACAATCTTTGTCACATGGTGTCTGACAGTAAGGCATTGGCACGTTGAGATGTATAATGCAAACATACATCTCTGGAAAGACTGGGATCAACCTAGAGCTCTCCTTGCTCAATGTCACAGGTTGGCTGCTGGCCCTTTAAGGCAGCCAGGCTCAGGCTTGCCTGAGGTCTACCAGCTAGCCCCCAGTTGATGGTTAGTGACCCCAGCTGTAAGGAATCAGAAAGGACTACTGAAACAGAGCAGGGAAGTCAGCGTAGGAGAGATGCAGGGGAGGTAGGACTTACCTGTAAAGGGAAGCCTAGCAGTCTGTGACTAAAACGCTGAGCCATAAGAGTAGAGCTAATTCCTGTGATAAGCCCCTGGAACAAGGGGCCAGCTGTCCAGGGACACAGTCCTGGGGCTGATGTTCTGGAATGGGAACAGGGAATAGAAGAGACCCACAGAGAGCAGTACGTTCCTGTGGGAGAGCTCTTACATAGGGCCTACCTGGAGCAGGGAGACCTGTAAATGGAGCTGCCAGTGTCCCTGGAGAGAGGAGGCAGTGTGGGAATCCTGTAAGAGGAACCAGAGAAGCTCTGCAGGGGCCAGAAGGGGCCAAGAAGCAGAGGACTTCAGAGGAGCCCCAGAAGAACAGTAAGCTTGGGCATTTGTTTTGGACTTTTTGTTACCCCAGAAAGGGAGTGAACTTTTATGTGACTTGGCCAGAGGGCCATGATGCCAAAGACCCAGGGAGGGGAGCTGTTGCAGAGCTGAGGAAGTGACCATCGGGAGTGCCAGAGGTAAGGTCCCCTGCCAACACTGCACCTTGATACAAAGGGGCACTACTTGAAGTGAGGATGTGCCATTACACCAAGACATAGACCCCTTCTCCAGCAAACTTAGCTTTGACTTCTCTGTTCTTTTATTCTCTTGCATTCCCTTTTATGGGTAACTAAATATCTATATTCCATGGCTGAACTTATTTAGAGTGGACAAACTGTATTGTCTTTCCCTCTAGTTTTACTACACTACACAAAATTAAATCATCACTAAGTCTTGCTGCATAATCATTTATGGCAACTTGGCTTCTGTATGCTTCCAGCAGAATAGGGCAGATGTTTAATGTAACATCCTTGAAAAACCGCAACCTTCAAAATGTTCAAGAATACTATAATCTATTTAAACAACAAGGTGTCCGGAGGCACCTTAAAGACTAACAGATTTATAAATCTGTTATATATCTGTTGGAGGAGGGATAGCTCAGTGGTTTGAGCATTAGCCTGCTAAACCCAGGGTTGTGAGTTCAATCCTTGAGGGGGCAACTTAGGGATCTGGGGCAAAATCAGTACTTGGTTCTCCTAGTGAAGGTAGGGGGCTGGGCTCAATGACCTTTCAGGGTCCCTTCCAGCTCTATGAGTGGTGCCACCGGACTCCTCATTGTTTTTGTGGATACAGACTAACTCGGCTACCAACTGATACTTATAATCTATTTGTTTAAAAAAAAACTCAGGACCCTCAAATAATTACTACTTGGGAAGACTTCATAAAAGGACCTTAAAACCCACAAGAGCCAGTTGTGCTGTATTTTAAACAATTATAGTCCATTTTTTAAAGTATTTAGGCATTGGGCTTGGGCTCCAAAGAGTGAGCTCCACAAAGGGATTTAGGTGTTACAATGCTGAGCATCATAGTGTCTAACTTTTAGACACCTAGAAAATCACAGGAATGACACACCAATCCACAAAGCCTGAGTTAGGTGCCTGGGCTGCTATACAAAGAGGAGAGCTAGGCACCTAAGACTACAATCCACAAAAGCCAGCATGCTAGGCGGCTCCCTGCCTAAGCTAGCCAATGGGAGATGCTGACAACAAACAGGGATGTGTGCTAAGCTCTGCCCCTCTCACTGGGGTAGGGACCTAAGTCTTGTTGAAGGAATGAGTTAGGTGCCTGCTTTGCTCCGTGTTAGCTGCCTGTTTGTAAGATGTCTGGTCGCGGCAAGGGCGGAAAGGGGCTGGGCAAGGGAGGTGCTAAGAGGCATCGCAAGATCTTGCGAGACAACATCCAGGGCATTACGAAGCCAGCGATCCGCCGCTTGGCTCGCCGCGGCGGGGTGAAGCGCATCTCGGGGCTGATCTATGAAGAGACCCGTGGGGTGCTGAAGGTTTTCCTGGAGAACGTGATCCGTGATGCAGTGACCTACACCGAGCACGCTAAGCACAAGACAGTGACAGCATGGATGTGGTGTACGCCCTGAAACGCCAGGGGCGCACCCTGTACGACTTCGGAGGCTGTCGGCCTTTACCCCCAAAAATCTCCACACAAAACAGGGGGGGAGGTGATTCCCACCTTCAACTTTTAGTCCAGCGGTTAGAGAACTCAGCTAGGCTGTGAGAGACTCAAGTTCAATTCCCTCCTCTCTGCCAGAGAGGGAGACAGGATTTGAACAGCAGTTTCCCACTTTTCAGGAGTGCTCTAAACACTGGGCTATGGTATATACTCATGTGGGGAACCCTCACTCTCTCCTGTTGAAGCTAATCCATTGTGAATAAATAATGAAAGAGTTATCTGAAGGAGGGGGACTGGACCCAGGGTCTCCCACCTACTAGGCAGGTGTCCTAACACTGGACTGAATCATTCTGTCACCTGCTTCCCCTGCCTTGAGGCTGTATTGCAGGGTTGTCAGGAGTGGGCTCTGTCCAGCAGGGGGCTAGTACTCACAGGGTGCACCCTTCTACTCCCTGAGAGCCTGCTGCTGCAGTGGTTGGGTGGTCTTGGCTGACAGGACTCAGCTCCCTGCCCATCTCGCTCTGCCACGGCACAGAGGAAGTGAACAGGGCTGCGCTGAATTCTGGCAGAAACTGTGCAAAGGGGACGCAAAGTCCAGGAAAAGCCAAAATCTGGGTGGAAATCGATAAAACTCATTATTGGCTTTTTCAAAACCTGGGCATTTTTTAGAGACAATGGATAAACACCAAAAATGAAGGGCCTTCTCTAGAGACGATTACGGAAGTGGTTGAAACTGATGAGTTGGCTAACCAGATGCAAGGGGCTCTGTGCATCCCCATTTCCTGTTCCTGGTTTTCTGATTTTAACCAAAATCAGTAGGGTTTTGCTCATTGATATCTAGAACATTCCCTGAATTTTTACAATTGATCAGTTGAGGCATTTCAAAAGTTTTCACATTACAGACAGAGAAATGCCACTGAGTTGAGTGTAAGGCCTCATAAGTTTAACCAATAATCATAATACGTGGCTGGGTGAAGCAAGGTCTTACACTCAACTCAATGGCAGTCTCTGTTTGGCTTATAAGGAGCCCTAGTGTTGGAGGAAAGGGAGGGGACACGGGGGGGGAGAGAATGAGGGCAATGGAATAGGGGGAGGACATGGGGGGCACACAGAGCCTCTGCCATTTGGGCAGAAGGAGGAAGGGGGGGCACAGAGCCCCTGCTGTGTGGTGGGGAATGGGGAGTACACAAAGCCCCTGCCATGAGGGTGGGGAGAATGGAGGACAATGATATGGGGGGAGGAGGAGACACAGAGCCCCTGGCATAGGGGAAAGGGTATCTGAAGGGGCACACAGAACCCCTAACATGTAGTGGAGGGAGAATGGGGGACAGAGTCCTTGGCATGGGGGGAAGAAGGTAATATGGGGTACATAAAGCCGTGGCATGTGCGGAGGAATAGAGGACCCTAGTATTCTGGAGAGAGGAATAGGGGGGCACAGAGCCCTTGGCACGCATAGGACTTGGGGGAGTCATAGGCAGTCCCTGAAATAGAGGGGGGTGGGAGAGTGGCCCACAGGGAGCTTGTGGGGTGGAATGGAGGGATGCAAGGAGCCCCAATGTGTGCAATGAGCTCGGCCTACAGAAGCAAGTTACAGAGTGTGCAACCCTCTGCTATGTAGCATTTTGTCCATCACAACATGACTGTATGAGCACACACTGGTAATAAAGTTAATAATACGACTAACTCCTGTAGTCCTCATTCAGCCATGCGCTTCAGTGGAATTTTGCCTTAATAAGGATTCAGGCTCAGAATCCAAGTCCATAACCGACTACGTAACAATAATCTTAAAAGATAACATATGTTACGTAAGCAAGAGAGCGTCAAGTCAGGAAGAAATACAGTTCCTTTGGTTTGTGGACTCTCTCTTCCAGGTATAAGTTTACATGTCCTCCAGCATCATGGTGTCTCCAAAAACACATTACTCGGGCTAATACTCAAGAAACTAATATTTCAAAGCTGGAAAACATGGATTTCAAAAGGTTTGGCTCAATGACAGATAAGGCAATTTCACACAAAAAAATGGCCTATGCTTCTTATTAGAGGTTTTGTGCCTTAAGTCTCCCTAGTTTTTCCCTACTTCTCCCAGTGCCTGCAATATGATTTATCTTGCGAAGATTGTGTAAATGGTTATGCCTGTACACACCTGGTAGTTTTTTTTTCTGGCAAGAAAATGAAATAAAGGGTAAATTGAAGCCATTTGAAATATATGTTAAAAATACCAACACCTGCGTGGAACTGCATTGCTTGATTAAATAAGGCGCCTGGTTTTTCCTTAAAAGCGTCTGGTTACAAGTCGCAGGGGGCCAGGGAAGGTGAAGCTGACATTTAAGGAACAAAGGCAGCTTCAGCCAACAAAGGCTGCCAGGTACGGTAACCAAAGCCTAGACAATGAACGCGGAGGGGGGCTGAGTACGAACAGTTCTGCTCTCCGGCGTCCCACCCAGCGAGGGGCGCAGGGTCAGGGGCCGACCTGGCAGGCGGCCCCTGGGGCTGGGGAAGGAAGGGGTCGGTGCGGTGCTGTCGGCAGGGGCAAGCGCTTGGTACTTTCCAGGCGTCTTGTCACCCACACAAAGGGCTTCTCTCAGCAGCGCTCGGCTCCCTTCCCGCCCGGGCGTGCGGCTCGCTCGCTGACATCCCCGCCAGCGCGGAGCCTGCCTCCCCCTGCCGGGGAGGCAGCGCCGGTAGGTGCCCCCGGGCGGCGACAACAGCAGCCCCTGCCCCGCCTGCCCGCAGGGGCCACACGCCGGCCAGTCAACACCGCAGCGCCGCCAACTTTCCTGCGCGCTCCCCCAGCAGACGCTCCGCGGGCGGCGGGCTGAGCCCCCCAGCACCGCCCCACCGCGCTGCCCCTGCTGCCCGGCCGGACGCGGACACCCGCGGCTCCAGGGGGCGCTGGGAGATACTCACTGTCCGCGCAGTCCGGGGGCTCCAGGGGGCACCCGCCTGCGCTGGGGGATGGGGAGCGGGGACCCTGGCGTTGCCTCGGGAGGGGACTGGGCGCGGTGGCGCGGCCCCTTGCTCCGCTCCTCGGCTGCAAACCACGCCCCGAGCCGGTGCAAGCCCGGACTCTCCCGCCGCCGCTCGCGGCCCCTAGTGCAGGAAGTCGGAGCGCCCTTGGCCCGCACGCCCCCGAGCGAGGAGCCCAGCCCAGCGCCCACCTTCCAAACAAACAGCACGTGGCTGGGCCCGGAGCCCGGCTCCCCCCGCCCGGCACCTGCCTGACGGCCACAGGCCAGGCCGGGCCAGGCAGCTCCTAGCCACGGGCGGAGGAAAAGAGGGACCCTGGGGAAGTGCGGCCCCTGCCACACCTGGGTTTGTCTAGGGCATCTGGTAGCTAGAGCAGGCAATGGTAGCCTGGACTACTGGGTCCTAGTCTCACTCTGCTACTGACAGCTCTGTGACCTTGGGCAAATCGCTCCCACTAGTAGGAGTAGGAGTTTTCTCACTTATAACCCATTCAGCCTGCTACATCCCTTCGCTGCACTGGGGCCTATGGAGTAGTGAGAGCAGGGAGCCGGGGCCAACATAGGAGTTCTCCTCCCCTCTGCCATTCCCTGGTTATGTGGCAGTGGGGAAGGGACAATCTTTGCAATTCATTTTACCCATCCCTAAAAATGGGAGGGTTGATGCCCACCTTCAGGAGTCCTGTAACACTGAATTGCAGGGAGTTAAACTTCTGATCCTTGGATGAAAGGAGCTATGGAAGTGCTACATATTTTTAAACCACAAAGTATCTGTCAAAAATGTACCAATTTCCCACTCTAGCCCTGCAAAAAGCTTTTCTAATTCAGCTGGGTTGTGCTCACCAGCAGTGTGGCCATCAAAGTTACTCAATACAGCATATACCACCCTGAAGAGTAGTTGTTAATCTGATTTAATCTTTGGGGGGCAGAGCATGGCATGAACAACAAATAATGTATCTAAACAATATTAACTCAATTTGCGCATAAGCTAACTGTCTAAGAAATGCATACAATAGTAGTCAATAGTTTTAGATATACATATTACAAAGTAGTACAGTAAAAGGATATCATCAGAGTGGGAGATGGTTTTAACAGTCAGTGCTGATACTGATCACTTGGCTATATGGATTTAAAAAAATTCCCAAAAGCCAGTTCCTATCTATGCTGATACTATAGGTTTCTCCTTCATTTATTCTGCTAGGTGGGTATTTGGTGTTAAGGATCAAAGGCCCAATCCTGGTTCCTTTAGAGTAACTAACTGGTAAAAACAAATCAATCCTTGATTAATTTAAATAAATGGAAGTAGGACAAGGCCCCATATTTGAAGCCATTTCTCAAGGCCAAATCTAGCAGTCTTTTGAAGTGGTAATAAGAAGTTATTTTTCCTCCCTTGGTATCCTGCTGTTAATAGATTTATCTCGTTAGACTGACCTCACACTTGGGAAGGCAACCCCTGTCCTTTCATGTATTTATACCTGCTCCTGTATTTTCCACTCCATGCATATGATGAAGTGGGTTCTAGCCCACAAAAGACTGTGCCCAAATAAATGTTAGTCTCTAAGGTGCCACAAGGACTCCTTCTTGTTTTTGCTGATACAGACTAACACGGCTACCACTCTGAAACTTACTCAGGGTAACCGTCATAGGTTTCAATAGTTTGTCTGAGTAAGTACTGCTAGATTTGGCTTTTTTTTTTTTTTTTTTTTTTTTTTTTTTTTTTTTTTTTTTTTTTTGTATTTTAAGACGGAAGTGAATTCCACACCTTTTTGAGTGCCACTTTAGCTAAAGAATGTTCCAGCTTGTGGGAGTGCCAGGTACAGCCAGTTGTAACTTGACAGCTCTGCCTTGGTAAACACCTAATATAATTCACTCTGCTCTTGTAACATTATCTCTATCTATGGATAACTATTTATTTATTATTTGTATAGTGGCACTGCTGTGCTTGACACTTTACAGACAGGGATGAAGACCAGGTCCCTGCCCCAAAGAGCTTTACAGTCTAAATTGATCAGTCACTACACCCAGATCTCTTGAATAGGAAGATTAATATAGTGTTTGCCCAAACCAATCCTTTGTTAAAAGCTGGGTGAAATCTTGTTATGTGTTCAATTAAAACGCCATTGAGATTGATAGGTATGAACTCACCCTTCAGTTAACATAACAGTAAGCCTAAACCCCCACCTAAGACAAAGTGTGCATGCATCTGCCTGAGAGATTTTGGCTGAGTATTGTTTTGGGTTGGTGTGTGGGTGAGGGAACAGAAATCACACAGAAACTGCGAAGAGAGGGGGAGAAGCAAGAAAGCCAAGCAGGAGCCTGCATACAATGGAAATTAGAAGCCAATACCTTTGGGGATCTGGGCTGGTATGACCCTGGAAAAAGCCAGAGAGCTTTTGGGTCTGGTATTGGCTAAAGAGGCTTGGGGCTGTAAGTTAAACTGCGGCCCCTTATGTTCTTGGTTCCTTCTGCATGCAAAGAGATACAGGGCTGTATATACGTTCCTTGCAAATACACAAGATTACATCAAAGAAAATAATTGCAACTTCAAACTGGAACATCTATAGGCCTGAACTTTGACTAGCCACTTAGGTGTTGCCCCTTTTTAACCCTAAAGAAGGGGTAGTCAATAGGTGGACTGTGGCCCAAATCCTGACCACCAGATGCTTTTGAATGGACCCTGAAATCGTTTTATTTACTTTAGTATCACCATTATTGTTGTTGGGCTTTTATTATTATTATTATTTTCTCTGGAGTTTGGCCCTTGACTATACCGTGACCAAGAAATTTGGACCTTGACAAAAAATAATCAATCACCCCTGCTTTAGAGCAATCTTGAGGTGGTGGTGTGTGTCACACACGTATGAATTCTTCAACTAGCTGCTTTTAATCATATTCTAGGAATCAAAATGGCATCTCCAAATATATCAAAATGATCGTTTAGCTGATTAGTAATTTTTTCTTAAAGCATTTAGGTCACTGTCTTTGCAATAAACATAGTACTGTCCCAAACATGTTATACCAAGCTTGATCTTTCTTGTGTGGAGAGTACCAAACTGCATTCTAGCCATGCTAAGGAACAACATCTATCCCAGAGTTAAACCTTGCTCTCTTAACTTGGCTATCACATGATTTGGACTGCTCTAAACCAGCAGTACCAAAACGTGTTTTATGGCCTTGTCTAAACTTGTAAATGTTATATCCATAATTCATCAGGGCAGCTACATTAGTGGGAGCGGTAGTGTACACAGAGCTCAAGCATTTTTACCACTTTGATGTCCAGCCCTTAGAGCCACCAGCTTCTTGTCTACACTAGAACTCCCACTGTTGATACCAAAATGGCAATCCACTGACTCTACGGGCCCCAATTACCTATCTAAAATATAATTATTTCGGGCACTCTCTTACTTGCTTTGGGTCTGATCCAACTCACCCTGAAGTCAATGGGACTTTTTCCATTGACTTCTGTGGGAGTGGGATCAGGTCTTTCATTATTCTAAATTATACAGTGCCATAAGTATACACGGCACTTCGTAAAGCGCAAAGACAGGTCCCTGCCCAGGATGTTTACAATCGAAATTAGTTAATGCACTTAATAAGTTTGTACAGTACTTTGAAGATATAAAATGCTATAAATGCTAGGTATTATTAGACAGACACAATGCAAACAATTAAAGATGAGACATGATGGTGAAACAGATAACCACAGATAATCAGCTTTGTATCCACAGCTGTGGCCACCAGCTGAATCCTAGGTATTTAATATGTCATGGGCCTTCGCTTAATAGGCAGGTATCTTTCTTTCCTTATGCAGCTCTTGAGCTACAAGTACTAGAGAATTTTTCACTTGACCAGAGCTCGGAGAGCCAGGATACTATACTAGCTACGAGTATTTAAGATCCCTGTAGTCATGGGAAGTGCCACTTTGACAGCTGCATAGCTACTGCCAAATAGGCTAACAACAAGCCATTCTCATAGGGCAATCTTCTGCAGTCTACCAAAAGGCGAACTCTAGCTGTAAGTGGCAAATTCTACTCAGTACACAGCCCAATCGTGTCCAAGACGTGTGCTGGGGGTTTCACAGGGGATGGGGAAAGAATCTTCACACGTGGACCCCAGGCTGTAAACCAGCAATGGTGCAACTCTATGACTGCTTCTGTAGCCCAGGGCCCACCTACAGGTCCTGCACAGCAGAACAGCATAAGTTTCACTAGACACACACCCTTCCATGCCTGTGGAATTTGAGATGGTGAGATTAGACCCAGAGTAGCATGGAATTGCCCCAGTCTACTCTCAAGGCTATTGACAGCAATGTAAATCTGCTATGAGTGGTGGAGGACTTCAGTACTGTCCTTTAATCTCAGTGGTTGGGTCTGTTCTCTAATGCAGGGGTTCTCAACCTTTTTCTTAGGCCCCTCCCCCAACATGCTATTATTAACTCCATGGCACACCTGTGCCACAACTGGTTTTCTGCATATAAAAGAGCCGGCATTAGGAGGTAGCAACCAGGGCAATTGCCCAGGGCCCCAAACCACGGGGGGCCCCGTGAAGCTAAATTCAGCTTCAGCCTCAGGTGGCAGGTGCTCAGGACCCCAGACTTCAGCCCTATGTGGTGGGGCTTCGACTTTCTGCCCTGGGCCCCAGTGAGTCTAATACTGGCCCTGCTTGGCAGACCCCCTGAAACCTGCTTGCAGCCCCCTAGGGGGCTCTGGACCCTTGGTTCTCTGTGCAGGAGGAAGGGTGTGGGAGAGAGGAGGAACAGGTGAGATTATCCACCTTTGGGCTTCTCTACCCATTCTCTGGGTGTGCAGGAGCACACAGGGAATGAGGAGAATTAGAGATGGGGGGGGGAAGAGGGGGGAATTAAATCCACTAACATTTTTAAAGAAAATGTCTCTTCCACCCCCCAAAAAATGTATGGGCTTTTCCAACCAGCTATGCCCTCCTCTGAAATGCTGTCTTCTGGCCTTTAGAATGAGCAGCAACTGATCCACATGACATCCCTCACCCCTTTCACTACCTCCCAACTCAACACCGCACAGAGCAAGGGAGAGGCAGAAAAAAGATATGCAGACTGAGATCCCTGAGTCTAGACTATGCTCTGGGCACTGAGGTAAGGGTGGGAACTTGGGGAAGTGTTTGGGAAAGAAACCAAGAGGGCAGAAAACAGGGCCGCCCAGAGGGGGGGTGGGCAAATGGGGTAATTTGCCCCAGGCCCTGGACCCCACAGAGGCCCCCACGAGAATATAGTATTGCAACTTTTTTTATGGAAGGGGCCCCTGAAATTGCTTTGCCACAGGCCCCCTGAATCTTCTGGGTGGCCCTGGCAGAAAATCAGGAAGTGCTGGGAAGAGAAGAAGATGGCTCTGCCCCTGAATTCTTCTCTACCTTTTGTGTTTAAACAGTAGTTGGCTCCTGGAGTTAACCAAACCTTGAATAATGGAGGCATTGATGGTCCACCCTTCCTCTATACCTCCTGTATTCCAGCTGTGACACCCCGGACAATCATCTTCTCCATTCAGCAAATCGCCTCTAATCACTTATTTAGACTCAATGAACACTGGTTTTAAACAAAACAAAAAATGAGGGGTCAGATACTGTACAAAAGTGCTGCTGCCCCCTTCCTCTCAAAGAAAGGCTGTGTTAAAGCAGCAGATTATGTGGTAACTTCTTAAATTTTGGGAGCCTCAACTGGAAAGGAAATTGCAACATTCATTAATGTGTGATGAAAGGATTTGTATTAATCCCTCTGCAGATAACAGCTCCTTTCAAAATGATTTGCATTTAGTTGTGAAATAGAATCCTATAAAACAGGTCTTCGCATCAAAAGCCAATTCAAACAGTGGTCATGATCCTGCAGGCTGATCTACATTTGTTCCAATGCACATCCCCATTCCCCAAAGACTTTTGTATAAAGGAGGGTATAAATGTCTGTCTGTGTGGATTAGTTTGCAGGATTGGGACCTAAATCACTACAACAGTCAATGGAGACAACAGTTCTCCATATATCTAAAGGTAACAGTTCTTCTTGTTCTCAGCTCTGGATGCAGGGGAAAGCATGGTTCTGAAATTCTGGAATGCTATATCCTTAAAGGAAAATTGACATGTTCTATGACATCTAACTCTCCCAAGTCATACATGACAAATTGCTGTTATTAGGAGACATTAAAAGAACATTATGTCAATGTAAATAAAGCCCATTCCCCTTTTAATAATTTCTGAGGCCAGTCCCCAACTTAGTGCAATCTCCCTTATCCAGAAGATTTTCTGTCGATACATCTTGCACAACAGCCCACAATATTACAGGATAAAAGACAGCAGGTTTGGGGACTTATTCCAGAAACACTCTTTTAGGTCTCAATCCAATGCTCACTGAGGTCAATGGGAGTCTTTCCACTGACTTCAGTGGGCTTTGCTATAGGCTTTTATGCAGCAATAATGGACAGACTGTTTACCAAAGTGAGGGAGCCCAAATGAAGAGGAAAGAGAATTTTAATCCATATAGGTGTGTACATAATTTGCAGATTTTTTTCTTCAACCATGCATATGAGAGAGCTTGAAGGTAATCATTTTAACAACAATCCCTTGTCCCACCACATTTAGTCAAAGCATTTGTATGATTTTTAATAGGGTCTTCAGAATATAAGACATTGATCCAGCAAAACACTTTGCACATGTGTACCTTTAAACACCCGAGTAGTTCCATTGAAGTGAATGGAACTAATCACATGCTTACACACATGCTGTGCTTTGCTGTATCAGGGTGTAACTGCAGAATTCTCATGCACTGCTCCAGAGGAAAAATAAGTCAATGCCTTCATCTCTGACAGATATTCCAAAGCTCTGATTGAACAGGTTCATAAGTAGTAGCTCCAAACTCCCTAAAGTTTTTATCTTTAGCTTCAATTCCCCCTCTCCCCGCCAAATTGAAGTCTATTGTATTCTACAGGGTCTTTGTGGTTAATCTCATTAATGCTAACATATTATAGTTCAGGGCTAGGGAAAAAGGCCTAGATCCACAAAGATATTTAGCTCCTAACTTCCCACTGACATTGCGCTGTCTACACAGGGAGTTAGGTCAGTATAACTACATCGCTCAGAAGTGTGGCTTACCACACCCCTGAGCAACGTAATTATACCAATATAGGTCTGGTCTACACTACAGACCTATATTGGTATAATTACGTTGCTCAGGGGTGTGGTAAGCCACACTTCTGAGCGATGTAGTTATACTGACCTAAGTCACCATTGGAAATGGGACTTAGCCATTTTAGGGCAGGTCTGCATTACAGAATTACTTCACCATAACTTCGTCACTCAGAGGTGTGAAATATCCACACCCCTGAGAGACAGTTATACTGACCTAAGCGCTGGTGTAAACAGAACTATGTCGGTGGGAGAGCTACTCCCGCTGATATAGCTACCGCCTCTCGTGGAGGTGGATTAACTACGCTGAGGGGAGAGCTCTCTCCCGTTGGCGTAGAGTGTCTTCATCAAAACATTACAGCGGCGCAGCTGCACTGGTGAAGCTGTGCCAATGAAGTATTTTAAGTGTAGACCTGCCCTGAGTCACTTAGGCCTGGCAATGTTGAGTGGAACACACCTAAATACCTTTTAAAAATATGGGTCCTTGTGCCTGACTCTACCCTCATTTACATCATCATCTCCATTGAAATTAATGGAGTCACACAAATGTAAACCTGGTGTCAGAACAGAATCAGGCCCCAAATCTTTATATTGTCTGTAACGTGCCTAGCACAATGTTGGTTCTATACAACGGTAAATAGCAGAGACAAAGAAATAAAGCTGATATTGCCTCTGCTTCCTCAACTTTTTTAAGCTGTACAAATAACAAATCCAGAAACTTTACCAGAAAGTACTAAGTAGATTAAAAAATGAATTGTGTATATATGCATATAGAGACTCAAGTCGTCCATCTTGTTAGATGTGAGTTGAAGTATATTCATTTTCTTCTGCAAAGTAAGATTAGTAACTTGTCATAGCTTCAGTTTTGGAACTTTATCCACAAAGGGATTCAAATTTAGGCAAAAGGGATATACACGGTAGTACAGAATCTAGGCTTGTTGCTCCTTATTTACAAAGAAAAGTTTGGCATCAGTGAACAGTAAACCGAGATGTAAGTTGACCTAGGTGTGACGTTGCACTCCATATGCTTTATGAAAATATGCTTATAAATGTGAATATGATGTAACTAGAATATGCTTTATGCAAAAGGTCTCTTGTAAGGTATCATTACAAAGCTTATAATCTACTGGGTGTGTTCATCCTACTTGTTTGCATGTATTATTTCTATATCTAGAGTTAGGAGAAGAAGATATAAACTTGTATTACTGATGTAAACATATTAAGTGGAAGCCATTAAGGGTGCTTCAGAATCAATGAACTGTAAATGGCTCTGTTTACTTGCAAACCTTCCTGTGTATGTGTGGGCCAGCCCAGGAAGAATGGAGGCGGGGGTCTCACAGGACATGTGACCATGTCACCTGATGATGAAATCCATCTTAAATCTGGTACTTCTCCATTTAGAAGGAGGGTGGGGACCAGAGAAACAAAAGATTCCCGCCTTGTGCCAAAGCTATAAAACGGGGTGGAGGAGGACAAAGAGGCTAGTCATGAGAAAACTCTTAGTTACCACCTGAGATGGCTGCTGGAACTAACAAGGACTGTACCAGGGGAAAGGATTGGGCCCAGACTAGGAAAGAGTCTAGTCTGTGGAAGAAGCTTATTGGAACATCTGAGGGTGAGATATTACCTGTAATCAGTTTTTTTTAATGTATTAGGCTTAGACTTGCATGTTTTTGCTTTATTTTGCTTGGTGACTGACTTTGTTCTATCTGTTATTACTTGAAACCACTTAAATCCTACTTTTATACTTTTATTAATAAACCCAGAGTAAGTGATTAATACCTGGGGGAGCAAACAGCTGTGCATATCTCTTTATCAGTGTTAGAGGGTGGACAATCTGAGTTTACCTTGTATAATTTATACAGAGTAAAAAGGATTTATTTGGGGTTTGGATCCCATTGGGAACTGGATGTCTGGGTGCTGGAGTCAGGTAACCTGCAGAGCGGTTTTCACTTAGTCTGCAGCTTTGGGGGCGTGGCCCGGACACTGGGTCCATGTTGCAGCAGGCTAGCATGTCTGGCTCAACAAGGCAGGGTTCTGGAGTCCCAAGCTGGCAGGGAAAATGGGCTCAGAGGTAATCTAAGCATATCAGGTGACAGTCCCAAGGGGGTCTCTGTGACTGAACCCGTCACACTAGGAATAAAAATTTTCATGAATAAACATTCAGTGTTTACAGTACATTAATTTTTTTCAGATGTTTATTTTGTTTGGAGTTTTCAAAGCTGACTAAGGGAATTATGTACCCAATTCCATGAAATTTCAATGGGATTTGGACAACTGACTCCTTTAGGCTTCTTTGAAAATCTCACCCCAAAGCTCCATATTACATACATATCACTTCTCTTGTACTTGGATTATAATCTTTTTGGGGCAGGGACTGTCTTTTTGTTCTGTTTGTAGAGTTCCTAGCACAATGGGTTCCTGGTATATGATTGGAGTCCCTAAGTGCTAGCACAATATAAATAAATACTGCTGCTACTACTTTATTATTATAATTATTAATTATTATTATTATTAACACAGAGCCTCAAAGAAGAATCAGTGGGAAAATAGCCGAACTAAGCATATGTTTCAATTTAGAAATGTAGGATTATGAGGATTTACATAAAAATTTGAAAAGAAGATATTTAAAATGTGCTTCTGGGCGGTCAGGTATAATTAACATTTCACTAGAATTCTGATTTTCTAATTAATCATACTGGGGCCCCCTCCCTGAATTTTCATTCAGTCCTTATTTATGCAAAATTGTCACTGTCTTTAATGTAACAATTTCAGGACCAGTCTGTCCTCCTATATAAGTAATCACAATAATTTTCATAAATGAAGTGAAGTTGGGAATGTAATGTTATTTGTTTGGGAAAATGATGTGATATTTTATTGTCAAACTGAGATGTATTAAATTATATAATATCAGTAATCTGAAAAGACATGACTATGGTGGACATTCAAATATGCTCTACTTCTTTGCTTCATTCTTCAGGCCTTTACATTCAAAATTTCTTGTAGGCAAGAAAAGTAAGATTGGCACTCAGAAGACAGCCTGCTGGGACCTCTTGTTCTGGCATTTAGGCTGTTGTTTGTATTGGCATCATGGATATATTTAGAAAATAGTCATCTGTCCTATTTTGCATAGGAACAGCTCTGATATTTTAAGAAACATCTGATGTTCTTCATCATACGGTCTCATATTTACTCATTCAAATTCTCATCATATTACATGGCTTCCTATTTCAATAGCTATTTAGGGCCAGATTCTGCCACCCTTAATCACGTTGGGGCAGATTCTCTGCTGGCGTTGATTTCAAT
Source organism: Terrapene triunguis (assembly GCF_002925995.2). Taxonomy (NCBI): domain Eukaryota; kingdom Metazoa; phylum Chordata; order Testudines; family Emydidae; genus Terrapene; species Terrapene triunguis. The sequence continues at coordinate 6,534,238 of NW_020664540.1, forward strand.
GGTATATGGCCATTTATACCGGCTGAGGATCTGCCTCATGGACCAGTATGTAACTCTGTGAAGGACTCAGTTGATTTCAGTGGAACTTTCTGCAGAGTACGGCACTATTAAACGTGAGTGAGGCTAACAGAATCTGGCCCTGAAGAATATAGTGCTGTACTTTAGGGAATATTGTACTCTATATAGGTTCTTCTATGGCACTTATCACCATAGTATTTGCACCTTCCACTAGTTCATTAAGTGATGTGACTAATGTGTCACGCGTTTGTTTTCTCATCCTCTCCTCAGCAGGAGAAGCATGTGCAATGGAGTGTTTTGTTTTGGAATTTTTTTTAACTAGTATTATACACATGCGCACACACAGGTTGCTATGTTCATATTAGAGAAGGCAAGGTCATGGAAATGCAGCTTGCACTTACAGCAGAAGGTGGTGAAGTTTGTGACAGTCCTTAGTTCCTGGGGGAGTTCATGCCACAGTCTTGGGGGCTGGGCCCCAAGAAAACTTTGTCCTGCACTGCTGAGTTTTATCCATAGAAAGTTTCATTACTACCATGGACTGAAATAAAATACTTTGACTTTGATATATTTGCATTACCACATACTAGTTCACTACAAATAAAGTTCACCACATAGTTTGGCACTGTGTTTCTGTATTTACTCAGGTGCAGTCCAGAAATGAAATCAGAATGCTGTAACAGGTCAGAGTTAAGATGTGTAAGAAAGCTGCGAGAAGCCTATACATATTACATCCAGCTTCTACCAGTGCTATTAGTCCTTCATTTTCATGAGAATTAAGAAGATCCCTTACAGTTGTGACTTAAAGCAAACACTGAACCCAGATCTACAGAAGCACACTGCACTTTGCCATTGACCCCTATAAAAAGGAATTTTTATTTAGCTTAGACTGTTTATTTGGCTTTAGACAGACTTTTTTGGGGTTCTTTTAGGCTCTCTAAAGGATGATGCAGCATTTGGATATCAAAGGGAATCTTAAGGGCTGTGTGGATGCACAAAAGCACTACAAATCCTTGTGAAATTGAGGATTGGAAGTGGGAAAACATTTGGAGCAAATGTAATGTTAAAAGTATTCTCCAGAGGGTACTGGTGGGAGGAGGTTCTCACACTCTTACTACTTCAAGGCCTATCTAATAATTGGACCGTAGCTTCATTTTGCTCAAGCTCTGCAAATGCTGTAAGCAATATTGACATCTAGTGGGAAAATGTATTATTCAAGCTCTTCAGGGCATTTATAAAACTTACAAGTTTCCCAAATCAACTCTGGGCATTTCCTGGCAGTGAATAAGCTCCTGGGAGGAGTTATGCCTAGTAGGAAATGCCATGTGACATTGTACCTGTTATTCTAAAGGGAACATCGTAAAGAGCACTCTGAGAACATTTTGTCTCTTTGTGAATTTGTGTGCAACACGGATTAGCATGAGTTTCTTTGCATAGTAAGCCAGGCACTTCTAAAGTATTTACATCTGGTGTATTGACCGGTCAGATTACTGGAACAGTTCCATTGGTGGTGGTTGTATTTTAGACACAGGAGTCCAACTTCACAGTTGCAATATTCAAATTGAAATGCTAAACCTACAAAAGACAAGAAGATTGTCATTTGGCTTCACTCTGTGCATTGATAGCTATGTACTATGATGGTTCTTTTATTATGTTATAGTATGTCACATTTCCTAATGTGACATACTATATGAAACATCCTCAGTAATTGTATCTGAAAAAGCTGTATTTTTAGTCTTGAAATTTAATAGTTTTGTAATCATTTGTTTCAAATGGAAACATTTACCAATCATTTATCTAGGAGTAATATAGATGAAGGTTGACTGGCATCAGATGCTTTAATTTGCTTAATTTCTATTCTGCCTAATCAAAGACTTCTTTTTTAAAATATATCCGAGTCAATTCCTTTTAAGAGTTTACAAAACCTAACCTACTGGAATCTGTTCAGTTTTTAACAAAGCAATAATTTACCCCCATTTATCACTTTTCTTTTTACAGAGATTGTTGCATTATATTGATTCATTGGATAACAGAATCTGTTACATTCATAAGCTTGGACTTGAAAGTATCCTTTTGAATTTACTAATTCCTGATACTAATTCAATACCAAATGATTGTTCAGGACTAACAACTATGCAAGATATGAGACACACACACACACACACACACACACACACACACCCTCATGTTTTCTAGGCTGGCAGGGACTGAGTGTTCCGACTAGGTAACACAGCCTTTCCCTGTGTGAAGGAGTCTTGTATTTCGCAATGTTCTTTTCAGCTGATGAAGCAAAAGTATGGACTCTGAAAAGATTCCTAGCCAACCCTCCTCAGTTGAAAAGGCAGTGACTGTATTGCTGGGAATGAATGTGATCAACATATAGAGGGAAAGGGGAGAAATGAAGAGGATCCACAGAAATGCATAAAGCAAAACAGTGAGCAGGTAGTTCTCATAAAGATTTCCACCGGGATGTCTTCTTTCAGGAGCAAATTATTTGGTTATATTCATCAGCAGTTCCCCGACTGTCACAGGTTCTTGCACTGGGTACAGGAGTGATATAGTGATTTTGCTAATTATATTTTTGTCTTATTTTTGCCTTCCTATATTTGTAGACTGATATAGCTATATCTAGACAAATAACTTGAAACACACTGCAGAAAAGCAAGGGTCGGGTGGTAGAAAAGGACAAGGAAAGACCTCTCTCAGGAACTAGTGCTATTTCTTTGTTGTGCAGTACAGAGGCAGCGCTAATAAGGGGGCAAACCTGAATGGTGCTGGAAGTAATGCATACCACTCAGGTGGGGTGTGTCTGCAGGGTGGCATTTTCATGCCTTGTTATGTGCTCCTTTAGCTCCCTACATATCAGGTTGTCATGGATCCTCAGGATCGGTGCTATGGCCCCAGCTTTGGAACCGTCTTTAGGAGGAACCCTTACAGTGTGCCAGACCCCAAAGGGTCTTGCTCTTCCTCCAGGGTAAGCCATGTGGACCTCTGGGCTTGCAGGCGTCCTGCTAACAGTGCAGCATATTGGGGAAACTGAGGCACACATCAGCCTCACATAAATATTACAAAAAATTCCCACTTGGTCACACTGCTGTATCTCGCTGAAATGACATTCACTGAACTGCCTCCCTTAGGAAGGGATGCTTTGCAATACAAATCAGCTAGTGAAATGAATAATGGAAACGCAGAAGAGTTTGCCAACTGGCTATAGGCAGCGAAGGTGATCCCAGCTGTGACACAGAACAATAGAAGATCTCTGACATTCCAGACACACTCTGTCTGCTCATCCATTCGTTCCCTGCTTTCAAATAAGCTTCAATAGGCATGCTGGGACTTGTCTTACTGTTAATGTACAGCAACAAATCTATTTATAATGATATTGTACTCTTATTCCCATGAAAAAAAAGCTGTAAGATGCTGCCACATAATTTTTGTGTGTGCAGACCGTGTCTTCATGCTCAGGGCAGCCTGCAGGTGCATAACCCAGAGAAATACTGATTTTAAAAGTCTCTCTTTCTCTAATCTAGTCTCTCTCCCCTTTTCCAGTAATTTCATGGCTCAATTGACAAACTCGGGCACTACTCTTGCTTCCCACATACTGTGACCTGCATACACAGATAACAGAATGCATTACTGAGATTAAAAAATATCTCCAATTCCATATTCTGGGGTCATATTACAGTTACTTACCAACACTATATTGTCCATGCCTGCTTAGTGTGGCTTTCAAGCACAGATCACAATGAATTAAATATAATATCCAGCAAAATCTAAACTGTTAATTTGAGTGCCAGTAGTGTGCTCACTGCTATACAGAGCATCACTGTACAGAACAGGGAGGGAGACCTGATGCTTGCCTGGAGGAGCTTCCAACATATAGGCCAGATTACTCATGCCACCTTTACTCATGGCTTGTAGTAATTTACTATGAGGCAGACTCTTATACCCTTATGTTGGCTTAGTAGCATGTTACTCCATAAGTAGACGCATTGATTTTAGACAACTTGCTTTTGACTTTTTAAAAATATGGGCCCGATGCAATGATTACGGGGTGAAATTATATGGCCTGTGTTTAGGGTTGCCAATTTTGGTTGGACATATTCCTGGAGGTTTCATCACATGACAATCTTTAATTAAAGATTAATCTTTAATTCCTGGAGACTCCAGGACAATCCTGGAGGCTTGGCAACCCTACGCAGGAAATCAACTTAGATTACCATAATGGTCCCATGTGGCCTTAACATCTATTACTTCAATATGAGTATTTGTGGAATAAGGTACTACTCAGCATGAGTAAGTATATCAGAATCTTGCCCGGTATTAAACAATGAAAAGCAGACCAAATGCACAGGGTGACCAAAGGATGGATTTAACAGAGTATCATAGGGTTTTCTGTCTTAAATAAATAGGCATATGGCAAATCTTAGCTGGGTGAATAAAAGGGAATATTTGTGGAGAAAGTATGTTATAAGGAGGAATCTGAAAGAGGAGGATGCTTAGTGCACCATGGGAGGGGGACATTTCAGGCATAGAGGGCTTCCTTAGACTTGTACTGACCAAGGTTGGACATTTTATAAGAATGTTTTCTTGTGACATTTCCAGTATGTCAGTTTACAGTCAGAGGAAAAGAAGGAATGCAAAGCCATGTGAAGTCATCTGAGCATTGCAAAGGCTTTGTATTCACATCTGGAACTAGCTGAAGGATCAGGGGGCTGTTCTTATTTTCTAAACTATTTTACCCATCCCTTCTGTACATCAAAGAGCTTTGACAGATGTCTAAATGAATGCTTCCCTGACAGCTAGCTGGGAGGGGAAGAGTCTGTGTTTATGTAAATACAGTTTGCTCCTGCTCTGTTTACATATCATTTACAGCTGTGTCAGAGGATCAACTTTGGCTGGTGTTGGGTACAAATGACCTTAGTACTGAATGCAGGGGTAGTGAAATATGGTTACCAATGTTGTAATTATTGTAGCAATACAGGAAAGCAGGACTGTGCTTAACCTGTCCCAAATGAGGGGAGCACCCTCAGTTGAAAGAATGTCATTAAGCAGGGGCTTGAATGTCCGAGCCCTGTGAAAGGGAGGGACAGGGACAGGAAAGGAATTGAATCGAATTGAATCAAATCCTGGTCAGGAGGGCACTCACTCACCCACCCTGTTTTCCAAGTGTTCAAAGAATAGAGCTGAATAAGCTTCATTAGGAGCCTCTTTTGTTATTTTAATTGCTTAATCAGAGCTGAAACCAGTTGTGGTAGGACTGTATTTCTGCCCTTCCTGCTAAGAGCTAAAACCACAGAGAGACTGATGTGCATAAGTCACAGCAGAGGCAGAAGGCGGGGAGGCACAACGAGCAGCCAAGAGGGCGGCAGCAGGAGGGGCAAGGTGAGAGCAGTAAGCAGGTGGCCAGTGAGCAGCCAGTGGAGCGAGTAAGATGCCTCTTTACCCCCCCACCCACGTGGGAGGTGAACTCTGGAGATGCACCTCTGAACTCTGGGTCTGCACTGACCAAGGACAGCAACTGTGAGTGGGGTGCACAGAAGGGTCGGGCATGTGAAAGGAACTTTTGGTTGCAGGACTTAAGAACCTTAAGAACCTGCCCAATTTACTTGGGGGTGGGTCTTTTACTCATGGTTTATGTTTATAATCCTGTTTGTGGTGTTTTCCCAAATTAACTCCGAGTTACTTCCCTCCTTTTATTAAAAGTTTTGTTTCTACACTTGGACTCTGTGCTTGGGAGTGGGGAAGTACTGCCTCTCAGAGGCGCCCAGGGGTGGTGTGTAACTTCCACAGGTTACTGTGTGGGAGCTTAAACTGGTTCTGAATTGTATCGATGGAAAGGAACCCCCTAGATATTGAACCTGGCCCTGGTTGCTGCTGGCTCCACCTGGCAGAAAGGTTACACATACACCCCACCCCCAAACGTGCCTCTCAAAAGCTCCGATAAACATGGAGTGCCAAATAATGCCTGCTCCGTGTGGGTGCATGAAGGAACACCGGTGTATACCTCTTCCCACCCACAGAGCGGGGAGAGGTGTATAATCTGCATTCAACAGTGGGTTCCAAAGGGGAAGAAGGAGTTCTAAAGCTGTTGCTGACAGAATTAGAGGGTCATGGCCATGCTTATATGATGATCTCTACCACCTACCATGATATAGTACCAGGGTTCTCAACCTTTTTCTTTCTGAAGCCCCACAAACATGCTATAAAAACTGCATGGCCCACCTGTGCCACAATTACTGGTTTTCTGCATATAAAAGCCAGGGCCAGCATTAAGGGTTGCAAGCAGGGCAATTGCCCAGTGCCCCAGGCCACAAAGGGCACCGTGAAGCTAAGTTGTTTAGGCTTCTGCTTCAGCCCCAGGTGGCAGGACTCAGGGCCCCAGGCTTCAACCCTGTGCAGTGGGATTTAGACTTGCTGGGGCCCAGGGCAGAAAGCCAAACACTGGTCCTGCTTAGTGGACCTCCTGAAACCTGTTCGTGGCCCTCAAGGGGGCCCCGGACCCCTGGTTGAGAACAGCTGATGTAGTACACCTCCTCCTCCCCCCTAGCATGCCTCAGCTTCCCAAGAAGCATAATTAACCTCTAGGGCTCATGATAAAATGTTCAAAAGCACATAACTGACTTAGGAGTCTAAGTCCTATTTTTAAAAGTGATGTAGGCAGTGATGTAGTTGCGTTGGTCCCAGGATATAGCACAGACTAGGTGGGTGAGATAGTATCTTTCATTGGACAACTTCAGTTGGTGGAAGGTACATGCTTTCGAGCTTCAGAGCTCTCCACAGGTGCATGAGAGCAGGTAAAAGGCAGGTCACTCTCATCTGCCAGGTGCCTATACAGGATGGCACTCAGTCTGTGCCCAACAGGAGGATGCAAAGAAAGCGGCGGGTCCTCTGCTCCCCCCTATGGCACATTGAGGCCAGCACATAAATGGGGTGATGGCTAGGAAGAGTCATGGCAATTGGGTGGGGGTGGGCATTGCTGGAGTTACAAAAGTGCCTATAGCCCTGTTTATGGATCAGAGCAGAAGAGGTACCAGTCCAAGCTGGCTGGCTTGCCCAGTGCCTCCAGGGTCCCAGGACACTGGGAAGGGAAGCAATAAACTCACCTGGGAGAAGCAGAGCACTCAGGGATGCAACTCAGCATGGAGCTGGCTCCAGTTCCTAGCTGCCCAAAGGAGAAACCAGGCCACAGTGACCTGCCTCCCCAGCCCCACCCAATGACTGTGACTCTCTTCCCCAGGCATCACCCTCTTTATGTGCTGCTCTGCCCCAGCATTTTAAGTGTAAACAAACCCTTAGGCTCTTAAGTCTTTTAGGCACTTCTGAAACTGTCACTCCTACATGCTAAAACTCTAGCACTGTACCATCCCTCCATGAGCCTCAAAACCTGCAATTCTGAAATGCCCATTCTAACAAAACAACTAAAAATCAGACACTTGCACTTTCAACTAAATTATCCTGGCGCATCCCTGTCATGACTTATGCACAGGGATGGAGTAAAGCTGCAAGTTGTGAGGAACTGTTGCCATTTCTAAACTGCACCGTCACTGTTCTGAACATTAGCTTAAGAGGAACCAAAATAACAGATCAATGGTTTACAACTTATTTTCATTTGTAGGCCCCTACAAAATTTCAAACAGAGGTGTGGACCCCTTTGGAAATTCAGTCTGTGGTCTGACATCCTACCATAGAAGTCTTAGACTGAAAACTGTCTGAACAGAATTCAACTATAAATGTTGCACATGCTCAGCATGGCATTTGATGCAGCATGAGAAATGGTGCTAAACTGTGGCCTTCTATAGTAACGACAACATTTCCAGGTTTTGACCTCTAGGTGGAGGTATTCACATACTTTTGATTGATCAGAGAAATGGAATGCCTTTTCTGGGATCTGAAACTATTTTCATAGTCACCTTTTGCGGACCCCTTAAACATAGTCTGCAGACCCTCGGGGGTCTGTGGAGCACAGGCTGAAAACCACTGTAATAGACAATAGAAGAAATTCATGAACTCACTGTTTCCAATAAAGAATAGCCTCTTTTTTTCACTCCTTTTCTGAAGGCATTAAGACATTTCTTTGTTTAACCATTTTTACTCTTATCTCAGAGCACATAGACTTGGGAAAGAGCTCCACACAATCCTGTGCACAACCTTCAACTGCTGCACAATTCTGGAATCTTCTTCCCAAGTCCCTATGACATCTGTGCCTGACTTCTCACAGCCCATTCTGAGCTTCTCCTAGTAGACAGTGGTGATTGTGTATCTGCCTTCTTAGGTGTTTGTAAAGCACCTATTACCATGGTAGCTAAGTGCTGCACAACAATGAAAGATAGCATTGAGCCCAAAGGGCAACAGTCTCACAGCTTCCCTTTGGTCACAGTGTGCACGTGCAGGGTGGTTTTTTGGGTTTGGGTGGGGGGCAGGTTGTTTGGCTGTTTGTTCTTTTCTTCTTGCTTTCTATTCCCTCACCCTGACCTCCCAAACTCCCCACTTCTGTGTTGGCCCTGGGGTGATGCCACTACTTCTCAAAGAAGTGGATCTTGTATTCAGAGCTGAGTACGGCAGGTTTACTGTTACCTTCTCTGGCAAAGTTACATGGGTGTAAATGAAGGCAGAACTCTGGCCCAAGGTTCCCATAACTTGATTTATGTTGCAATTTAGCTCCGCCTTAGATTCATAAGATTGTCATAAAGTTTTAGCAGCTCAGGCATAAAGTGTGCTCACCAGCTGTGTAACATGATGATAAATGATGATGATGCAGAAACAATTATTTTACTCTCCAGTCAAAAAAATTACTCACCTTAAGCACACAGAATTTTGAAAGCCTTTTGGTATACGTGCATGGTCACATCCTGGTCCAGTCCTGTTCTCATAATAGACTCCAATCTGTTGTGACTGGATCCAAGCACTGAATCCACCTTCCTGCCAAGCTCTTGGGTCTGGGTAGTGGCTGATCATTGTACCTAGTTCTGGGTTTCTCTGGTGCAGTCCCTCTGTCTGCACCCTTCTTGAGCACTGGGACCCCACAGTCTGGGTGCCTCCACCTTCCAGAGCCCCCCAGGTTCTTAGACACATTCTCCCCAAAGACCACCCTGCTGTGGGAGCTCTGGTTTCTATTTAATCCCTTCAGGGACAATGTGGTGGTAAAGCAAAGAAACACAGGCTTAGCAAAGGGATTTCTTACACACACCTCTTAAAAAACACAAAGGAATTACAGATCTAGGGGAAATAAACTCCTGAACAAATCCCCCTCACTCTGATCTCACTCTTGGGGTTAATCTGTGTCTTTAGATCAGGCAAAGTCCCTTCTGCCTCCACTACTCCCCCTGGATCCTGTGCCAGTGATGGAATGGTCTCCGTCTGGGGGTTAGGAAGCGCCCCTCTACCTTTTAAAACAGACTCTGTCCCTCTTTGGCCAGAGGAGAAACTGCAGCTGGCCCAGCCATGTGCTCAACCTGGGGAAGGTGGGGAATTCCAGCCACCTCCCTTCTCCCCAGACAGGTTTCTGAGTACAGACTCTATTCAAAGTCAATGGCGCTGCTGGTGGTAACCCCTTTGTTTCACCAAGGGAAAGCCATTCAGTGCAGATAGCCCTTGGTGGCTGTGTCACAGCTTTCCAGACACAGCTTCCTCACTACGTATCAGGTTCCTGCTACAAAACAGATGAATTAATCCACAGTGACGGTTACAATTACAAATAGTGTTCACAAACCCAAATGGAATTTATATCTGGACACAGACATAACCTCAAACTGTCACATCTCTCCCCCATCGAAGATGAACTGATCCACTCCCCACATACCAGGGTCCCCCAATCTCCTACCCACTGGGGGTTTTGTCTGCCTGCCATTACCCTCTTGCCATTCTTTTCCCCAAGCCAGGTGTTCTCTGTGCAGCCCCTTCCCTTCATGCCACGGTCTCTGTCTGTCCCTCTTCTCTCCATTTTCACCCTCACCTAGGGTGACCAGATGTCCCAATTTTATAGGCACAGTCCCGATATTTGGGGCTTTTTCTTATATAGATGCCTATTTACCCCCCATCCTCTGTCCTGATTTTTCACACTTCCTCTCTGGTCCCCCTACCCTCACCCCTATGCTAGGGGCTCTGTGTAAACCCTTTCCCAATTCCGGGATATCCTATTTCCACTCCTCCACGCCAGGGGCTATGTGCACCTCTATTTCCTCCTTTCCCCAAAATTTCCCCTTCTCCCCCAAATACTATATTTTGTCTAGGAGATAAGCCATTCAGAGTGCTAATATTATACCTGCTCATCTTCTGATAGAGTTTATTATCATACTGCAAGATGTTATCCGATGTCATCAACCAGTAATTTGATCTATAGACAATTGCAGAGATGCATGAAGCTGTGACTGTGCTAAACAGATGCAAGGGGCTCTGTGTCTCCTTCATTTTCCCTCTTTTGGGTTTTCAATTTCCCCCCAATCAATAGGATTCTGGCCACTGTTACCTAGAACATTCCCTGAAATTTTGGAATTAATCAGATGCAACATTCAAAAATTATCATGTTATATACAAACTGACAGAGAAATACCATTTTTGTAGAGAGACTGACTACTCAGTACAAGAAAAATACGCTTACTTTACAGAACTGCAGACTGGGAACTTGCTACTTTATTTAACTCCATCACAACAGAGTAGGGTGGAAACTTCCTTTAACTAAAACAGAAAACAGGAGGGGGTAGAGCATACTCTGAATAACCCTATTAACCCTATCATGACCACTTTACTATAGACATCAAATGAGTGGATGGCTTTGCAAAGGGCCAGTAAATAGACAAGAAAAGCATACCCCAGATGCTCTTCAAGCATGGCAAGTGTCAGGTACCAAAAAATGGGACTGTCCCTTTAAAAACAGGACATATAGTCATCCTACTAATAGGCATCACAACAGAGATGAGTCTTCAGGAGAGACTTGAAAGTGAAGAGGGAAAGAGCCTTAAAGGGAAACTCAGGGATTTCCACTGATTTTCTGAATTCCATCTCTCACTTTCTTGATTTCATTTTTGCACACTTTATAACAGAAAAAAAAATAAAGGGTAAAGTCAGCACATTTTCACTAGATCGAACAAGTGGAGTGCTCTCCTTTCATGCACATTTAGGGGAGCAGAGAAATTACAAATTCAATTCTTACTCCTGCAAAGCAGAATGCAGTGATATGTAGGATTTTAATTTAGGCCCAGATCCTGCAAACACTTATCATGCACCTAACTTCATGCACGTTAGGCATGGTTTCAGATGAAGGGGAAAGTCAGTCAGCTGTGAGAAGACGGGAAGATTCCAATCCTGGCAAATAGTGAAGAGAATGTTGGCTGGTCTTGATCATCTGTTTAATGGCTATGTATTTAAAGAGTGTACTCTCAGGGCCAGATCCTTAGCTGGTATAAATTAGCATAGTTCCATTGGACCCCAATGGACCCATGCAGATTTACACCAAGTAAAGACCTGAACCTGAGTCTCTACCCTTGAGAATGTCAGCCAGCTTTTCTCGCAGGCTCGTTTTAAATGGGCCACTCTCCCAGAGTTCATGGGATATCAGCTGAATCCAGTGTTTGTGTGTACGTATAGTAAAATTGTGCTGTACTAACTATATTATAATAAATAGCAAAGCAATCAATAATGGTTAAGTCATCTTAAAATCAGACTAGCTTTCTTTTACTTAAACAAGTATCCTTCAGTTTACACTGAAGTATCCTCCAGTTTACACACCCCTGAAAAGCTGTTCCTGCTATTATCATAATTTTAGCCAAGAAGTTTATCAACTTTTATTTTATTTGTTATTCTTGATTCATTTCCCAATAGTTTAGGCCTAAACTTCCACTGACATGCTCCTGACATAGTTATTTACATCTGCCAAACAAGTGTTAACATGCTACCACTCCATGCTAGTGGTGTTTGACACCCACTTTGCATTTCAGTAGTTCACTGCACAAGGTGCAAGGCAATGGACAATCAGGACAGTCCAGAACAACCTCTGATCTTTTGGCTGTCACTCAAACTATACTATCTTCACAAACATGCACTTCCCTTAATCTCTACATAATCCTTACCTCAGAGTAATTAAAAACATGCTCCATGCCATTTCATTGGTATCATTTAGCTAAACATTTTCTAATCTGCCTTCTCATTCCACTCTCAAGGTCTGTAAATCTTTTGCATGTTGATTTCTTTTTAAATCAACCTTTGTACTTTTCTTTTGACTCTGCACGTTATGTGGAATGTTTTCTTTTTCAGACAGAATACTACCTTTCTCTCCCTCTCCATCACCCTCAGCCTTAGGCCATGTCTACACTAGCATGTCTACACTGTCCCAATGCAGCTGTGCCACTGTAAGATCACTTGTGTAGCTGCTCTATGCCGACAGAAGAGAGTTCTCCTGTTGATATAATAAAACAACCTAAACGAGCGGCAATAGCTATGTCAGCAGGAGAAGCTCTCTCACCGACATAGCGCTGTGCACACTACCACTTATACCGGTGAAACTTATGTCTGTCAAGGGGGTGTTTTTTCACACCCCTGAGTGACACAAGTTTTGCCAACGTAAGTGGTAGTGTAGAGATGGCCTTACTCACCTGCCCACAACGCCCTATTGAAAGCAACTCTGCCCATGTCTACACTACAGACCTATATAGGTATAACTACGTCACTCAGGGTATGTCTTCACTACCGGCCGGATTGGCAGGCAGCGATCAATCCAGTGGGGATTGATTTATCACATCTAGTCTAGACATGATAAATCGATCCCCGAGCACTTTCCCCTCGACTCCTGTACTCCAGCTCTGCAAGAGGTGCAGGCAGAGTCGATGGGAGAGCGGCAGCAGTCGACTCACCACAGTAAGTCGATCTAAGTACGTCGTCTTCAGCTACGTTATTCACATAGCTGAAGTTGCGTAACTTAGATCGATTTCCCCTCCCTCCCCCCGATGTAGACCAGGCCTTAGAGATGTGAAAAATCCACCCCCCCGAGTGATGTAGTTATACTGACCTAACCCCTCCGTGCAGACAGCGCTACATCAATGGGAAGACTTCTCCCTTCGACGTAGTTACCGTCTCTCGGGGAGGTGGATTAACTACACTGGTGGGAGAAGCTCTCCTGCCAGTGTAGGTGCTTCTGCACTAAAGGACTCTAGCAGCGCAGGCTGATGCAGCATTTTAAGTGTAGACCTGCCCTCTGCTAGGTGTTTTAACATCTCACTAATTTTCCTCAGTGAGACGATAGTCATCTCCCTCCCCTCCTTATTATACCCTACAGCAGTGGTGTGCAAACTGTGGGGTGCACCCCCCTGAGAGAGTGCTGAGGAATTTCAGGGGGGCGAGTGGCGACACTAAGCGGCTTGTGCCAGCCCCACATGGCAGGGTCTGGGCCAGACCCTCTAGAGGGCAGGGAGGGAACGCCACCCACTCCCTGACTTACCTCAGCGAGCCACCCAGCCTGTAGGCCAGTGTGCCATGCCAATTTCTGCTCCTGGCAGCTTCTGTGCCCAGCGCTGGCTCTGCCCCCGGAGACCATTGCACGCACCTTCCCCCACCCTGAGATCCTGAGGGGGAAGGGGCAGAGGGGCAGGTCTGGGCCCTGCCCTAGTGGTGCAGCCTGGCTGCCAGGTAGAAGCAGCCCACTGCTGAGGAAGCCTTGGCTGTGCAGTAATGTAGGGAGGTGCAGGCAGATTCCCTTAATGGTAAAGAGCGAGGGGGGCATGGCTGGAAAAGTTTTGTGCACCACTGCCCTACAGTGTTTCTGTTTTAACACTTTTTTTTTTTTTTGGTAGAAACACAGTCTTATATGAATCTCCTGTGATGAGCCTCTTCTTTATTTGTATGCCTTTGTGAAATAATCACATGATAAACAGAATATATAAATACTCTGGTATTAATGATTTTTACTGTACTAACATGGCTAACAAGGCAAGCATGTGAGTTTGACGTAGCATTTCTCATTACAGACAGCAAATGCTACCGTAGTCGTGTTGTTCACCGACCATTTCTTTTGAACTTTATTAGTTTTTGGCAGTGGAGGAGTTTCAAAGTTGCTGTTACTAAATTTGAACAATTAGACATGAAGGGGCCTGCAGCAGGTAAGTTTCAACATCTCAGCAATTTAAATGTAATATTGTTTTTGCAGTGAGCAAAGATTTTCATGCTTGAACTACTACATAATAATTATTCAGATGGGGAGTTTATTAGGATTTACCCCTGCTAGTACTAAAACACAATGGGTTTCAGAAATGCTGAATGAGCACAGCTCCTGTTGGCTTCATTTGGAACTGTGGGTGTGTGACAGATGTGAAAACTTAGGAGCTTGGAAACTTCAAAAAGACTATTATATTCAAATGTACCAAATGCTGACAGCATGAGGATTAGTCATAAGCTTTTGTATTTAAAAGTGTCAGATGTATTTTTTGAGCTAGAAATTACATGTTAGCTCCATGGGGGAGTTACTGAGCTCCCCCAAGAACTAAAATCATTGGAGGTGGGGAGGGATACAGTACTGTGGATCTCGGGACAGGTAAAAAACTCCAGAGAAGTACCCAGGGGAGGAGGGGGGGGAATTGCATCTACTGGTTCTAAAACTGACATGAGATTGTAACCAAGAGGTCAATACCCTGCTGGAAGGGTTTGAATGACAGGAAACTTACTAGGGTCTCCATGTGGAAGATGGGTGACACCTTGTATGCTACCTTGCATGTAGACTATTTATTGTTTTGTTTTCTCTGTAATGCTTTTGTCCTAAAATAAATGTATTGTGCTCTATGAAAGCTGTCTGGTCCCTGGTAACCCTGTCATTGTCCCAGAGAGAGAGCAAACTGCAGGTGTGCATTTAGACTGAGCTCAGACCTGCTGGGATAATCACAATGAATTGCAGGGGGACTGGAAGCCTAAATACCTGGTCTAAGGGAGAGGGATGCAGGTCCCCAGCCTCCCAGGTGTTCTTATTAAATCCATCCTTGAAGCAACACTGTTAGCTACAGCTACAATGTGTTTTCCTCACTCCTTCTGCCATTCTGTTTGACTTGATATAGATATATTAGAAGGTATTGTAAACCCTAATGCCTACTGGCTGAGGGCTCCCCATTTAGGGGAGAAGGTGAAAAGCTTACCCATAGTTGCATCTATGGAATGTTGTTGCTTAAGTTGGAATTTGTTGAGTTATTTTGATTGTACAAATTTAAAATATGTTATTGTACTCATGAAACGGCAAAACAATTGTGAAGAGCATCCCCTGAAGCAATTGGGTCATCCTTGATTTTGTGAGTAGTAGACTTGGGTTTTGTAAAAAATCCAAGCCAAGTACAGAAAAGGGAAAAGGAGCTCTGTCCTAGGTATCAGGAGCTCTATTCTACAGAGCAAGGAGTATATTAAAGAGCAGTTTCCTCACCTGGAAATTCTATGCATGTGGAATAAGTTTGTGGGACCAGGATCTGAGTGGAACAGCGGTAGTGCAGAACTGACTTTACAGCAGACTGTTACTAGGCAGAGTGGCACAAAGTTGACTTTGTAGCAACCCAAGAGATGGTGACAGCATTGAATTGGCTTCATAATGCCCTGTTAGGTACGGTATTGCAGAGCTGACTTTGCATCCCTGGCCACCAGAAGCAGAGCTGATATTGCAAGACTGGACCAAGTAGCAGCATGCAGAGTGGGAAGGGTGGGGCAGTTCTCTCTGGATGAGAGCAGACTGGCAGAGGAGTGACACCACATGAATACTACTGAATCAAAGGCCATGTCTACACTACAAAATTATGTGAACCTAACTTATGTCGGCATAAAGCCACCATAGTTACTAAATCGCTTGTGTGGACGCACATTTGGCTCCTTGTGTTGGCAGTGTGTGTCCTCACCAGGAGCACTTGTATCAATTTTATTGTCACTGTGGGGCATTGTGGGACAGCTCCTGAAAGCCGGTAACAGTCAATGCAAGCAATGCAGTGTCTACTTTGATGCTGCATCAACCTAATCACATCAGCCATGACTGTATGTATGTGACGATGTATCCCATAATGCTTTATGGGAATATGACATAACTGGAATATGTTTTATGCTACATGTGCCATGTAACATATCTCTGTAAAGGTTATGATCTACTGAATCTATTCATCCTATTTGTACACACATATCATTTTTGTACTTGAAGTTATGAATATTGGCTGTATGCTTGCTTGATTTCTAAGTAAGCTTTGTAAGGCATTTGGTCAGCTTCTTTAGAAAGGAATTTGCAAAGTTAAGTGCCCTGTCAAGAAGCACTTAAGGAAGAATGGATCTTGGAATGCTCCAATCCAGATAAGAAGTCTATTTGAGGATGTTCAAGGTAGCATGTGAACAATGGCTTCTGCCTGTAAAAACTGTGAGTCATGCATGGACATGTGACTTGCCCAGGTGACTCCAGAACTCCATCTTGGAGCTGGACTTTGCATAGGAAAGAGGAGGGGGTCTCTACCCATAAGAGAAAGTCTATTTATGCCCATGGGAGACCCCTACATTTTGTCTTCAGCTGGCTAAAGAGAGAGCCTCTCCACCCCCAAGGATACCTGAAAGGAACTGGGACAAAAGACAGTAACTACAGGGGGTGTGAGTGATTGCTGGACCCAGGCTAGAAGGAGACTAATCTGTAAAAGGAAGCTTACTGGTGTGGTTTTTATCTGTACTCAGTTGTATTACTATATTAGACTTAGATTTGCGTGTTTTATTTTATTTTACTTGGTAATTCACTTTGTTCTGTCTGTTACTGCTTGAAACCACTTAAATGTGCTAGCTACAAAGCCTAAGACTATTAGATTGGTTCTTCCTATCTATGCGCTTGGATTCATTTTCCATAGACCATGGGGGGAGGAGACAAAGCGAACAAAATAAGATAAATAGAAAGAAGAAATATGTTTTACAAAGAGTTACAACAGGTCAGTAGTTAGACAAAACCACATCAAACAGAACAAGCTCCTTCAGCCTACATGAAAACAAGTGTGAAAAGAATGACGGTAGCCAGGAAAATGTAACTTAAGATGGATTTCTTCCCACAACTCCAACTCCTCTATAAGATGGGTACTGTCTTTTTGTTGTTGTCGGATTTAGTTGGTTTAAAAAGTCCCTTCAGCAGTGGCAGTTAGTGCTTGATTTCATTTTAGCAGTTAACAGGTTGAACCCTTTAATAGTCATAAGGTTCTTATGTATATTGGGGCTCAAATCTACCTCAGATATGAATGGGCCTGACATGAAAATTGCAATGCTAGTTGATGCAAGCATGTAGAATAATAGGACAATCAAGATTTGTGGTAATGCATTTGTGAACCAAGGAGCACAATCAGGACCTTACCTTATAACCAACTTTCTCTAGAACATTACAATCCTTGCTATACACCTAAGAGACTTCCAAAAAATTAATATGACTGTTCCTTCAATAGACACTTTTTAAACAAGGCCCTCTACTATATCCTAATAATCATTTACTATTTGTATTTCATTAGCCTCGAGTGGCCTCATTCAGGATTGAGGCCTCATTGTGCTAGGTGCTGTATGAACACAATATAAGGGAGATTCCCTGCCCCAGATATCTTACAATCTAAGAACTAAGCATATTTGTTTAATGGTGAGAGCAGGGAGCTGTGAATCAGAAATCCTGAGTGATAGTCCTGGCTCTGCTACTTACACAAAGTGACCCCTGAATGTAAGCACATGCTTACTTTTAGTACATGAGTAGTCTGATTGAAGTCAATAGGACTATTCATATACTTGGATGAATTGAGGCCTACATACCCTGGGGCAAGTTATTTAATCATTGTGTGCCTCCAGGGCCGGCACCAGGCACCAGGCACCCAAGCACATGCTTGGGGCGGCACCTGGTAAGGGGCGGCGGGGAGAGCGTGGCGCGGCCTTCCGCGAGGGCGCTCCGGCGGCGCGGCGCTCGGCGGGGGGGCAGCGCTCAGCGGGGGCGCTCCGGCGGCACGGCACCCAGCGGGGGGGGCGGCGCGGGGCGCGGCGCTCGGAGGGGGGGTTCCAGTGGTGCGGCGCTCGGCGGGGGGGGGTTCGGGGGGCGGCGCTTTTTTTTGCTGCTTGGGGCAGCAAAAAAGTTAGAGCCGGCCCTGCCCCCCATGGCTCCTCTGGCCGTGCCATTCCGCCCCCGCGGCCCCCCATGGCTCCTCCGGCTGTGCCGCCCCCCCCATGGCTCCTCCGGCCGTGCTGCCCCCTGTGACGATGCGGTTCTGGCGGAACCCAACTGAGAGTGCCAACTCAGGACAAATTGCTCAAACAGGGCAGTTACAGCCCAAGGCTGGGGTTTTTTCCACCTCTAAGGCAACCCAAACCAGCCGGATTAAGAGGACTTCGGTCTCACCCCACTGGCTAACCGCAAGTCTTACAAGCAATCTCCTTAGACACTCCAGTTTCCCAGTATCACCACCAGTACCACTCGTTATGGGGACAAATGGTTGTGAAAACCAATGCCCCAGTAAAAGAAAAAAGGTTCTCCTGATCCCAAAGGACCAAGCCCCAGACCCAGGTCAATATACAAATCAGATCTTACCCCCAAATCACGCTGTTGCCAATCCTTTAGAATCTAAAATCTAAAGGTTTATTCATAAAAGGAAAAAGATAGAGATGAGAGTTAGAATTGGTTAAATGGAATCAATTACATACAGTAATGGCAAAGTTCTTGGTTCAGGCTTGCAGTAGTGATAGAATAAACTGCAGGTTCAAATCAAGTCTCTGGAATACATCCCCCGCTGGGATGGGTCCTCAGTCCTTTGTTCAAAGCTTCAGCTTGTAGCAAAGTTCCTCCAGAGGTATGAAGCAGGATTGAAGACAAGATGGAGATGAGGCATCAGCCTTATATAGTCTCTTCCAGGTGTAAGAACACCTCTTTGTTCTTACTGTGGAAAATTACAGCAAAATGGAGCCTGGAGTCACATGGGCCAGTCCCTGCATACTTTGCTGAGTCTCAAGGCATATTTGCCTTCTCTCAATGGGTCCATTGTATAGCTGATGGTCCTTAATGGGCCATCAAGCAGGCTAGGCAGAGCTAATCCCAGCTTGTCTGGGATGTCACCCAGCAGCATAGCATAAGTTTGAAATACAGACAGTATAGAGCCAATATTCATAACTTCAACTACAAAATTGATACACACATATAGACAGCATAATCATAACCAGTAAACCATAACCTTGTCTAAGACACCCCATTTGACCCCCTTTATACAAGATTTTGGTGCCACTACAGGACCTTGGTTGCAACAATGATCTATATGGTCCCAG
>NW_020664540.1:6558506-6826969 GCF_002925995.2 Terrapene triunguis
ACTTGAAACACTGCTGCAGCTGTGCACTGTAGCGTTTCAAGTGTAGAGAAGCCTTTAATTTCAAGGATCAGAGTTAAGGATATCTGTGCACTCCTGAAGACCCATCATGGGACAGGGAGCAATAGTCTGACCACCACTCTGAACAAAGAAGAGCAGGGCAACTCCAGAAGGCTCAAGGGAGAAGGCCACCAGCTATTTAAAAATATTTTTAGAAAATTCCAAAATTTAGTTGATTCTTCTCCCCTCTCTCCAAAACTTGTATATTTGGACTCATTGAACTAAAACAGCTTAGGTTTACAGGAGGAGGGATTAAAAAAACAACAACAACACACACATGCATGATCAACTATCTAAAACACTAGAGAACTGTTGTTCCTGGGGAAAAGGGAGGGGGGAAAGGAATGTGTGTGGGGTGCAATCAAGATTTTTATCAGCATGTGAGCAGGTCACTGTCCCCTCATGGAGAGAAACAGCACTGCAGGAACTCTGCCTCAGTTTCCCCAACCATATTTCTAGCCTTTTCAGTGGGCCTACATGGCTCAACCCTCCAGCCAGATCACTATACAGGTTAAATCCCCTTCCCGGGTAACAGAGACCAAAGTCATAGTCTAAAACAAACACCAGATAAAGGAGTCTTTGCCCCAGCTAGACTTAATTCACAGCCTCTGTGGGACTATTAATCCATCTTTCCTCTGGGTTTAGTGCTTAGTGCTTCTGTCTCTTCAAGTAGGATACCTTCTGCTATGGCTTGGTTTAAGCCCATCAGCAGGTCCCAGGTACACATAGATGTCTCTCAGGAAGCTGTCTGACTCCACTCTGGACTCCTACCCAGCATCTTTCTCAACACAAGGGCTATTGCTCTATTTACACTCCTTCCCAGCTAGCTAGCCCCTAACTAAGTGGCCTCTTCCCTTTTTAGCCCCGCCCTTCTGGCCTACCACCCATTACAGGTGTGGTACATGGCACTGATTAAGCTCATAGCAAGACAAGGAAGGTGAGGAAATATCTTTTATTGGATCAACTGCTGTTGGTAGGTCCAAGCTTTTGAACTACATAGAGTTCCTCAGGTCTGTGGAAAGAAATCAGAAACAGGAAAAAAAACACCAACACTCCAATAAGCTCATATCACTCCCTTAACCCTTTCCAGGTCAGTCTGGGTTTTGCAAACCCCATCACACAGTACCTGTTTGGGCAGAGCTGCAGAACATACTTGTGACTTTGCTGCTTGCAAGTTAAACTCCTGTCAATAACACCTTTTTTACTCTAGCATGAGTGTATAGTAAACTAATGCATGTACCCAAAATAATTAACTCAGAATGTCCCAGTTTTAATTGAGATTGGCATGGTGTCCGCACCTTTTGATAAAAAGCACTGGAGTTCCAATGTAGCAGTTAGGCAAACAGTATTTATGAATGAATATGCCCCTGAAGGTATTGTGAGAGAGGCGGATCGAGCACACATTGCAGTCAATGGAAGGACTCCGTTTGTCTTCAGTGGGTGCTGGAGCAGGCTTTCAGGCACAGTTCTTTCCCTGTCCCTCCCCCCAATCTCAGAGGGAAATAATTTGCTATAGCTCTTTGCCAGATACAGGTTATTTCCCTTTTCACTGGCTCAGCTCTGTTTGCCGACCCACTGCAGAGTAGGAGTGAAGGCTTTCCCCAGTCCCCTCTCCCCATTCTCTACCCCATCTCTGCCCATTTACTCATGGCTGTGGATAGCAGCAGTTTTATGGAGCTCCCTTTTCCACAACATACCTAGAGCAGAGATCCTGGGTGTGGGTCTTAATCCCTTGCCTGGCTGTGCAAAGTGTGTCAATCTGGTCCAGTCCAGCTCTCTCTCAATGGCCACCAGTGTTATGATGAGATCCAACCACTGAATCCCATGTGCTGCTAAGAAGCAGCCTGGGTCATGGTGGAGAAGCGAGTGGTGACCACTGTGTGGAAGCTGGCAGCTCCAGACTGCTACTGATCAGTCATGAATCAGTTTGGAGTTGGGAAGTCCACCTGGGGGTTCCAGTGATATAAGTGTGCAGGGCCATTAATCGTGTCCTGCTACGAAGGACTGTGAGTCTGGGCAATGTGAGGGGAAATGGCAGATGGCTTTGTGACAATGAGATTCCCAAACTATGGCAGAGCAATAGATGGCGCACACACAACCCCATTTTGGCCCCAGACCATCTTGCGATGGAGTACATCAACAGAAAGGCCTCCTTCTCCATGGTATTGCAGGGGTCCTTTCACTGACATTAATGAGGGGTGGTCAGGAAAAGTGCCTGGTGCATGAATCTGCAGGAAAACTGGCTTGTATAGAAAGTTGCAAGCTAGGACTTTCTTTCCAGACCAGAAGATTCCAATTGGGGATGTGGAAATGCCAGTTGTGACCCTGGGAGACCCAGCCTACCCCTTGATCCCATGGCTCACGAAGCCTTACACTGGAAACCTTGACTGCAACAAGGAGTGCTTCAACAACAGGCTCAGCAGGTGCAGAACGACCACTGAATGTGCCTTTGGCAGATTAAAGGGTCACTGGCGCTGCCTTTTTGGCAGGTTAGACCTCAATGAGGAAAATATTCCCATGGCCATAGCAGCCTGCCTTGCTCTGCATAACATTTGTGAAGCTAAGGGGGGAAAAGTTTCTGCAAGGGTGGAGCATTGAGGTGGCTCAACTGGCAGCTGCTTTTGAGCAGACAGATACCAAGTCTGTTAGAGAGGCTCAATAGGGGGCTAGGAATCAGGGAGGCTTTGAAGGAACATTTTGACAATGAGCCCCAGTAATGTGTCTTTCTGTAATCCATTGAGCCAAGCATTGTTTTCTAGCACTGTTGAATGACCCTTGTAATATGATTGCTGTATGAGCATTAATTGTAGTCTGCAAATGTATCGATTGCCACTGTATATGAATTTCAGCAGCAATCACCATGTCTAGGACACAAAGATTCTTTTTTTTTTTTTTTTTTTTTTTTATTTTTTTTTTAATTCTGTTTTTGCTGCTGGGGAATATTTGTTTTTTTTTTTTTTCTATAAGTAAATTTTTATTAAACAGGCTTATAAACATTACTATTTCCTACAAGGGACATACCCACGAATAGCACTTTTTGAAATGAGGCTCTCACAACTGGGTGTATGTCCAGCTGTCATTGGGAAACATGTCCCGAGGGGTGGAGTACATGAGGTATAGTGACTGCCTGGGAACATGTGAAGAATGTGTGTGGGGAGTTTAGGGAGGGAATGGAAGGCAGTTCTGTGTGGGCTGCAGGGGGAGGCAAGCATGAATGTGTTCTACCTGCAGCACAATCAGGGACCTCAGCATGTCAGTTTGGTCCTCAAGCAGCTGTATCATCCACTCCTGCCCGTTTCCCCTCCTGGCTATCCATTTTCAGTTTTTCATTGAATATCTCCCTCCATGCTCTCTGCTCGCAATCAGCTTCATCAGACGATTGCAGCACCTCTGTCCCATTCTATACTTTGGGAGAGCATACTGTAACCCCCAAATTCCTCATTTTCATATAATCGTGATCTTACATATAAATCATGCCTTGTAAGGTATCACGGGAAAGGTTATGATCTGCTGAAAGCCATTTCTCTATCCATATGTGTATCATTAATGCATATGACGTTATGAGAATTGTGTTGTATGGTGGTCACTAAAGCATGCTGTAAGTTGGGGAATCAGCCAGATATTAGCTCCCCAGAGGCAACAGCAAGGAAAGTAACCAACGCACGGGCGGGGTATCAAACAACCCATCAACAGCCATTGTCCAGCAAGGGAGCTACAATGCAATGACTCACCTGCATGAGGCTACACCAGGGGAATTGCTCAACCTTGCTTGGAGAGACTTCCATACATTCCTGGACTTGTACTCCCCAAGCACATGGACTGAGAGTATAAAACAGAGAGTGGACACATACTAGGCCCTTCTCCTACCCCCACCTATGCTGCAAGCAACCAAGACACTGAACAGAAGACAAGACTCCAACACAGGAGATTGTTCTTTAAACCTGGGCCAAACCTGTATATTAAGGACTGCAATATCCAGTGGGGTGAGAAAAACTGCTTAATCTAGTTGCTGCCCAGTCTAATAGGGTTGAGAGTTTAGACTGCATGCTTATATTTTCTTTTCTTTTGGTAACCACTCTGACTTGTTATGCCTTGACTTATAATCACTTAATATCTATCTTTATAGTTTAAATCTGTTTGTTTATTCTACCTGAAGCAGTGCATTTGGTTTGAAGCGTGTCAGAGATCCCCCTTGGGATAACAAGCCTGGTACATATCAATTTCTTTGTTAAATTGACAAACTCATATAAGCTTGCAGTGTCCAGCGGGCATAACTGGACACTGCAAGATGGAGGTTCCTAGGGTTGTGTCTGGGACCAGAGATGTTGGCTAGTGTCATTCGGTTGCAAGTAGCTGGGAGCAGCTTACATACCAGAGACTGGGTGTGAACAGCCCAGGAGTTGGGTTCTCACAGCACAGCAGGGTAAGGCTGGCTCCCAGAGTCAAGGATTGGAGCGACCTAGCAGATCACCGGTCCAGATAACACCAGAGGGGAATGTCACAACCTCCCTAAACACGTCTTCCTTACTCCTCCTGGTTCGTCTCCTTATCAGACAGAGTCAGTGTGCAGGAGGAGACCCTCAAGGGCACATCTGCAGAAGCTAAAGAAACAATAGAGAGAGTGCACTCACAGCCTTGATTCATAGATATTATGCACATCACTTTCTCATTTTCCCTTTGCAGACACACAGCATGATGAGAGGCCTAAGCATGGTGAGTTTCACCCGGGGGGAAGGGGCAAGATGGGACAAATGGTGGGGTGGTTTCCAAGGGGGATCACTACGAATGCCTAGGGACACTATTCTGAATACTGGGACTGTTTTCCACAGGCAGGGTAATAGAAGCTGATATCTTGCACCTGAGGGTAAGTGAGGATGAAAGGGTGCAGCTCCTGCATGCATGATTTTAGTAAAGCTTTTGATACTGTCTTGCATGACCTTTTCATAAACTAGGGAAATGCAACCTAGATGGAGCAACTATAAGGTGGGTGCAAAACTGGTGGGAAAACCATTCCCACAGAGTAGTTATCAGTGATTCACAGTCAGGCTGGAAGAGCATAATGAGTGGAGTCCCACAGGGATCAGTTCTGGGACCGGTTGTGTTCAACATCATAATCAAGTATTTAGGTAATGGCATAGAGAGGATACTTATGAAGTTTGTGGACAATACCAAGCTGGGAGGGGTTGCAAGTGCTTTGGAGGATAGGATTAAAAGCCAAAATGATCTGGACAAACTAGAGAAATGATCTGAAGTATATAGGATGAAATTCAATAAGGACAAATACAAAGTACTTCATTTAGGAAAGAACAATCAGTTGCACACATACAAAATGAGAAATGACTGCCTAGGAAGGAGAACTGCAGAAAGTGATCTGAGGGTCACAGCGGACCACAAGCTAAGTATGAGTCAGCAGTGTAACACTGTTGCAAAAAAAGCGAACATCATCCTGGGATGTATTAGCAGGAGTGTTGTAAGCAAGACACGAGAAGTAATTCTTCCACTGTACTCCACGCTGATTAGGCCTCAACTGGAGTATTGTGTCCAGTTCTGGGTGCCACATTTCAGGAAGGATGTGGACAAATTGGAGAAAGTCCAGAGAAGAGCAATAAAAATTATTAAAGGTCTAGAAAACATGACCTATGAGGGAAGATTGAAAAAACTGGGGTGGTTTAGTTTGGAAAAGAGAAGACTGAGAGGGCACATGATAACAGTTTTCAAGTACATAAAAGTTTGTACTAAGGAGGAGGGATAGGAGGATAGGTCAAGAAGCAATGGGCTTAAATTGCAGAAAAGGAGGTTTAGGTTAGACATTAGGAAAAACTTCCTAACTGTCAGGGTGGTTAAGTACTGAAATAAATTGCCTAGGGAGATTGTGAAATCTCCATCATTGGAGATTTTTAAGAGAAGGTAAGACAAACACCTGTCAGGAATGGTCTAGATAATACTTAGTCCTGCCATGAGTGCAGGGGACTGGACTAGATGACCTCTTGAGGTCCCTTCCAGTCCTATGGTTCTATGTGGCTTCAGTCTGGGTCCGTATGCTGCTTGCCAGAAGTAATTGCTGATTGGCACAGCAAAGTTTCCTACCGTGGGAAGAAACAATGCATGACCTCCCAAGGAACCTGTGGCAGAGGATTGCAGAATACCTTCAGGAAAATTCCCAGAGATCTCTATGGAGGATTCCCAGGACATTCCAGTGTGCATTAACAAACTTTTCTGCTGTGCCCCCTCTGCCTAGCTGCACAGGGAACGAGAAGCAGATGCACACAGTGCTAGAGTTGGTTATTTTTATCCCTCTTCTACCCTTTTTTCCCCCCTCTTTTTTTTTAAAAAAAGAAAAAGCAGTATCATGTCCTCCTGCAGTATCAAAGCACAATGAGTACTCCCCCTCTCCTGCATCAGGAGCACCAGAGCTGGAGTGCTTGGACTGTTTAGACCCCCTCCGGAGTTGAAAAGAGGTCCTGGCTCGCCACACCACCGGATGACCCTCTTGCCTGTCCCTCATCCTCCTCCAAGTCCATTTTCTTGTCTACCACTTTGTCCTCGGTGTTCACTCTGCTGAAGTATCTATGGAGCTCTTGGTGGTGGAGGTGGGGTCGCCGCCAAGGATGGCATGCAGCTCCTTGTAGAAGTGGCATGTCTTTGCAACCACACCAGAGCAACAGTTGGTCTCCCTTGCTTTCTGGTGTGCCTGCCTCAGCTCTCTGATCTTAGCACGGCACTGCTGTGTGTCCCTTTTGTGCCCCTTCTCCTCCATGCCATGAGCAATCTGCCCTTAGGTATTAAAGTTCTTATGGCTGGAGCAGAGCTGCGCCTGCACAGCCTCCTCTCCCCACAGACCCAGCAGATCCAACAATTCCGGTGTACTCCAGGTGGGAGTGTGTTTGCTGCAGGAAGCTGGCGTGGTCAGCTGGGAAGATGCAATGTGAGCTGTCCACCCTGAGCAAACCGGAAGAGGAATTTCAAAAATTCCTGGGGCTTTAAAGAGGGAGGGGTCTATGCCTGTGTATGTGGCTGCAGGGCATCAGAGTTCAAACTGGTGATCAGAGTGGTCATGATGGGTATTGTGGGATACCTCCTGGAGGCCATTTAGTGCACCATAAGCAATGCTCTGTCTACACTGACAGTGCATCGCTCTAACTTTGTCCTCAAAAGCTCTATGCCTCTGGTTGAGGTGGTTTTATTATGTCAGCATAGCAGAAGGGTTAGATCAGCCGGAGGAGCACTGCAGTGCGTACACCTCCACTGTTTCTGTCTTGTCATCAAAAGGTGCCCTTTGTTGATAAAACTGTGTAGTGTAGACATGGCCTTAGAAAGCACTACCTTTTAAAACAGACTCTGTTCCTCTTTGGGTGGGGGAGAAACTGCAGCTCGCTCAGCCATGTGCTTAGCCTGGGGAAGGTGAGGAATTCCAGCCACTTCCCTTCTCCCCAGACACGTTTCTGAGTACAGAGTCCATTCAAAGTCAATGGCCCTGCTGGTGGTAACCCCATTGTTTCACCAGGGGAAAGCCATTCAGTGCAGATAGCCCTTGGTAGTTGTGTCACAGCTTTCCAGATACAGCTTCCTCTGACACTACATGTCAGGTTCCTGCTATAAAACAGATGAATTAATCCACAGTGATGGTTACAATTATAAATAGTGTTCATAAACCCAAATGGAATTCATACCTGGACACAGACATGAACCCAAACTGTCACATCTCTCCTCCATTGAAGATGAGCTGAGCCAGGGTGGTCTACAAGCAGCCTAGAGAAGTTCTCACATCTTATGAGAGAGCACCAGCTACCACACTGGCATGCCCTTTTACATGAATCACCTCCCTATCATAATCCTGGCATGCCAGACTCCATTTTAGCAGTTTGACATTAGACTCTCTCCACCTGAGAAACATGCTTTTCCAGGTCTATTAAATATCCATCTATTACATCCATACATGTCAAGGCAAATTTCACCATCCCAGATATTCATACAATTAAATATCCTGTGGTGTTGGGTAGCGTATCTCTAAGTTGTTTCGCTTGTCAGACAGAAAGTCTGGGGGAGGGGTGCTGCAGAAGCCCGTGTTTTGTTATAAAGAGGTATGTGAGGAACTGAATCACTACTACACTACATGGTACCAGGGGTAAATAAAAATTTAAGAAAATAATCTGAGTGGAAGAATGGAGAAGTTAAAAGCTCCACCAGACCTGAAACTCTCTGGAAATATGGAAGATATTTAAACTGCACTTCACTTTCTATCTGCAAGCACTGGGTGCCAGCAAAAAGAAAGACAATCAGGAAGTAGCCTTAATTTTGACAACAGCAGGTTCTGGTGCACTTGATGCATTTAACAGCTTTCGGTTAATTCAGGAATAGGAAGCTACCTATGAAACTGTACTGGATTAACTTTAGGGTTGTGACTATTTGGGGGTTCTCTCTCTACTACTTCTGAATTGTGGATTATTTAATGAAATTATATCATGAAATTACTGTGTAATGGAGAGTCTGTATGTATGTGGATCACACCATGAGTTAGCAGGTTTGTCAGAGACAATGGTGAGCGATCAGCTCTCAATGAAGATCTAGTCAAAGTAAAACACCTTGGGACAACAGGTTTGCTCTAGGTGGGAGAAGATGCTTCCTCTGCTTGTCTGAAGGGAGTGGAGAGTTGGGAGTAATGGAAAGTTACCAGGAGGTGAACAAAAGAGACCAGGAAGGGTTTAGAATAAAGGAACACACAGGAACAGGGGGTCAGAAAGAAGACACATGGGGCAGGAGGAAGCAAGGTCACAGAAACAGGGATGAGGCTTCATGACGGAGAGAGCCCAACTAGCATGCAACGAACAGCCTGCATGAGGTGAGAACAGCTTGCTTGCCTGCCTTCCTGGACCCAGATGGTTCCCCAAGGACTCAGAAGAGAAGGGGGAGACAGAAAGTGAGGGACAATGCAGTTTCAGATGTTTATTGTTTTGTATGATCGCTACTCTCCTGTGCTTTACATGATTAAGGATAAAAGAGCATAAAGGTATTAGACTGGCAAAGTGTGTATGTTGTCTGCTTTACAACTACTGTGTGTCCCTGAAGGAGTTAAACTGTAAATCTTTGGAGTGGAGTTCTGGGGGATGGGTGTATTTTAGGAGCGTGACAGGTCCCCGCTGTGCCCAGAGGTGCTAGGCAGCTGGACAGCAGGTTCCAACACTCACAGAGTGATGTCAGATAGGTCTGCTCCCTGAAAGTGTGCTAGGGACCCTGAGATTGGGACAATGGCTGGAGCTTGAAACACCCTGGGGAGCCAGAGCACAGAGGATTGCATTCCCCTAACAGCAGTTCTAGCGGAAGGCCAGGGGGAGTGCTCATAGGTCTCTGACAGGAGTACAAAGGGAAAGTAAAACAATAAAAGAATTTGTGACTGATTTAATACTGAAGAGTCAATCTTACCACTTTGGGAGAACTAATTGAGCCCCTAATAAGAGATCAGATTGTGACTAGAATCTAGAACAACAAACAAACAAAAATCCTTCAGCCAGAGACTACAGAAGACCCAGAATTAACCCTTGACAAAGCAATTAGAATTTGCCAAGCAAGAGAACTCAGCCAGTCCAGAATGAAGCTCATGCAGGGTGTACAGTGCTCTGGTGCTGTAAACATGATAGCGAATCCAAAATACAACAAGAATAAAGACCTGAAGCAGAAAGGAATGGAGCTGAAAGCCAGATTTAATTAAGAACAGCTCATGGAGCTGCAGATGCTGTGACAATCAGCACAAGTCAGGACAGTGCCTGGTTTATGGGAAGAAATGTAATGGATTACCTGACTTTACAAGAGATTGCAAGCTCCAGCAGAGTATGCACAGTGTGGACAAAAAGCATGACAGCACCACTAGCTCACATGAATTTTTCATAGGAGCAACAGACACCGTTAGAAGCAGAAGATGAATGGACTGTCAACCCGAAAATAAATGGAATATTTATTAATTTTAATTTGGACTGTAGTGCAAAAGCCAGTGTGTTGTCAGAAACTAAAAGAAAAGCCACAGGTAGTGAATGGTAAATAGGTAAAACCCAGGGCTTCCAGGGGCGAGCTTATCCCACTGAAGGATTAGAGCTGAAAGAGCCCAAACACCACACAATTCATGCCTCTATGAAAGTTCTGCTCACCCAAAGGAAGAGACTGAGGGTATGTCTACACTACGAGAGTAGTTCGATTTTAGTTAAATCGAATATGTGCAATCGATATTAGAAAGTCGAACGTGTGTGTCTACACTAAGGACAGTAATTCGACTTTGTCAGTCCACACTACCAGGGAAAGCGTCGACATTGGAAGCAGTGCACTGTGGGCAGCTATCCCACAGTTCCCGCAGTCCCCGCTGCCCATTGGAATTCTGGGTCGAGCCCCCAATGGCTTCTGGGTAAAAAATTGTGGCGAGGGTGCTTTTGGGTAACTGTCGTCATCCGTCAGTCACTACCGCCCTGCCTCCCTCCCTGAAAGCGCCGGCGGGAAATCAGTTCGCGCACTTTTTGATCAGTGACAGCGCGGACGCCACAGCACTGCGATCATGGATCCCGCTGCGACCATCGCTGCAGTTGTGGCCGTTCTCAACGCCTCGCACCTTATCATACACCTTTCCCACAGGCAGATGCAGAGAAATCAGGCGAGGAGGCTACGGCACCGCCGTGAGGGCCTGAAGTCGGAGAGTAGCACAGAGCTGTCAGAAACCACGAGCCCCAGCGCCCAGGACATCACGGTGGCAATGGGGCATGTGGATTTTGTTGAACGGCGATTCTGGGCCCGGGAAACAAGCACGGACTGGTGGGACCGCATAGTGCTTCAGGTCTGGGATGAATCCCAGTGGCTGCGAAACTTTCGCATGCGGAAGGGGACTTTCCTGGAACTTTGTGACTTGCTGTCCCCTGCCCTGAAGCGCAAGGACACCCGCATGCGAGCAGCCCTGACTGTCCAGAAGCGAGTGGCCATAGCCCTCTGGAAGCTTGCAACGCCGGACAGCTACCGGTCAGTCGCGAACCACTTTGGCGTGGGCAAATCTACCGTGGGGGTTGTTGTCATGCAAGTAGCCAAGGCAATCGTCAAGGTACTGCTCCCAAAGGTAGTGACCCTGGGAAACGCGCAGGTCATCATAGATGGCTTCGCCGCGATGGGATTCCCAAACTGCGGTGGGGCTATCGATGGGACTCACATCCCTATCCTGGGACCGGACCACCAGGCCAGCCAGTACATCAACAGAAAGGGCTACTTTTCAATGGTGCTGCAAGCACTGGTGGACCATCGGGGACGGTTTACAAACATCTACGTCGGATGGCCGGGCAAGGTTCATGACGCTCGCGTGTTCAGGAACTCTGGTCTGTTTAGACGGCTGCAGGAAGGTATTTACTTCCCGGACCACAAGATAACTGTTGGGGATGTGGAGATGCCTACAGTGATCCTCGGGGACCCAGCCTACCCGCTAATGCCCTGGCTCATGAAGCCCTATACTGGCGCCCTGGACACAGAAAAAGAACTCTTCAACTACCGGCTGAGCAAGTGCAGAATGGTGGTGGAGTGTGCTTTTGGTCGTCTCAAAGGGAGATGGAGAAGCTTACTCACTCGCTGTGATCTCAGCGAAACCAATATCCCCATCGTTATTGCAGCTTGCTGTGTGCTCCACAATCTGTGTGAGAGCAAGGGGGAGACCTTTATGGCGGGGTGGGAGGTTGAGGCAAATAGCCTGGCTGCTGATTACGCCCAGCCAGACAGCCGGGCGATTAGAAGAGCCCAGCGGGACGCGCTGTGCGTCCGGGAGGCTTTGAAAGCCAGTTTCAAGGCTGAGCAGGGTACCCAGTGACTTTTAAGTTTGTGGACACAGAGGCAGAACTTGCCCCCGTTTCTTTACCCAGTTGCCGTCGACTATCCTCTCCACTTACATACCCCCTTCACCCCCTTCCCAAAAAATAAAATCTGTTCTGTTTTGTTAATGGACACCGTTGTCTTTATTACTGTTTTCGCGGGAATGTTTTAAACCTGGGACGCAGACTGTGGCGGGGGGCGGGTTTAGGGTTGTGATGCAAATGATGCTTCTAAACTCCAGGAATGACAGGCTCCGCGGTGGTGGACTGGTTGTTTCAACGGAGCCTGCCAGCCCTCCTGGCCGGGACTGCGTGTACGTGTCGGCTATGTGACTGTCTTGCAGGGGGAGGAGGGTTACAGATCCCCTGCTGCGCGGCTCTGTGATGCAGGGTAAGGACCGCTGCATAAGATCTGTAACTGCCCTCCCCCGCCACCAAGTCACAGAGCAACACCACCGCCCCCACCACACAAAACATGAAAACCACCTCCCAGACTGACCAGGATAACTAGTCACTGCACTGTATATGTGCCCTGCTGCTGCACCTGCCCCCTGCTAAAGGTGACTGTCCTGTCCAATGACCAAGCCCCTTCCCCCCCCTTCAGACAGACTCCCCTCCAAAAGAAGAGGATGGAAACAGAAATGAACAGAAACGTATTCTTTATTAACAACCGCACATGGAACGGGGGGGTGAAACTTGGACGGGGTCTTGTGTGAGGCGGGTAGGAAAGGACTTTTCAAATTTTGGGGAATGAGAGCCTTCTAGTGGTAGAGCAGTCTGCAGGGGTGGAGTGAAATTTTTCACGGCCCCTTCCACCCCTCCGTGTTTGGACTTTGGGTGAGGGGGGTATGGGACTTGGTGGCGGGGCAGGGCAGTTACAGAGAGACTGCAGCGGGGCTCTCTCCTCCTGCCTCCGGTCCTGCAGAACATCCACAAGGCGGCGGAGCGTGTCCGTTTGCTCCCTCATTAGTCCAAGCAGCGTTTGAGTAGCCTGCCTGTCCTCCTGTCGCCACCTCTCCTCCCGTTCCATGTTTGCCCGGTGCATTTGGGACAAGTTCTCCCTCCACTGTGTCTGCTGGGCTGCCTGTGCTCGGGAGCATTCCATTAGTTCAGCAAACATGTCTTCCCGTGTCCTCTTCTTCCTCCTCCTAATGTGCGCTAGCCTCTGGGCAGATGTGGCTGTGGGAATTGGAAAAAGGGAGTGAATTCCTGAGACAGATCAATGTATCTGTGAACAGAGAACATAGTCTTGCTCTGTGAACAAGACCATGCAGAGCACCTATCACACGCGCACTGAGGACAAGGTCGAATTTTCGGCCCTCGCCTACAGTGCCTGCGGTCTTGCTGTGGCGAGCTGAGGAGCAGGGCAGGACACCGGACTTTGTCTAGATGGCAAACATGGTAAGCCGTAGACTTGTGGCCGCTTAAAACTTTAAGAGTGGCACTGGCCTCCTTTCACATAGAAAGCAATGCGAGTCTCTGCTGGCAGCAATCCTGCAAGCATGAACTCTGGCCCTGTCCCACCCCCTCGCGGCTGTAAACCGCGTGGCTGTAAACCGGCGGTTGCAGTTCTGTAAAGGGACGGGCAAGCAGTCCCAATACTAACTTTCCCCTACCTAATTCACAGCAGGGAGTCATGCCAGACATCACCCTCCTGAAGGTCTCCGAGAGCCAGAAGGAGAAGATGCTCCGGGACACCCTGCAGAAACCGGGGCCATTTGCTGCGCTGCTCTGCAAGGCCATGATCCCGGAGTACCTGCTGGCGTTGTGGCAGGGAAACGTGTCCTACCACGGGGGGCCTAATAAGCTCTCCCTGCCCAGGAACCTGCTGCTGAGGCTGGAAAAACACCTGCAGGAGGTGTATGAGGAGTTCTCCCCGGAGGATGTCGCCTCTATCCCCGGTTACATTGACCAGTTCTTGGCTTAGGTGCCCTTGGAGGGACAAATGACTGCAGGGTTTTGGGCACTATAATCATGAAGCGGACATTGTGAGATTTTTTGAAAATGGTTTGGACTATATATTGAGGCGCCCAAAGACAGAGTAATCATGATACACTTTGCACTGATTCCCCTTTTGTTTGACTTTCCTGTTTACATGTTTGGAAGCACTTTACCCACTGTTAATATTTTCAATCTTCCTGTTTTGTTGCAAATAAATGTTTACATGTTTTAAAGCACTTTAGCTACTGTTAATATTTTAAATATGCCAGTTATGTTGTAAATAAATGTTTGGATATTTAAAACACTTACTGCTTGATCCTTCCCCTGAATCTGTGTCTGGGGTAACGGCTGGGGAGGGTTGGTAGGGGATCTCTGTCAGGGTGATGAAGAGCTCCTGGCTGTCGGGCAAATCAGCGTTGTAAGCGCTGTCTACTGCCTCGTCCTCCTCATCTCCTTCCTCCTCTTCCCCGTCCGCTGAGGAACCGGCCGCGGACAATATCCCATCCTCAGAGTCCACGGTCAGGGGTGGGGTAGTGGTGGCGGCCGCACCTAGGATGGAATGCAGTGCCTCGTAGAAACGGGATGTGTGGGGCTGGGATCCGGAGCGTCTGTTTGCCTCTTTGGTCTTCTGGTAGCCTTGTCTCAGCTCCTTGATTTTCACGCGGCACTGCGTTGCATCCCGGCTGTAGCCTCTCTCTGCCATGGCTTTAGAGATCTTCTCATAGGTCTTTGCATTCCGTCTTTTGGAGCGCAGCTCGGAAAGCACGGACTCATCTCCCCACACAGCGATGAGATCCAAGACTTCCCGATCCGTCCATGCTGGGGCCCTCTTTCTATTGGATTGCACGGCCATCTCTGCTGGAGAGCTCTGCATCGTTGCCACTGCTGCCACTGCTGCTGAGCTCGCCACGGTGTCCAAACAGAAACTGCGCTTCAAACTGCCCAGACAGGAAAAGGAATTCAAATTTTCCCGGGGTGTGGCTGGTCAGAGCATCCGAGCTCGGACTGCTGTCCAGAGCGTCAACAGAGTGGTGCACTGTGGGATAGCTCCCGGAGCTATTAGCGTCGATTTCCATCCACACCTAGCCTAATTCGATATGGCCATTTCGAATTTAGCGCTACTCCTCTCGTTGGGGAGGATTACAGAAATCGATTTATAGAGGGCTCTATGTCGAACTAAATGGCTTCCTGGTGTGGACGGGTGCAGGGTTAATTCGATATAACGGCGCTAAATTCGACATAAAAGCCTAGTGTAGACCAGGCCTAAAAGTGGAGCTGGAAGGCTCATTGCTCTGTGAACCATAGAGAGAGCAGAAGAACCTATAGAGTCGGGACAGTCGGTCGTTACAGAAATAAAAAAAAAAAAATGGAACCCTTCACTTGCATATAGAGTCAAAATAATTAAATAAATATATTAAAAAGGGAACATTTCCCACTACCTACAAGGGGGGAAATTTGGGGGGAATATGGCTGATGCCAGGTATTTTTCTACACTAAGGCTTTGCTTACACTAGACAGTTTTGTCAACCAAAGTCAGCTTTGGTTGACAAAACAGTGGAGATGTACACACTGCAGTGCTCCTCCTGCCAATGTAACTACCCTGCTATGCCAACATAATAAAACGACAAGCACCATAGAGCTTTTAGCGACATAGAGTCAGTGTAGACACCTCATTTGGTTATGTCCAGGAGGTGTCCCACAATGCCCATCATGACTGCTGTAGTCAGCAGTTTGAACTCTGCGGCCCTGAAGGTACACAGGCAGGGCCGTCTCTAGGTTTTTTGCTGCCCCAAGCAAAAAAAACAAAACAACCCCCCCCACAAACAAACAAACAACCCTCTGAGATTGTAACTGCCGAAGCAAAAAAATAAAACAAAAAACACAACAACCCAGAATGCCACCCCTGGAATTGTGCCACCACAACCACCCGAAATGCTGGCCCGGGAATTCTGCCACCCCAAGCCCATGCTTGGTTTGCTGGTGCCTAGAGCCGGCCCTGTACACAGGGATGCACCCCTGTGGCACTCTGTACCTCAAAGCAGCCCTGGAATCCCCATATTCACCATTGTCATATAATTATGATATGTTTTGTACAAAGTATGCCTTGTGAGGAATCATTTTGAAAGTCTTGATCTGTTGAATATTAATATTCTGTTGGCTTGGGTAGTGAGTTGAGACTCATCAGTGCACCACCTCCTGCTGGTCGTCTTGGGAATTAGCTCAACTCCAGCTTCAGAGGCCCTCTGCTGGCCAGTGGCTCACCTACCTCAGGCCCTGGTCTCCCCCAGACCCTGGTGCCCTTTACCTCAGGATTCTGCCCCAGCAGTACCCCCATACTCTGGGTCTCCCCTCCCAGGGGAACCCCCAACCCTCTAAACCTACTTTGCTTCAGTGGCTACTGCCAGTCATCATCTAGTCCCCGCTCACTGGGGCAGACTGCAGTCTGTAATGGACACTCATCATTGACAAGGGGTTCGGACCAGGTGCCTCTGCCTATTCCCAGGCTGTATCTCTGCAGCCCCAGTACCTCTGTAGGTTTTCTACAAGATCTGCAGCCTGGGGTTTTACCAGGCTGGAGCTCCCTTGCCCTATTCCCCAGCACTGCTCCACTTCAAGTACCTTGCTCCCAGACAGCTAGCCCTTCCTACTCCAGGGCTAGAGTAAGACTCCTTCAGCTCCTGGCCCCTAACCCTCTTATAAGGGCCAGCTGGGCCCTGACTGAGCTGGCCACAGCTGTGGCTGCTTCCCCAATCAGCCTAGCTTGGCTGCTTTTAACCCATTCTCCAGGAGTGGGGCAATTGCCCCACTACAACTTGTATGTGCTATTATTGTACGTGAAGTTATGAAGTTTCGCTGTGTGTATGTTATTGAAATATGTTGTGAGGTTGGGAGCTCCCACAACCAGCCTTTCAGGTACAACAATGGAGGAGCCAGATGTGCTGATGGCCCATTAAAGAGAATCCACTATCCCAGGAACTGTATACAATGGAGACTTCTCAGGGAGAGCATGTATACATGGAGGCTGCTTGACCAATAGGGGTAGACCCCATGTCAGAGGCAAAGAGCTTTCCAGCAAGCTGGAAGAAACTATAAAAGAGGGGAAGTGACATCTGTGACGTTATTGACATAAACTGGGACCATATAGATCATTGTTGCAACCAAGGTCCTGTAGTGGCACCCAAATCTTGTATAAAGGGGGTCAAATGGGGTGTCTAAGACAAGGTTATGGTTTACTGGTTATGATTATGTTGTCTATATGTGTATCAGTTTTGTAGTTGAAGTTATGAATATTGGCTCTATACTGTCTGTATGGCAAACTTATGCTATGCTTCTGGGTGACATCCAAGACAAGCTGGGATTAGCTCTGCCTAGCCTGCTTGATGGGCCATTAAGGACCATCAGCTATACAATGGACCCATTGAGAGAAGGCAAATATGCCTTGAGACTCAGCAAAGTATGCAGGGACTCGCCCATGTGACTCCAGACTCCATTTTGCTGTAATTTTCCACAGTGAGAACAAAGAGGTGTTCTTACACCTGGAAAAGACTATATAAGGCTGATGCTTCATCTCCATTGGGTCTTCAATCCTGCTTCTTACCTCTGGAGGAACTTTGCTACAAGCTGAAGCTTTGAACAAAGGACTGAGGACCCATCCCAGCGGGGGATGTATTCCAGAGACTTGATTTGAACTTGCAGTTTATTCTATCGCTGCTGCAAGCCTGAACCAAGAACTTTGCCATTACTATATGTAATTGATTCCATTTAACCAATTCTAACTCTCATCTCTATCTTTTTCCTTTTATGAATAAACCTTTAGATTTTAGATTCTAAAGGATTGGCAACAGCGTGATTTGTGGGTAAGATCTGATTTATATATTGACCTGGGACTGGGGCTTGGTCCTTTGGGATCAGGAGAACCTTTTTCTTTTACTGGGGTATTGGTTTTCATAACCATTTGTCCCCATAGCGAGTGGCACTGGTGGTAATACTGGGAAACTGGAGTGTCTAAGGAGATTGTTTGTGAGACTTGCGGTTAGCCAGTGGGGTGAGGCCGAAGTCCTCCTAGTCTGGCTGGTTTGGTTTGTCTTAGAGGTGGAAAAAACCCCAGCCTTGGGCTGTAACTGCCCTGTTGGAGCAATTTGTCCTGAGTTGGCACTCTCAGTTAGGTTCCGCCAGAACCGCATCGTCACAACATCATCACTTGGTCTCACTCCCCCATAATACCTGGATGCACGTCTAGAGGAAAAAGACTTTGAACTGAGGAGGGTGGCCCTGGGCTGGAGGAGAGTTCCAGTCTGTGTACTGAAGATCTATGAGTTGTTCGTACCATCTATCTGGGTGAGACACTGCTTGAGTCAAATCCTGTTTAGTTTATAGAACTCAGATTGTGAATTTACTTTTATTTCTTAGGTAACCAACTTTGATCTCTATGCTCACTACTTATAATCACTTAAAATCTATCTTTCTGTAGTTAATAAATCTGTTTTATATTTTACCTAAAACTGTGTGTTTTGGTTGAAGTGCTTTGAAAATCTCAGTTCAGGTTACAAAGGCTTAGTGTGTAAGCTTTCCACTTTGAGGGAGGGACGGACTTGGTAATAAACTTACACTGGTCAGGCATCTGACCAGAGCAAGATGGTATATTCCAGGGGTGCAAGGCTGGGGAGCTGGAGGGAATTGGCTGGAGCCTCTCTCTATTGTTGGTTCATGAGTGGCTGGCAACCCTTGCCCAAGAATACAGAGATCATTTTTTTAGTAATGAACATATGATTTGCAAATCAAATACAAACCTGGGTGAGATTTGGTGGTTGCAAACTGTCATGCATTCACAGAGTGTGCTATGCCTCTGACCATTATGCAGTCCCTCTGAGAGCATACCCCTTTAGAGACAGGCCGTATGCAATGTTTCCTCTAATTTTTTCCACCCATGTGCGGAATAAATTTTGTTATGCGCACCAAAGTATGTACGGATGTGCGCCACCAGTAGAAACCAAAAACCTAGATATAATTTTTTTTTTAAAGTTACCAATAGGAATAATTCCTCCAGCCAGGACAGGTTAGGCATTTTAGAACTCACTACTCAGAGAATTAAATTTAAGTGTAAGAGAGAAATAAAAATTATGAAATACATTGACCAGTCAAAAAACCAAAATAACACACTTTGAAATAACAAAATTACAGAGAATATATGTGCATTGCAGGAAGCACTAAGAAGTAACAACAACAGTGTTGGGAGGTATGTGACACAGAGACTGTGTATGTGCGTGTGTGTGTGTGTGTGTGTGACCTAGAGACTGTGTGTGTGCTGGCTCACTGGGGAAGTTTCTGAGAGATGCCCGTCTCCTGTCTCTCTAAGGCACTCACTGTAAGCTCTCCTCCTCCTGAACCATGTCCCCCCTCCCCTGCTCTGCAGACCTGGGATACATGGGCAAAGGGGAGGGGGAGAGACAGAGTGTGTGTGTGAGAGAGAGAGAGACAGACAGAGATTGTGTGTGCTGGCTGCTGCCTGCTGGGGAAGTCTCTCAGAGACCGTGCGCTGTCTCTTTAAGGCACTCACTCACCTGAAGGCTTGTTCAGACCTCAGAGCTGCTGCGAGTCCTAAGCCCTGTCCCCTCTACCCTGCTCTGTGGCGATGGGGTACAGGGGCTGGGCTGGGGGATGGAGAGGGGGACACCCTGACATCAGCATCCTCCTTCCCCCCACCCCCTGCTCTGCACAGCCAGCAGGAGGGTCCCGGGAGCAGCTGCAGGAGCAACCTGGCTGCAAAGCAGCGGGGGAGGGGCACCTGAACACATGCTGCTGGCTGGATGTGTGTGGCTGTGTTAATCAACTACGTGGCACTTAAATCTCTCCTGGGCAGCCGCCCAGGCGCACAGCTAACAGGGAACAGAGGCCCTATGCCTCTACTTTTTGCCAGGGAGAATCCCACGGCTTCATAACTCTGAGACGTGGTCTTTGGCTTCAGCATCTCTGTTCTTACAGTGGTGCCTCCAGTGCTCCAAATGAGTTCAGACCTGTGTCGGAGACTTACCTTCTTGGGAGCCACATGACCAGCAGATGTTTGCAGTGACCCAGGACAGCCTTTTCAAAACAATCCAGCATTTATTAGTCAACTGGAATACAGTACATAAGGATCCCTACGTTAGAATGGAAAAGCAAAGTTTGTATACATGTCCATGTTGGCAGCATTATCTGTCTCTGTCATCCTAAGAGTCCAGGATTCCATCTATCCCTGCACAGGGCTGCAGTCTACTGAATCCTGGCTGCTCTTTGTTTCACGTTGCTGTTTTCACATATTTTATCTCCCTTTCCTGGCAGTTTTTAAAGTTAATGAGACAAGGTGGGTGAGGTAATATCTTTTATTGGACCAACTTCTGTTGGTGAGACAGAGAAGCTTTCGAGCTTACATTGACCTCTTCTTCAGGTTTGGGAAACTTACTCAGAGTATCACAGCTAAATGCAAGATGGAACAGCCTTTCTCAAATGTGGCCGCATGTGGCCACCAGGGGCTTTTCTTGTGGCCACAGCCTCCTGGGCAGTGATGGGGGGGCATGGGGCAAAGCAGCAGCCCCTCCCCTGGGGCCATCAGCAGGGGCTGGTCCATGTTCCCTTCAGGAGCCACAAGCACTGTAGGAGCCTGCGGCCAGCATGAATTCGCCATCTTCCTGGGGATGATGGGGCTTGGGCTTCAGCCCTGGAGTGGCGGGCGGCAGGCTCTGGCCGTGTGGTGGCAGGCTGCATCCCCCACCCGCAGGGCTTTGGGTCCAGCTCTGGGCTCATTCCCCACATGTCACCCCGGCCCCCGCTGCCTCTTCCAGTCCCCAGCCATGCAGCAGGACTCCAGGCTCCCGTCCTGGGCTCACCCCTTCATCGTCTCTGACCCCGTTGCCTCCCATCTCCCCTAAGCCCCCTACCCACTCCCCATCCAGGGCTTAATTTGTTCTCCAACTTGCCAGGGCCATGTACGTCTGCTGTGAAAAGTGATATTGTTAATATCATTCACAGTCTCCCAGCTAGCTAGCAAGTCTGCTGTGAAAAATATGAACAAATATACAAATGTCACTTTTCACAGTAGCAGATTTACTAGCTAGCAAGTATAAAAAAAAAAAAAGCAATTAAAAAAAGCAAAATATGCAAAGCACCTTATTTGTGTTTCTACTCTGTTTAGAGCCAGTAAAGAAGAGAGACAACTGTAAATTATTTTTAATTATTGAGTCTGCAAAAAAACAAACCAAAAAACCTACATAAATAAATTACAATGATTTGGACATGTATATATGCA
Source organism: Terrapene triunguis (assembly GCF_002925995.2). Lineage (NCBI taxonomy): Eukaryota > Metazoa > Chordata > Testudines > Emydidae > Terrapene > Terrapene triunguis. The sequence goes on from NW_020664540.1 coordinate 6,579,609, forward strand.
TTCCCCCCCCTCCCCCCCCAAAATTAAGTATTTTAGGGAAAATTGTTAGAGTGGCCACCAGCAAGAGTTGAGGCCACCCAAAAATTTGTTGTGAGAACCTCTAGCATAAGTAGTTAACACATCTCAAGAGACCATTAGCTGTGACACTCTGAGTAAGTTTCCCAGACCTGAAGAACAGGTCAGTGTAAGCTCGAAAACGTGTCTGTCTCATCAACAGAAGTTGGTCCAATAAAAAGTATTACCTCACCCACTTTGTCTCTCTAATTTCCTCGGACCCACATGACAACAACAATATTGCATACATCTTTAAAACTTAATATCCGGTCATTTATCTTCCATTCTATCTCCAAGTATCTACACACATACACCTCTATCCCGATATAACGCTGTGCTCGGGAGCCAAAAAATCTTACCGCGTTATAGGTGAAACTTATATCGAACTTCCTTTGATCCGTCGGAGTGCGCAGCCCCGCCCCCCTGGAGCGCTGCTTTACCGCGTTATATCTGAATTCATGTTATATCGGGTCGCATTATATTGGGGTAGAGGTGTATGTTGACAGTTCTTGATAGTCTATTCATGCCAAATGATATGCCTGCTGCCTATATGACTCTTACCCAGTCCCCTGTCTCAGGAAAGAAATTAACCCCTTCAATCCCAGCAGCTAATAATTCCAAAGTGAGTGGGGAAACTGTGTTATGTATATTTTGTATACAAATAATACAGAAATTTCTCACATCCTCCACACAGACACACTTTCTAGAGCATTTGACAAACATGCAGTGGAGCAAAGTCCAGAGCTATACATTGCACACGCCAATTTGATTTAAAAAAACCTGTGCAGTCTCAGACAAAATGTAGACTGTGATTGCCAGAGCAACAGCTCAGGATGAGAACTTGAAGTAAGTGATTAAGGATATTAGCACAGGGAGGCCAGGACAGCATGTTCCCAGTCCCTAATACAAATTTAGAGGGGAGCTCTCAGTCCTAGATAGGGTTTTGTTTAAAGATACCTGAATGGTGATGCCTAAGGTGTTACTGAAAAATATTTTTAAAAGGATTCATGAAGGTCATTTAGGGACTGAAAAATCTAAGAGGAGGGCAAGACACTGTTAATTTGAAAGACAAAAGTGTCACCTTGAAGAAGCTGTCATTGCTTGCTGCATAGGCCAAAAATATAGGCCAAGTCAGGCAAAGAGCCTATGTTGGTGGCACACAAAAAATTGGCTTCCCGGAGCAAAGTAGGCATAGATTGTTTACACTGACTGGAAAAAACTATGTACTTGTCCTAGACTAGTATTCTCACTTCCCTGAGAAAGCTTTACTAGATAGCTTTACGTCAAGTCTAGCTTTGCTAGACATGGTATACCTGACATAGTAATGTCTGACAATGGGCCACAGTGTAGTAGGCATGAGTTTAAACCCTAATTTTACTGTTAATTGCTTAGAGATTTAATTGCTGGTCCCCACTATCCCTAATCCAATGGGTTGAGTGAATGCTCTAACCAATGGTCTGTAGGATATATGGGGACAAACCCCCCACCCCATCTATTTTACCAGTGGGGCCTAATCCAGTAGGCATGCTCAGAGCACACCTACCTGACCAGGCCCTGCAGGCAAGATAGGTGGAGGACTATCTAGTTTGAGAAGCTCGCTAAGCGTTAGGTGTGAGCTAGAAGTCAAGTAGCTCCTTGGCATCAGGATTTAAGTCATTTAAGGCATGCCCACTGGAGGAAATATAGGCACCGGGATGGGGAAGCAAGATTACTGTAGTGATTTGACAGAGAGAACTCCTCCAATATGGGCCCATTCATTATTTGTCTTCATTTATTTTTTTGTTTTTGTGTTTGTTATACTGAAAATAACAATTTGTGCCTCGCATATGTATATAACTAGCAGGTCATTAAAGTTCTTTGCATTCCCAAGACCAGGTGCAAGTGAAAACTTCTGAAAAATAAGAGGCCTTGACAATGATCTTCTGATTCTGAAGTAAAGTATTCACTGTTTTAACAAGTTTTGTGCTTTTGGTTTTGCTGCTACTTGGAGCTCATCAAATTCATGTTATTTGGAACATCAGTTTTTGGCCTATCTGGTTTAGCCAGCAAAGTCAGATTTTTGACATAGCCGGTGAACTTTCCTGATCATATTATCATACTACAGCATTTTAATAGTGTGCAAACAGTGATGCCCTGACTGAAAAGTTTTGCAATTCTATAGCACACCAATCATTTAGGAAAAATTTAATAAAAACAAACAATGTGTGAAAGAAAAATGTGAAACTGTAAATAGAGTTGTGCAAATAACAAATTTTTTGGTTTGTTGGCAGCAGTGAAAAATTGAAAAAAATTGTTTCACGTCGACCTGAAATGAAAATTTTTTGGTGAACTGAAAAGTAAAATAAAAATTTGTTTGGGGCTGAAATAAATGTTTCATTTGACCCAAAATAAAACATTTTGTTTCTATTTTGAACTTAAAATGTTTTTACAAATAAAATGGAAGGAAATTTTGAAATAAAAAGTCATTTTGAAAATGTCAAAACACAACATTTCTATTTTGTCAGAATTTTCTTTTTGTTTGGCTTTCTTTTTTTCCAGATGAAACAATTAGGCAAATTCAGCACAAATTTAGTGAAATATTAATCTGCATTTTTCACACAAAAAAAGTTTCCCTAGAAACTTGTGTTTCAAGAATAATTGCATCATTCAGACCAGATTCAGTATCTGGGGATTGTAGCAGTTAGTGTCATCCCTTTTTATTGCAGTGTGTAAAGTTCACAGCATAGTGATCAGGAGACAAATGAACAAAACTGCCTATTCTTTTTTCTCATTTGCATTCTCTTCCCATTCTTTCAAAACTGCCTATTCTCTTTGCTTCCTGTAGAGTAAGATAATTGTTGGACCTTATCTAAATAAAGTGCTACACTGGTTCATTGTGTATTTTGCTAAAGATAGCTGGATTCCTGTAAGTGCCGAATGCAGAAGTAATCACTGGAATTCATGAGTGATGACTTTCTTGTAGAGAGATATGGTTAATTTGAATACTTCAGATTGCTTACTAAGATAGTAAGGTACAAGGTTCAGTACTGGAGAGCAATGGACAGCCAGGGCAGATCCCAGAGCACCTAGAGTTATATGGTCCTAGCAAGATACCCTGCTCAATAAAGCAGATGCTGTATTCTGCACAAGCTTCAGTCTCCAAATGGTTTTAAGGCATAGCCCCATGTAGCGCACATTGCAATAGTCTAATCTTAACACTACAAAAGATGAACAACAGTGGCAAGATCTACTTCTGAAAGAAAAGGTTGCAACCTTTTTAACCTATTTAAATAAAGTAGCAATAATTTAACTGAATCCTATATCAGCTCTTCTGTTGTTTTGCCCAGGATTGATGTCAGGGTAATTGTCCTATAGATACTTATAGTAATAGGGTATCTGGCCTCTTAAATGAGGCTGAGCCCGGTTCTCCTGTTCCAGTCCAAGTTTGTCCTAATTTGGTGTACTGAGGAGGGCAGAGCTGCCCCTGGGAGTTCTAAATGAGAGTTCAGACAGCTGAGAGGGAGGAGTCCAGAACTAGAGCTCTGAAGTGGGGAGCAGTTAGAATTCCCTAGAGAGCAATGGAGCCCGAGGAGGCAGGTGAAAGCTGAAGGCAGGAAGGTCACCTACAAATTTCTCTAGGCCAGAGAGAGAGCTGGGGAGGGCTGAAGGCTGGGAGTAGCAGGGGTAGATACCTACTGGTTCTTTGAGCTGGAGGGCCAGAGAGGACTGAAGGCTGGGGAATAATGAAGGGGTAAGCCTAGCGGTGTCTCTGGGCACGAACTGGAACCATATCTGGGAAGGAAATAGGGCAGAGAAGCACCCTACGTAGAAGGGCTGGGATGAGGCATAGTGAAAGACCCCAGAGCCACACTTGAGAGCTGGGGTATGTATGGTGAGACACCCCAGAGCCATATTTGGTGTTGGACTATTGAGACTAATATACTTTTTGCACTGCACTGGGAGAATTCTGCTTTATGGTAGTGGGACTTTTGGTAATAAATTAACCCCACAAAAGGGCTATTTATGTACTCCAAATGCTGTACAGTATTGAGTTTATCTGATGAACCAAGAGGGAAACTGACGCAAGGGGCATTTGCAGGGCTGTCCTGAGGCTACCAGGGGACAGGTGGGAGACAGCCTCAGGTTTACACATCATCACACTTGCCCTTTTTGAACATTGACACAACAATAGCTTTGTTATTAACCTTATTACCATAGGCCCAGGACTCAGCTGTGTTGGCTCATTTTAAGATTCTCTTTGATTTAAAACCATCTGCAGTCACTCCTATTGGTCTTTTTAGAAACTTGCCTTTATTTCATTAGTTGTTCTTTGAACCAGACATCTTTCCCCCTACTTCATTCCTTTTGGCCTTATAAGTCATTACTTTCAAGGCTCTTCTCCATGCTCAGTGGTGGCGAGTGTATTGGGGGGCTCGTCTCCCCCCAGTCCCCGGGTAATGGAGATGGGGGTGGGGTGCGGTGGAGGGCAGCTCTTCCCCTCCGCCCCGCCTCTATAGTGGGTGACGGAGGCGGTGTGGAGGGGCAGCTCTTTTCTCCCTACCCCTGCTGGGGAATGGAGATCGGGTGGGGGCTCCTCTCCCCCCGGCCCATCTCCTGGCTGCTGAGGGGCTGAAGTGCCTCTGCTCAGTGCCCACCCCCCACCCTTGGGCGTTTGTGAGCATCTCCACGTGACACTCGCGCAAGGATGAAGCAGGCAGAGTTCATTGGCCGCTCCCGCGTTCAGAACAAAGTTGTGATTGGTCGCACTTTCTCCTAGAAGGGGGGGATACAGCCAATCAGCAGGGCCTTCCACCAGGATGACAGATCCGGCTTGCGCCGTCAGTGCTCTTGCCTTAGAAGCAGAAGTTTGCGCAGGCCCCGTGGCGGGACCGCGCGCACGGAGGGGCGGTGACAGGAGGAGGGGGCGGGGGTGCGCGCGGCGGGGCGGCCGGGCTCGGCTGAGTCAGGACGGTCACAGGAGGCAGCGGGGAGGGTGACCGACGGGCCGGAGCTGCAGCTGCGTAGCGGGAAGGAGCAACGGCCGGCTGGGCGGGTTTCTAGGGTCGGGTAGAGGCTAAACCCCCTCCCCGCCTCAGGCCGCCCCCGCCGGCATAGTGTCCCCCCCCCGTGGGGAGTCACGCCCCGCCCTCCCCTCAGGGAGAGACTCCCCGCAGCACCCGGCTCCCAGCATGGCTCTGCTCCAGCGCCTGGCCCGGCTCGCTGCCTACCTGCAGGACCCGCAGAAAGTGGCCGACTTCCAGCGTCTCTGCGGGGTGGAGGGGCCTCCGGGCTTGGCGGCCTCCCCTCCCCTCGCTGAGGAGAGCGGGGAGCCGGGGCCGTTAGCCAACGGCAGCTGCCCCGCCATGAACGGCGGAGGCGAAGGCGATGGGTGGCCCCGGCTCAGAGCCGCCGCTGGCGGGGAGGAGCGGCACTTGAAGGGGCTGGGGAACGGGGCGATCCCCGAGGGAGCCGGCGGGGAGGGACCCCCGCAGCAGCAGGAGGAAGGGCAGCAGACCTGGGGGAGGAGGCAGCCGCGCCGCAACTCCCTGACCGGGGAAGCCGCCTGCCAGGAGATCGCCGTCCGCAACCCCTTCCTCTATTATCTGTTCAACCTGGGCACGGAGCTGGGCAACGAGCTCTTCTACATCCTCTTCTTCCCCTTCTGCATCTGGAACCTGGACGCCTGGATGGGCAGGAGGCTCATCATCGTCTGGGTCTGGGTTATGTACCTGGGCCAGTGCACCAAGGATGTGATCCGCTGGCCACGGCCTGCCTCCCCTCCCGTGGTGAAGCTGGAGGTCTTCTACAACTCCGAGTACAGCATGCCCTCCACCCACGCCATGTCGGGCACTGCCATCCCTCTGGCGCTCGTCCTGCTCAGCTACGGCAGGTGGCAGGTAATGCCCGCCCTTCTTTTTCATAGCAAGATATGCGCTTCACTGCCTTAATGGGAGGGGTGAACTGGTTTGGATAAAATACAAAACCTGTTCTCCCCTCTCCCCCTCTATTCTTAAAAATGAATGTGAACTTAACTTTTTTTTTTGGTCATCCAGGTAAGGGTTTAGATGTCAGGAAAGAGACTTCTGGTATTTCCAGCTTTTATTTGAATGGTAACTATGTTCACAGTAAAAAGAACAGGAGTACTTGTGTTCTTTTTGCGGATACAGACTAACACGGCTGCTACTCTGAAACCTGTCATTATGTTCACAGTGTGCTCTAAATCTCTGTCTGCACCCTGTTCTTATGAGACTTTTGTAGCCTCAAGTGGTTTGGGGAAACTTTGTACAAGCATCTGATCTTTTGGCAGGCTGATTGGTTTAATTGACTGACAGAGCACCAGGAACTTTAGAGTTCAGTGATAATCTTACTTTTGCTTCTGATTTACTACGTGTCCTTGGCATCTCCGTGAACTCTGTTTTAGTTTAATAATCTCTTATCTGTGTGTTGAAGATGTAAATAATCCTCAAAGTGCTGCACAATATAGAAGTACTAATTTTTATCAGGAACTGACTTCTGAACCTTTTCAGGTTTGCCCTTCTCTCATCTAAATCTTAATCTCAGGTATATTGCATCATAAATCAACAAGGTCAATTTAAATGATAAATTGTACTCTATGGATAATTAGATCATGTCATGTTTTCAGTTGTGGTAGATATTGCTGAAATTTTTGCTATTGAACATATTGCTAGAAAATCCTCTACAAATACATGATCCTCGAGTTCTCTCACACCACTTGCAGGGGCAGGTGAGCAACAAGAGTTTTTGGTGGGTTTTTTTGGTCATTCCTTGGTAGTAAGTGTTATAGATGGATGTTTCAATGCACTGCATATTAAGCAACAGCTATGTATTTGGAGGATACAGATCTCCTATATCCAGTTTATGTAAAAGAGGTTGATTTCTACTTGCAACATGTTTAGCATTTTCAGACTGTCTGCTGCCTGTACTGCTTTTCATATAGCTGTATAACTTTTAAGAAGTGCAGCAAATTGCTATGAGATACTTTCAGCTTAGTGACTAAAGAACCCTTATCTTTTCAGTCAGTGCTGTTAATGGTCACTGGCTGTTCACAAGCGTCATGCTATGACAGTAGTTTTTGTCTCAGTCTGTGAAATGGTCTATTCTGAAAGGAGAGAGCTGGTTGAAGGTTCAGAAATGTGCAAGTATGGGGTTTAAACAAAGATTGAGATTCAAAGTAACTAACCTTGGTAAAAGTCAGTCCACTCCCAAAAAGTGTAGTTATTTTGGATACCTACACTTTTTTTTTAGCCAAAGGCCGAGTGCCTTCCACTACACAGCAAGTCCCCACCCACTTGATGTGCACAGGCATCTGATAGATCAAGCTGTTAAGGTTTACTTTATGAAATATATATACACCTCTACCTCGATATGATGCTGTCCTCGGGAGCCAAACTGTGTTATAGGTGAAACCGCGTTATATCGAACTTGCTTTGATCCACCAGAGTGCGCAGCCCTCCCCACCCCCCAGAGCTGCTGCTTTACCGTGTTATATCTGAATTCGTGTTATATCAGGTAGCGTTATAGCGGGGTAGAGGTGTATTCAGTTATTAGTCACTGTTTGTTTATAGTTTCACTATAAAGAGTGACTCATAAAAAATGGACCTTATTCAACAACATGTGTATTCAATCACAGTTGCTTACTTTATTGACAGAAAAATGTTTTATTGCCTTTTACCCCATTAGCACTGGAGAGCTGACAGTCTGAGAATGATCTGAGTTATATTACTTTCTATATATCCTTAACAGAATAACTTACTAATGCCAGAGAGACAATGTGGGCGAGGTAATAGGTTTTATTGGACCAATGCCTGTTGGTGAGAGAGAAAAGCTTTTGAGCCACACAGAGTTTTTTCAGGTCTGGGAAAGGTACTCCGAGCATCACAGCTAAATGCAAGGTGGGACCAACAAGACTACAATTACATCGCATATGTTACTAATGCTAGTCAGTTATATCCATGTAAACCCTATGAAGGCAATGCTGGTAGTGATGTATGGGAAGCAGAGCCTAGCTTGATTGTCAGAGTGACTTTGCAGCATTGGCAATCAGAGAAATAATATTTTTACTGGTAAACTAACTACATTTGTTATGAAAATTCAAGTGATGACAAACATGGGAATGCTTTGGTTTAGTTTGTTGTCACTATTCAGAGTAGAACCACGCTTAACCTTTCCAGTAAATCAGCATCTTTTAAATGGATTGCTCTGCCATCTCTTGATTCTATGAAAAACTTAATTTCATATGAAATTATTTGTTTGAATAGTAGAGCACACTGAAACTAAAGTTTATTCAGGATAGTCTGTCATCTGAAGAAGTCTGAACAATCAGACTAGAATGCTTCAGAAACTTTACAGAAAATTGATGCTGTGAATAAATGTGCCGGACTTCACATAAAAGTTTGGGCAGTAACATTTAAGTAGGTTCATTGACACTTTTAAATATTTTTTATTCTTGTTGGGGAGAGGAGTTTGATTTATGTGGATCTCTGTGATTGGGCCTAGATATTGAGAATCTTCAGAACCTCAGTTTTGACTCTTTGTGCTTATTGTCTTATACTAGGCCTTTTATTGCAGCTTGACATCTAACCAAGGAGGATGGCAATGTTTTTTCCGTTTGAAGCCTATTTGTGCTGCTCATGAGTGCTGGCTATAAGGATTTGCTATGAAGCAGTTTAGAGGTTCTCTCTCTACTGTACAATTGGGTGTACTGCATTCATAATAATTCCAGACTCTGGTAAAAGTTTGAACTCATGTCTCTTGTATAGTAATGAAGTGCTCTGTTGATGGATTTTGTTGCATTATGTATTATGAATGCAACTTGCACAATTTCCTGGTGCAAGTGCTGGAGGAACCAACTAGGGGCAGAGCTTTTCTTGACCTGCTGCTCACAAACAGGGAAGAATTAGTAGGGGAAGCAAAAGTGGATGGGAACCTGGGAGGCAGTGACCATGAGATGGTCGAGTTCAGGATCCTGACACAAGGAAGAAAGGAGAGCAGCAGAATACGGACCCTGGACTTCAGAAAAGCAGACTTTGACTCCCTCAGGGAACAGATGGGCAGGATCCCCTGGGAGAATAACATGAAGGGCAAAGGGGTCCAGGAGAGCTGGCTGTATTTTAAAGAATCCTTATTGCGGTTGCAGGAACAAACCATCCCGATGTGTAGAAAGAATAGTAAATATGGCAGGCGACCAGCTTGGCTAAACAGTGAAGTCCTTGCTGATCTTAAACACAAAAAAGAAGCTTACAAGAAGTGGAAGATTGGACAAATGACCAGGGAGGAGTATAAAAATATTGCTCAGGCATGCAGGAGTGAAATCAGGAAGGCCAAATCACACTTGGAGTTGCAGCTAGCAAGAGATGTTAAGAGTAACAAGAAGGGTTTCTTCAGGTATGTTAGCAACAAGAAGAAAGTCAAGAAAGTGTGGGCCCCTTACTGAATGAGGGAGGCAACCTAGTGACTGAGGATGTGGAAAAAGCTAATGTACTCAATGATTTTTTTGCCTCTGTCTTCACAAACAAGGTCAGCTCCCAGACTGCTGCACTGGGCAGCACAATATGGGGAGAAGGTGACCAGCCCTCGGTGGAGAAAGAAGTGGTTCGGGACTATTTAGAAAAACTGGGCGTGTACAAGTCCATGGGGCCGGATGCGCTGCATCTGAGGGTGCTAAAGGAGTTGGCGGATGAGATTGCAGAGCCATTAGCCATTATTTTTGAAAACTCATGGCGATCGGGGGAGGTCCCGGATGACTGGAAAAAGGCTAATGTGGTGCCCATCTTTAAAAAAGGGAAGAAGGAGGATCCGGGGAACTACAGGCCAGTCAGCCTCACCTCAGTCCCTGGAAAAATCATGGAGCAGGTCCTCAAGGAATCAATTCTGAAGCACTTAGAGGAGAGGAAAGTGATCAGGAACAGTCAGCATGGATTCACCAAGGGGAAGTCGTGCCTGACTAACCTAATTGCCTTCTATGAGGAGATAACTGGCTCTGTGGATGAGGGGAAAGCAGTGGATGTGTTATTCCTTGACTTTAGCAAAGCTTTTGATACGGTCTCCCACAGTATTCTTGCCACCAAGTTAAAGAAGTATGGGCTGGATGAATGGACTGTAAGGTGGATAGAAAGCTGGCTAGATCGTCGGGCTCAACGGGTAGTGATCAATGGCTCCATGTCTAGTTGGCAACCAGTTTCAAGCGGAGTGCCCCAAGGGTCGGTCCTGGGGCCGGTTTTGTTTAATATCTTTATTAATGATCTGGAGGATGGAGTGGACTGCACTCTCAGCAAGTTTGCCGATGACACTAAACTAGGAGGCGTGGTAGATACACTAGAGGGTAGGGATCGGATACAGAGGGACCTAGACAAATTAGAGGATTGGGCCAAAAGAAACCTGATGAGGTTCAACAAGGACAAGTGCAGAGTCCTGCACTTAGGACGGAAGAATCCCATGCACAGCTACAGACTAGGGACCGAATGGCTAGGTAGCAGTTCTGCAGAAAAGGACCTAGGGGTCACAGTGGATGAGAAGCTGGATATGAGTCAACAGTGTGCTCTTGTTGCCAAGAAGGCTAATGGCATTTTGGGCTGTATAAGTAGGGGCATTGCCAGCAGATCGAGGGACGTGATCGTTCCCCTTTATTCGACATTGGTGAGGCTTCATCTGGAGTACTGTGTCCAGTTTTGGGCCCCACACTACAAGAAGGATGTGGAAAAATTGGAAAGAGTCCAGCGGAGGGCAACAAAAATGATTAGGGGTCTGGAGTGCATGACTTATGAGGAGAGGCTGAGGGAACTGGGATTGTTTAGTCTCCAGAAGAGAAGAATGAGGGGGGATTTGATAGCAGCCTACAACTACCTGAAGGGGGGTTCCAAAGAGGATGGAACTCGGCTGGTCTCAATGGTGGCAGATGACAGAACAAGGAGCAATGGTCTCAAGTTGCAGTGGGGGAGGTCTAGGTTGGATATTAGGAAACACTATTTCACTAGGAGGGTGGTGAAGCACTGGAATGCGTTACCTAGGGAGGTGGTGGAGTCTCCTTCCTTGGAGGTTTTTAAGTCCCGGCTTGACAAAGCCGTGGCTGGGATGATTTAGTTGGGAATTGGTCCTGCTTTGAGCAGGGGGTTGGACTAGATGACCTCCTGAGGTCCCTTCCAACCCTGATATTCTATGATTCTATGAACTTAACTTTTTTAATAAAATGAATTTTTAGCACTAACTTCCCGAGCTAATATTTCCAAAGGAATATTTAAAATTAGATTAAGTGACATGAAACCATTAAACTAAGTCTCTCCTGAAAACCCATATTGTTTGCAGTGATGATGTAGCTGGTTGGTCCCAGGATTTCAGAGGCACAGGGTGAGTGAGGTAATATAAGTTGGTCCAATAAAAGATATTACCTCACTCATCTTGCCTTTGAGAAACCCTACTTGTTTTAAAAACCTTGCAGAATATTCTCGCTAAGGGTCACATCCTGCTTCCACTGAGGACAATGACAAAACTCCTTTTGACTTCAGTTGTGCTGGATTGGGCAAAATGAGTGTATAGTGTACGGAACAACTCTGCAGAGATGCTTTTTATTCTTCAGTAGAAGAAAGTTAATAGTTTTAAAAACATTTTTGAAGTACTACTTTTTTGTAAAGGTAATTTTTATGCCAATACATAAAACTACTCTTCTAGCTGCTACCTTCCACCAGGTGCAGTTCTTTTGCATTCATAGAATGCTGACAGGGCTTTTGGAGCTGTGCTCTGGCTCTGCTCCAGCTCCAGGCAAAAATCTGCAGCTCCACTGCTCCGGAGCTGCTCTGCGCTCCAGCGCAGGGCTCCGCTCCAAAGCCCTGGTTCTTAATGGAATTTTGTTCATTACTTTTCTCTTTAACAAATAAGCAGAGCTTGGTAAATTCTTTGTGAATAAAAGGGTCTAAGCCATTAACTTCTACAGAGTTGAAGTTTTAATTTACAAAGAAAATTCCTGTTATCATAATAGCCATAAGAAACATTCTAAATGTGAATCAAATATAAACTGATGCACTATTGTCTGTCCTTGGATTCAGGAAGGCAACTCTAATACCTCTGCTACTCCACATAGTTTACCCATAAAGTAAAAGTGGGACATAAATAAAACACTGGTTCTCTTTACTACTCTGGAAATAGTGGTTTGACAGGAATCAGGCAATTTAATTCAGTTACCGCTTGGGAGAGCTTTGAACAACAGGGGACCTCATTAGTAGTAGTCCCCATCTTTTGTGTGTAATAGCTGAAAGGTGGCTCTCTATGAGCTGAGGGGTGAAAATATTTCTATTTTGGTATGTTATTGCCAGGACTCAAAGATCTCTACCTAGAGTGTGACATATGGAGCCCTAATCTATAGTCTGCAAATATCCCGTATTTTACCATATTGCTTGAATTCTTTTGCACAACCAGAGAGACCTTGAAGGATTCTTGTTTCCAAAAGAACAGTATTGCTCTTTTAGCAGCAAGAAAAAAAATTGTTTTGATAATACTTCATCGTAGTTAACTGTTCTGTCCTCTTGTAATATATGACTTTTTAATTGTTACTTATTTTGACACTATATAGGAACTTGACTAATGAGCTCTCTATTTCAGCTATACAGGATTATGTTGACAAAATCCCTTCATTTTATTATTAAATTGTTTACTAAGGTGGAAAAACCCACAAACTTTATAATTTTACTTGGTGACTGAAATACAAAGCAGATGCAATCTATCCATGGAAATTTAGAAACACTATTGTGGATAGTAATACAATAGATGGTGAAAATTGTAAAGAGAACTAATTAACTGGAAATAAGGGTGCCATGGATGATATTTAAAAACAAACAAACAAACAAACAAAAGGTGTATTCCCTAGTTCATATCCAGATCTACATTCACACACCTTTTTCTAAATATATGATATTACCACAGTAAAGAAAATACAGGCACTCTCTAATCTTCAACCAGTCTTCAATATTTTAAATATTATAAAGTGCCATGGGGGTAAGAGGTAAAAGCACTGTATGATGTAAACAGTTAACTGACATTTGATAAAAAATTCATGAACTTTAGAGAGTGCTTGAAAACAAGTACTTGTTAACCTGATTTTTAGAAAATATTTTATATTAGAATGAGTTTGATCTGTACAAAAACAAAATAAACTTTCAAAGCTTGGTATTTTCATGTGTCACATTTCAGATTTATCAGACTCTGCACAGCTCAGGAGAGCTGCTGCAAAGGTGATTTTTAGCTACCTTAGTGCCAGATTGGGGAAGCACAAGTACAATTCTTCCTGTAAACTAGAGCAGCCTGTGGATTTTGCCAAATTATGCTGGTGGCCAATAGTCCTAAAGGGTTGTTTCAGGAAAGAGTAATTGTGGTGCCTATGGAAGACTAGGTCATGCCCTCTGCTCTGGTAGCCAGGAGTGCGTGGTGTAAGAGATTTTGTAGCTTCTCTAGACCACCTCAGAACATCTCTGCCTATGGAGAAGGAATCTTCCTGTGGCTGGGTAAGGCCAAAGCTGCTCTACAGTAATGACAGGATCTAGCCATGAAGAGCTTTAGTTATTACTCACTTGGGTTTGAGTCACTGTAATGACTCACTTAAAAAATGTGTGATGTCTTATCTAGTTACACTTAGTATTGAGAGGAACAATTCACTTAACATGAAGAAAATATAATTGTGTGACTATTAAATTGATTAGTTCTCAGTTAATTTTGTTCAGGCTATTTGCATAATATACCATCTTTCCTAGCACCTGTAAACATTAGGCAGGTTTGAATTAGTGTATGTATAAATTGACAATCCTGACTCCTTTATACATATGGCTAGATAACAAGCTCTTCAGCTGTTTAATATAAAAATGTAAACTACATGAAGCTAAGGTTGTTCATTGAGATTTCTGAAAGCTGTTCTAGTTTGTTTTGGCTGTTCAGTGAGATTTTGGAATGAAGCAAATAGATTTGGATTGTTAAAATATGTGATGGCTGAACATTCATATCTGTTTGATAATTCTGTGTTGCCTTTTCCCTTGCCCGGAAAACCAATATTTATTGTCATCTTTATTCATTATGCTGAAGACCTTTAATGTAAGCTAATTAGGGTGGTTGGGTTTTTTTTTTTTTTTTTTTTTGGTAAGTCAGTGTCTTTCCATGGACTTTAATGTGAATCAAATTGTGTCACATTTTAGCTTGGTATCCGGTCAGAAATGTGAGGAGGGAGAACAAGATTTACAATAATAAGATAATATGGATGTCTTGGTTAGTGCTTCTTAAAAGCTTAATTAAAAAAAAATAATTATTAATACTAGCCAGAAAAGGTCAGGAAGAAAGTTCCAGCTGTAAAATTCTGCATAGAATTTGCATGAAGATGAGGAGGAAAAGGAAATAGGAGGGTGCTTAAACATGTAGATGGCATATATACTGTACCTGAGTTATCTTGATATATAGGTATTCATGCATGTAACTCCCTGTGCTTTCATTTGGAATTCAACCCCCCCCAAACAGTGCTGTTAGCAAATATTGCAGTACTTTGCTTATAAATTGTGTAAATGTTTTTGTGTACAATCACTCTTTGGATAGACTGTGTAGCAGCTAGTGTGAAAATTTAAATCATACAATAACAGGCTGCTGGCAATTGACTTATTTAGTTTCTGCTCATTAGCAAATAAGGAAACAAAACTATGCTTATCTTACTCATCAAAGTTATTGGCTTAACTTTTTGTTCTTGCTCTTATACAGCCTGTGTTTAAAAGACATAGATTAATAAAATGGACAATTGGGAATCTTTGGTAAGCTTAACACAAATTTTAATTGCTTTTCCCAAAGCTAGCAGTACCCTTGCTTTTCTGCAAAACATAATAATGTGTAATAACCTATGGGATGTTTTCATCCCAGTTGAATCAAGGCACATTACTAGTATTAATCTTTCTATATCTGCCTATGTCTGAAGAAGAGCTAAACTAAAACTTTAATAGTGACAGCCTCTGCATCTACAGTACATTTTGAAATATGGTTGATTCTCCATCTGTCTGTAGGAAACTTTGGCCAGGTCTGAGTTTAGGCCTGGATAATTTTATTTGGTAAAATTAAGTTTAGTATTAATAAGGAATACTGAAATCAGAGCTGCTTTAGGTGAAAGAGCACTGAAGTAGGCCATGCACTCACCTTGTGCTTGGCTCCATTTTTGAGTCTCTTTTGGACATGAATAAAAGGGTAATGGACTACACACTGCTAATTATATTTAGCAAAGTGAGAATGGGCCATATTCTGCTAGAAGTCTGTTGCCAGCTCCTTCTCACATCTTCTGCTTATGAAGAGGACATCTACTTGTGGTCACCTATGGATGTTGGAAGAAAATGTCCACCTGAGACTGGACTCTTCTACTATGACCTCAGATTGAGATACCGAATTACTACCACATTGAGCTATAGCCAACATGCTGAAACCCTAGTTGTAGAAAGGTGGTCCCCAAGGCAGAGCAAGAGGACACAGAATCCTACAAGACTAGCCATGCAGAAGGAAAGTAGGGGGACTCTCTCTTGCATCACCAACGACACCTGAAGTTGTGTCCTGCTTTCTTTCCTGGACTTGTCATCCAGAGAAGTAATTTAAAGACTGCTCATCAGCTAAGCCAAGTCTGAAGTCACAACAGAGAGAGAGAGAAGAGTCCAACCATCACCGGGCATGCAAAAGGAGCTCAAATTTTTTGCAACATCAGAACTAGTTCTCACCTAAAAGACTGATCATGTTAGTTAGAGACTCTAAGAAAAAGACATGCGTGCATTTGTATAGAATTCAGAGATGGCTGAATTCTCTTGACATTCTATTTGTGTGTGTCTCTAACCTTTTTCCCTAGGTAGACACTAAAAATTAGTAAGAAATGATATTGGTTAAAAGTGTTATTTCAAAGCTGTTAAGTGCTTGATTTTAACAATAATTTCTGCATCTGTATAAAAGTGTCAGGAAGATGCAGACAACGTATTTTAATGTGGGAAGGTGAATAAGCTAAGTAAATAAAATCTAACGTGGGTCATATGTTCTCAGAAACTTAAGGTGGAACAGCTCAGTGGGAAGATATAAAGAAATAATTTTACATATTGTACTCCCTTAAAACAAAGGCAAGAGTCAGCTTCTGTCTTTAGCAGACTCTAAGCCCGATTGCCTTTCTTTTAATCTAAGCATTCTTCCTTAACTTTCCTGTAAAGTATTGAAGTGTAATTCTTGTGAATTTTGATAAATGATTTAATTACCGATTGTAGTAATTCGTGAGCCAGATAAATTGAACCATTGATATGTTGATTGAGTTTTCAATTGGAACCTTGTTTTGAACATTGCATTGTGTTATATTTGATTAGTTTAAGGAAACTACAAATAAAATTAGTGACATATTTACTTCATATTTGATTGCTTATTCTTTTACTAAATCTATAAAAACACATTAGATTTGTTCCTCTCTTGAAATTTCAGTGCAGGAAAACAACCTAGTTAAGAGTTAAAGGTAAATACATTGAATAACCTTGTATTTTAATTGACTAAAATCCTATCACCACTACATAACCTAGAAGTTATATACTACATACTCTTCACTTTGCTATTAGTGCTTTGCCACACAATTTGAGGGAGTTCTCAGTAATAGGAAAATTTCTCCCCAGCAGGATCATATTATTTATACTGTAATGTCAGATGAAATAACTGACGCAGTTGTCAAGTTCTCAGGATCATGTTTAATTTATAAATTCACAGATGAAAATACTCAAAAACTTCATTGAAGATTGACCATATACTGTACATGCAAATAAGCTCCTTACTTTCTATTTCTTGAAAGTTTTATGAAATACATTTAATAATGTATTAGTAGACTCTAACAGTAGAACAGCCAGTAAAACTACAAATCATAGAAGTTTGTATCTATAAATTGACACCAGTTGCAACTTATTTACTTGGTAAAGTATCCATAGACTCATTATGTATAACAAAGCAAACATTGTTTTAAATTCAAATTGTCAGTCAGATCACATATGACCAGTCCTTGTTTCAAAAAAAAAAAGTCTGCGTACACACCTTGTCATATTCTCATGACTTCGTATGGTTGGCACAAATATGTGGTTAATATTTTCAGGGCTTGTCTACCAAAAACTGTAGTGACCGTAAGGGTGCAGTATTTTGCCATATTACTTGCAGCTAGCAGGATTGAGAGATTTTGACAAACTGTATGATTTCTTTAAGGTCTTGAGAAATGTTTTGTATTAATGATTATAGATGCCTTTCATAAGGTTTGCACCTCATAATCTTGTAAAGATAGTGTAACAGTTCTTCCTTCCCTGTCCTCACTAATCATCTTCTTATAGCTTTCATTACCTGAATTATTTTCTGGAGTCTTATCTTGAGCCTCATCCCCAGAGATGCTGAGCGTCCATAGGCACTTGGCACCCAGCAAGTTCCCAAATTTACCGTTATCTTGTAAATACCTTGAATCAGATAATGTCTAACTCTGGAAAGCATGGAGTAAATTTTGTTTAATATAAATGAGTTATTAGTTACGTGGTCCACAGATCCATGACTCAGTTATGTGCAGCATTGGAGGCGGATCAAACTTGGCAGTAAGGGAGGTGTGTCTCCAACACAGAGAAACCACCAGATTTCGTCTTCCTCTTTAGGGTATGTCTACACTGCAGTTAAAAACTTGTAGTTGGCCTGTGCCAGCTGACTTAGGCTCGTGGGGCTTGGACTAAGGGGCTGTTTAACTGATATGTAGATGTTCAGGCTCAGGCTTGCAGCCTGGGCTCTAGACCCCACGAGGGGTGGAGGGTCCCAGAGCTTGGGTTCTGAGCCAGAACATCTGCACCACAATTAAGCAGCCCCTTAGTCCAAGACTGAATCAGCTGGCATGGTCCAGCCCCAGGGTTTTAATTGCAGTGTAGACATGCCCTTAAACTGCAGGCAGGCAGACCTGCTACAGAACATATATAAAGAATGGGGGTGAGGGAAGAGAAGGTTGAAATTCTTGAGGCTCTGCTTTTATCAGCAGAGGCAATCCCCCTTTCTGTCCCTCCCCTCCTTGCTTATCCGTGTGGAATGCATCCTGGGTAAGAAGCGAGAGAAAGCTGGACACTGTCTCCTGCACCTCCCTCTGCTGATTGAGTGCCTTCATGGACTTCTGTGGTGACCCAGGCCCTTCTCAAGGGCTCAGGCTGAGACAGCATTTCCTGCAGCCTTCCTCCCAGAGCAGGACAGCTTCCAGGAAACGTTGGCAGCACCTCACCATAAAATTACCCACACAGAGGCCCCAGGACTGTCATAAGTGGCAGCTCCCTACCATATGAGGGGTGTGTAAGTTGAGGCACAATAGCAGAAGGCCAGGTGAGCCTCCCGCCTAATCGCTGGAGCCCATGCTTACAGTCCTGAATGTTGGCCTGGAACCCTGTCCAGCCTCTTCCTGACAGCTGCTGCGCCAGCAGGGATTTACTGATAGAGACCCAGAGAGCAGACAGAAAAAGGAGAGTCTCATAAGGGACCCCCTAGCCCATCTGCTCCTAGTGTTCTGCAGCATGCTTCTCTGTCCAGCCCTGCAGTGCCTTAGGGTTACTGCTTGCCAGCAGTGTCATACCGGTTCTGTCTACCAGGTGCAGCATGTTGGTTAAGGATTCTGTTTGAATCACTGGGGTTGCAACCTGCTGCCCACGCAGTTGACTCAGGCTGTGTCTAGGAATCTCTCTCCAAAACAGGATGTGGAATCCTGGAAAGCCACCTTCTGCTCCCAGTGCAGCACAACCTTTCAGTTTGAACCCCCTCTTTCTAGGGCAAGAAATCTGCACAAGAAAGTAACCACAAGGTTCCATGGCCCTCCAGGAGACCCTCAGTCTGAAAATTCTCTTGGTGTCTGAGGAGGAGCATCAAAGGGGTCTCAGATGTTCAGACCCCTCTACTCATACCATTATGAAGCTCTAAGGGAAGAAAAAGGGCCTCCCAATCCCTCTCAGTCTTATGAAGAGTCTGATTCAGGTAATTTCTCTAGGAGGCACTCTAAGGGCTTGTCTACAAGGGGCTTTGCTTTGTGACAAAGCAGTGTGTGACTCTACAGAGCAGTAGCTTACCATGCAGTAACATTCCATGTGGATGCTGCTACAGCACATTAAGAGTTGCATAGAGCACTGTAGCATCATCCACATAGGAAAAGTCCCATGTAGACAAGTCCTGAAGAAGTACAAAGTGAAATGTTTCCCTCAAGCAACATAAATCTGAGGAATGCAGCAGGACAGATATTCCTCAGCACCTGCCTCCTGTGCTCACCTTCCTGAAGTGCAGCATAACAATCAATGCAGAAAACAGCAGGCCATAGCCATGAACTCTTTCCTCGAGGTGTGCATAGTTGAAACCCTACAAAAGGAAATTCTCCCCACTTATGGAAGGAAGGCCACAACTCCAAATCAGAATTAGCGAATCAAAGTTAAATAAAATACCCCTCTCCCCCGCCCCCAGGCTAGACTCTCAGGGAAGAATGTACTGAGTATTCTAAATCATGATTATAAGGTCTGCAGATGCCCTAGACAAGCTATAGCTAAATATCTCTCTTTATGCACCCTGGGAGGGTATAATAGTAGGATAGGGATTTCCTGCCACACCTAAAAGATAAGGAAACTATCGGACAGTCATCCACCACTGCGGCTGTGAGTTGTTGCCCTAATATACTGGGTGTTGCTATCAGCCTCTGTTGCAGGTTGCTGTGCCTTGCCTTCACCTTATAACCCATGGGTTCTCAGACTGGGGGTTGGGACCCCCTCAGGGGGTCATGAGGTGATTACATCGGGGGTTGTGAGCTGTCAACCTCCACCCCAAACCCTGCTTTGCCTCCAGCATTTATAAGGGTGTTAAATATATAAAAAAGTGTTTTTAATTGATAAGAGGGGTTGCACTCAGAGGCTTGCTATGTGAAAGGGGTCACCAGTACAAACGTTTGAGAGCCAGTGTTCTAACCCAAGTAGATGGCTGTGCAGTAATGATAGGGAGAGCAGCTCAGATGTGGAAGAACCAGCAGGCACTAAAGGGCATCTTGGCCCACTGTATTTTTTTTCTTCCTGCCCCTGATTTCCATTCTGTAAGCTCAGAAGTTTCCTCAGTGTGTTTAAAAAAAAGTCTCCGTTAGAAAAGATGAGTTCCTGACCACCAGAAAAATAGGCACATTTTTCTTTATAAGAGATACCAGGATAATTTTGAATACCTGCAAGAGTGTCTTCCTCCCTATCCAGCCCAATCACAGGCAGCCAAGTCCAGGCAGGTGTATTCTTAGCCCCCTCCTTCTGGCATGAAAACTATTGGGAGCATCAGGCCCCAAGAGTAAACAAACATACATCATATCTGTTAATCTGATACCCTAAGTGCCCATTCATGCTTTCACAAGCAGTGATAATATGGGTGCACAATATTGTAAGTATGGTCCCTCTCAACCTATTTAAAAAGAGAATTGTATAGTCTAAGGGCTTTTCCCTAAGGAGGAAGAATCAGTGCATGCAGACAGTCATCCTAGATCTCTTATGAATGGGAACAATATAACCTGTCCCCTCTCTAGAGAGGAAAACAAGGCTTTTACTCCATATTGTTCCTAGTCTCTTCTTCCCTTCTACCTCCCCCCCCCCACCAAATCAGAAGGCCATAAAGAGCAGTTCTTGACCTCAAGTATCTCAACAGTTCCATGAAGAAATCAAAATTCAGTATAGAGACCTTAAAATCCACAGTGGCTGCCAACAACAAAAGGAACTGCATGGTATTAATGGATTTGAGGGATGCCTATCTCCATACAAGGAAGGATGACCACCTAGTTTGGGCACTGGCCTGAGGCATGGCAGACTTAGGTTCCAATCCCTGCTCTGCCATGGACTTCTTGTGTGACCTGGGACTAGTCCCTTAGCCTCTCTGTGCCTCAGTTCCTCATCTGTAAAATGTGGGTCCCAGAGATGAGATGGGCACTGCCAATTTAAAACCACCCATTGAAATGTCATGAAATGACACCCCTATGGACCAAGTTGGTCACAGGATATACACACTATTGCTGTATCTCAATCTAACAGTCTAACAGATGCTTCCTAAGCTTTGCTCTCTATACAATACAGGTCCTTGCCCTTTGGTTTAGTAATAATATGGCAAGTATTTACAAAAGTGCTGGTAGTGTTAATAATAGCTCTTGGTCTGGAGGGGGTCTGTGTCTACTTACCCCTTCCTGTGTGACCTCATCCAGAGCGACTTTCATAGATGGCACCATGTGATGAGGATGCTGCAGAGCCACAGTTTTTTGAAATCAGGTAACGTTGTCTCAGTGGATTCCTCATCATGGAGTTGACATAGATGTGGTCCTTTATAAAGTTTCTTTTTGCAGGAAAGAGAAGAGAAGCTGAGAAATCTTAACAGAAGTCAGTCTCTCAAGGGAAGTACCCCTTCATGTTTCTTCTGGGATCAGTGGTCTTCATTGTGGATATTCTTAGTGGCTCATGCTCACATGAGATCACTACAGAGCTGCTTCTTATCCACCCTTCAGCGAAAGTCTATCTCCCCAGCAGGATTCTCAGGTCATTCAGATGGTGAATGAGTCTCAGCAGATTTAAGTTAGGAATTCTAATAAGCGAACCCACTCAGGACATTTATCACCAAAGATGCAAGCATAGAGGGATGGGGTGTTCACAAGGTGTCAAGGACTTTCCAAGGGTTCTGATGGAAACGAGAGCAAGCACAGCATAAATTGGTGAGACCTCAGGACAGTCTGATATGGTCTCTAGATTCTGCTCCCACATGTGGACTCCCCTCATGTTGATCATGACAACACTTCAGCCATGTCATATGTCAGCAGGCAAAGGGGAACAAGGTCTACAGTCCCTCAAAGAGAAGCTCACCTCCTGATGACTTGGACAGATAACTATCTGCAGTCAATTCACTCTCTTCATATCCAAGGGAAAATAAGTGTTATGGCTGGCTGGCTCAACAGGCCAAAATTAGATTATCCTGAGTGGGAACTATAGCCAGATGTGTTCCATTTACTTGGAAAGGAATCTGGTCTCCCAGCAATAGATTTTTTTGCCTCACACTTGAATTGCAAAGTTTTTCAGTGTTCTTATCTGGCTGGTGGAATCACAAAGTCAAGGCAACAGATGCTTTTTCAGAAAGATGGCCCAAAGGGATTCTTTTATTTATGTCTTCCCTCCCTTTTCTCTCCTTGCCAAAATATTACAGGGGATCAGCAGAGAAGCAGCACTGGTAATTCTGGCTTCTCCAGTGTGGCCAAGGAAGCCTTTTTTGACATGGTACAAAATGCCTCTGTATATTTTCTGTCCAGAAAGGATCTGATATTACAGGGGCCAGTTATGCATCAGAAGTTGAAGTGATTCAGTCTGAATCTAATTGATAGTTCTTGAGCAGAGCCTCTTAAGCCAAAGAGGTTATTCAGAGGAGGGAATATTCATACTTTTAGCTTCTAGAAATAACTCTACTAACTCAACATATTCAAAGGCCTGGTTGAGGTATTCCTGTTGGTATGAGGACAATGGTCTCATCCCTACATCTGCATTTTTCATTAATTTCTTCAAGATGGATTTGGGGTAGGCCTGGCAGTTCAGACACTCAAAGATCAAGTTGCTGCTTCATCTACTATCCTTAATGCTGTAGATGAGTAGTGGATTTCATCTTACCTACATGACTAGCAGGTGGTTTTTGTTTTTTTTAGAGCAGCATCTTTAATACATCCAAGTACACAGAGTTCTTTCGTAGAATCTTGCCTAAGTGATCTTTTTTGACAGCAGTTATGTTAGTTCCCAGGTGTTTGAGTTGGGAGCTCCTTTCCTGCAACCTCAGTGCTGCAACTTCTGTGAAGATAGTGGTACTTAGAACCAACCTTGTCTTCATTTCAGAGATTAACTCCAGGCTCCACAGAGCACAGGAAACCATCCTTCCATCCTTCTGCCCAGCTCCATCGCGCTCCAGAGAGAAATGGTAGCCTACTTCAGATGTCCACAAAGCTCTTAAAATGTATATTCATTGCACAGCTGAGTTCAGAAAGACAAATGCTTTGTGCTTTATCTGGTGTCAAAGGGAAAGAAGATTTCAAAATCTTCTATTTCCATGTGGCTAAGATAGTGTATCTTAGAAGTGTACAAGTGCAGGATCTATACTATGCCCTCTTTTCCTCAATATGTACATGAGACCACTGGGAGAACTCATGAGACGTTATGGGTTTAGCTGCAAACAGCATGCTGACACTCAGCTATATATCTTATTAATTCATGCAGCCACCACTACTATTAAAATGTCAGTGCTTATAGGAAATTAGCTGTTGGATGAAAAGCAGGTGGCTCAAGCTGAACCCAGACAAGACTGAAATGTTGTTGGTCAGAAAGATGAAAGACTTCAAAGAGCTGGCTAAGATGTTGTCTCCACCTTCCATTAAAGACATATAGCCCCCATTTGTCAAGTGCAATGTTTTAGAGTCCTGTTTGACTCTTCACTAAGCTTGAATAACCAGATAGGCACAGTTTCCAGAAATATTCCCTTTCACCTCCAGCTTGCTAGGAAACTTCATCCCTTCCCACAGACAAGGACCTGTCTACAATAATCCAATCTTGTCACTTCCAGGCTGGGTTACTGTAACTGGTAGTATCTGAAATTGAATGTGAAGATGATGCATAGGTTCCAGCTGGTACAGAATGCAGCTGCCTATCATCTCTATGGCTCAGGCAACTGTGAGCCCATCAGGTTTGTGCTCAGATCCTTTACTGGCGCCCAGTGAGCTTCCGATGCTAGTTTAAGGCTTTGGTCCTAAATTTCAAAGCAATTAATAGATTATGCCCCACCTACATGAAAGACCAATTTTTTATCTGTGAACCATCACGACAGCTGTGTTTCTCCTGAACAATGCAGATCACTAAGACCGAGACCAAGCATGTGAGAGCTGAAAACAACACACATTCTCTGTCAAGTGGTTTCATCTGTGGAACGATCTTCCGAGGAGATCAGATGAGTCTAGCGTCTGACCATCTTTAGGAAACGTTGCAAAGCTTTTCTCTTTGAGAGAGCCTTTCTGCCATAAATGACACTTACAAATCAAACACTTCTTTTATTTCCAACTCCCCACCCAAAAAAGGTCCCTACCACAAACTGAGTTCTGACCCCATCAAGGGAGAAGTGCCACAGACTCCATAAGTCCACTAAGGACTTTACTATTGTTATTGATTTTTATCCGAAAGACACTTGGGCCCAGATTTTTGAAGGCATTTAGGTGTTGCTGCATTCAGTGTTGTAACATGTACCTGATTTAAAGCCTAAGTCTCATTTTCAAACGGGATTTAGGCCCTAGAAACTAAAATCCCATTGATAGTTAATGGGGTTTAGGCTCCTAAGTGCTTAAATCCCTTGTGAAAAATGAGATTTAGGCTACTGAATCAGTTAGGTGTTGCAAGGCTGAGTACAACACCACCTAAATACCTTAAAAAATTGAGCCTCAGATGTTATGGAGATGGGTGTTGTTACAAAACTTAAATTGTATTATTGCTATGGGCAACTTTTCTTTAGTTGGCTTTCCACTGAGTCCTATTAAAATACTATAATACCTAACAGATCTAAAATTGAAATGCATCCTTTCTGTGTCTTGTCTTCATCTTTAAACTGGTTCAGGGCTTGGCTCACTCACGAACTAAATCTTCCCAATGGGGTGGAAAAATACTTGGTTTGATACACCCCCAAGGCTTGCCTACTTAATATCCATTGGTACACAGTTCTGTCCTCCCCAAGAATAAATACATTCTGGTACACTGAAACAAACCCACTTTAATCTGTCAATTAATATTTGATAGAGTAGAAATAGAGGGAATTAGAATTCATGCTCTTTTGCTTCTTGAAAAGCAGATGGTGAACTGATTCTGGTTGAAGCCCATTTTACGGAATCAGCCTAACAACCATGCTTTTGTAAAGAACAAATAGACTGTCCTTGAATTGAGGGGTGTTTATTTGGAAAGTGAGGCCTGAAAGGTGGGTCTTGAATGCTGTTGTGTTGCTACATCTTCAGAAGAGCTTTAAGTTACAACAGTAACGAACTATTTATTGAAAGTAGCAAATAAGATTTTTTGAATGGACACACAATAGATATTTCATGAAACTTTGTTAAATCCCATTAGAAAAAGAACACTTTTGTGTACAACACAGGCCATAAAATTTCACTCTCTCACCCTGCACTGACTCCAATGACTTGTTTGGCTAAAACATATCTGCCTGATTTGAAGACATTAAGTGATGGAGAATCCACAACATTCCTTTGTAACTCTTCCTGTTTAAAAAAAAAAAAAGTGCCTTATTTTTAATTTGAATTTGTCTAACTTTAACTTCCAGCCATTGGCTCTTGTTGCTGTTTTCCTCCTTTCGATTTAAAGATCCTGTTAGTACCTAGTATTTTCTCCCTGTGAAGGTATTTAGACTCTGTAATCAAGTCACCTCTCAATCATTCTGATAAACTAAACAGATTAAGCTGTTTAAGTCTCTCACTGGAAGGCATTTTCTCCATCCCCTCTTATAATTTTTGTTCTTTTTGGCATCTTCTCCAATTTTTCCACATCCTTTTTAATGTGTGGTCACTAGAGCTGTATGCATTATTCCAGTATCTGTATCACCAACGCTCCATAGAGAGATCAAATCACCTCCTTACTCCTACTCCCCACTCCTACTCAGAAGTACCAGTGGTGCTTTCATTTTATAGATCAGAACAGCTGCTTCAGCAAAGCATGTTGAGAAAATTGGACAAACTTGCAGTATAATGGTAGTCTGTTAGATAAAATATAGAGGAAGACATGCCTTTCATTTCAGGACATATCACAAGACGAATTTTACATTGCAATCGCTTAATTTCTAATATGATGAAGAGGTAGATTTTATATTCTGCCACATACCCCTGTAAAGGTCAGTTCTCAAAGTCAGATCTCCTGAAATATTAAGGACCTGCCTGCCTGGAGTCTTCTGAATCAGCCTAAGGTTGGTAGATGTCTGAAATTTCAAAGTCCAATCCCCGGTTGCTAGTAGGGAGAGGAGCATGCATACTTTCCCTCCTCCAGGCCTCTCATCAAGTGGCTGGGAGGAGGGGCGGTAGGGTTTCTGGTACTGTTCTGCCTGCAGTCTTGTGGCTGCTGCTATGGAGCTGTGTCATTGATACCCTACTCTTTCCTTCGCTTTCGCCCTTACCCTAGTCTCTGTTGGGGTCCTTCTCCCAAATAAATATCTCCAGTTTGTCTGCTTCTCATAATTTCTGTGAGAAGCAGGAAAGTGTAAATTACCTGATTCTTAGTTCTTATAGTTGCCTATTAGTGAAAACTGACATGAGTCTGGTCAACTTTCAGTCTGTGGTAGCAAAGCTTAGTACAGCAGCCAAGGCATTGGGGCTTTCTGTCTAGACTTAAGAAAATAACTTTCCCTTCACATCTGAAAGTTTAATTATCTCTGCAATCATAAGCTCTGTAAAAGCTATCTGAGGGTTTAGCTAGCAGAAGCTTCTGATCTTGCCATTTCTGAGGGAGGAGAATACTGTTTCCCTCAACTACTATGGCCTACATTTGGGGGATAGAAAAAAGGGGCAAAATGTGAATTTTAATGTGATTAAATGGATTAAAATCAAATTTTATTTTAGTTCTCAAACATAGAATTACTGTACAGTAACTTCTCACTTAAAGTCATCCCGGTTAACGTTGTTTTGTTGTTACGTTGCTGATCAATTAGGGAACATGCTCTTTTAAAGTTGTGTAATGCTCCCTTCTAAGGTTGTTTGTTTGGCAGCCGCCTGCTTTGTCTACTGCTTGCAGGAAGAGCAGCCCCTTGCAGCTAGCTGGTAGGGGCTTGGAACCAGGGTGGACCGGCAGCCCCCTATCAGCTCCCCGCTCCCCTAAGTTCCCTGTGCAGCAGCTGCCTGCAGTTCAGCTGTGTCCCTCCCCCCCACTGCCATGTGCTGCTCCTGCCCTCTGCCTTGGAGCTGCTCCCCGAGACTCCTGCTTGCTGTACGGGGGGGGGGAGGGGAGAGAAGGAAGAGGGGGGGCTAATGTCAGGGTGTCCCCCTCCCCCCTGCTCCTGCATCCCGCTTACCCCATCTTCCATAGAGCAGGGCTCAGGATGGAGGAAGCTTGCAGCAGCTGCGGTCTCAGCAAGCTGATCTAATTAACAAGGCAGTATACTTAAGGGAAATGCGCATATCTCCCTCCATTCCTGCTGCCTTGCAGAGGGAGAGAGTTAGCCCTTGAGGGCTCAGCCAATTGCTAGTTCATCATTTAGCTGTAAGGGAAATATCCCACCCTCTGACTCCTCCATCTCAACCAAGCTTCACAATCATCATCACTGTGTACCAGTATTAAATTTTGTTTAAAACTTTGTGTGTGTGTATGTATATAATATATATAGTCTTTTGTCTGGTGAAAAAAAATTCCCTGGAACCTAACCCCCTCATTTACATTAATTCTTATGGGGAAATTGGATTCGCTTAACATCGTTTCGCTTAAAGTTGCATTTTTCAGGAACATAACTACAACGTTAAGTGAGGAGTTACTGTACTGCACACAACAAAACTACATTTGGAACCCTGTTCTCATGCTAGAACCCCACCATTAGAAAGAAAGTTGAAAAAGGCCTGGCTTTTTTTAACTGAGAAGGAAGGGAAAATACTTTTTTTTTTTTTTTTTTCAGAATTTCCTTTCCACCTATACAGAAAACTGGAGTCTAAACTAAAAGAAATGGGTATCTAGAGTCCGCTTTGGTACTTTCCTCCACTAAGGAAGGGGAACTTTCTGACCCTGGGTCATAATCTTCCAAGACAGATTGTCTCCTTATGAATGTTTTCAAACAATGATTAAGTAATTAAAAACCTTGGCATTCAGTCAGAGGGAAAGAAGTTCAAGAAGGGCACTTCAAGGGAAATATTTTCTGCGTGGATCCAACCAGAAGCTTCCTAACCTACTTTAGGGGATGCAATTAAAACAGAATGGGAATTTCCCAATAAAAACAGGAGGCATAATATATGATATATGAACATCTAGGGATTTGAAAAGGAAAAATCTGATCTGTAAAGTACATATTGCCATGCCTTCATTGCTTAAGGAAACGATACTTTGGAGCATTTGTTTCTGTGGTCAAATAGATAAGTCTCTGGAGAAATTGCCAGCAGTGGCCAGACATTAGTTTACACTTTTTTGCCAGCTCTGTTATGACATTCTCATTATACCTAAAAGACAGCATAACTAGCAAATTTAAAGTTGTCATAATAGACTTCCTCAGCCTCTTTTTTTTATATTGGATATATTCATGGATACCCTGAGGTTTTTAACTGGAACTATAATACCTATAGGCAGAAATCAGACTTCATCTTTGCTTGAGATCATAGAAGACTGATATCCAGGTGAAACAGTTGCTAGCTTTGAAAAAATTTTTACGAGGAAAGGTGGAGAGGCTTTTTGGAGAGAGTTCTTGTCAGTGGTGGCTGGATTAGTAGAAAATTGGTCATTACCATCATCCAGACTTTTTAAGAAAGATTTCAAGACTTATTTAATTAATTCAGTTTGTTCAGAAATCCAAATAAAAGATTCTGGATATAAGAAGAAAACAGTAAATAAACACTAGTCTGGTCCATCTGTGGTCTTAAATGGATTTATTTATTTATTTTCATGGTTAACACTAGAAACTGTAAATAGCTACCAATGAGTTTGAACAAATGGAATTCAAAGATGAGTGAATAGGAGAATTACTACACCAGTGGCCTTTCCATGGCAGAAAATTTCTTATCTCTTAACTTTCTTTTCTCCTAAATAGCATGTCATCTAATCTGTCATTCATTAATATAATTCGTACACATAAAAAATATTAGGTAAGGTTCCTTAAAGGAAATGGCCGCTCACACAAACCCTTAAAACCAAAGAAATGTCAATTATGATATTCTTTTTTAGCCTACCATATCCCCTATTCATCACACACACCACTTTCACTGACAGACTCCTCCTCTCTGTAAATACCATCTCCAACATGTTCAGTAACAGTACAAACTCCTCATTCCTCAGAATCTGACTGTACTGTGAAACCTTAATTCTGACATCTGCAACATGTAAATGTCTATTGAACATCAGTGCATTGCTGAAGTGTCTGATGTGGTGTTTTATCATGGAGAAGTATGTGGTTGGAGTTAAAGTTTTGAGGTGACATTTGTGGTGACATTTTTGTTTTAGCATAAAATTAGTTTTTAAAAAATAGAGTGGCCACCTCTGAAAATATTGGTTTAAATGACTTGCTCAGCATCATATAAGAAATCTTTGGTAGAGCTGGGGATGGAATACAGTTCTCCAAGGTCCTAGATCAGTGGTTCTCAATCGGCTGCCCACAGGCTGCTTGCGGCCCAATCGGCACAGAGCTGCAGCCCATGTGACATCCTCAGGGCCATACAGGTAGTATTGGATGTGGTCCACAATGGAGAAGCACTGTCCTAGACCCATGTCTTGACAACACCACTCTAAAGGGGCAAGGAGGAAAGCATGGGATCATGTAATTAAAGATTATCATTCACTGTATGTCTTGCAGTGTCTTATAGAGCTGGAGATGCAGGAGTAGCCCGTTTTAAAGAAAGCATAGCCAAGTATGAAGACTTAGTCTAATCTTTCTGAGAGACAGCATGGCAAAATGGATGAAATTTGGTTTCTGTTCCCAGCTGTGCCAGGAGTGATCTTGGGAACCTTTCAGATCTTCACACATTTCCTCTGTGAAAATATTTTGAATGACACTTGTGTACCTCCTGAGGTCTTGCTTAATAAGAAGAGCAGTGAACCACACCCCTAGTATGTGGATGAAATAAGATTTGAACTCATCATCTCCTGGATGCCAGTGCACGTTTCCATAGGGGAATTTCTCATATGCTGTTGCAGCTCTGCTGATCTGGCACTTTCTTACTTAAGGAACCACATATTGAAATTACTGTAATTTTGTGGCTTTACTTTGGCATTTTTCTTTCTACTTAAGTAGAAAGTGCTAGTACTGTGGAAAAGATCCAAGTATCAATCTATGCCATTATTGGAAAGCTGAGGTCTCTGGGATTCCTGATTAGCTAAAATCCTAAGCATGTTCCCCAAAGACAACTGGAGTACATAAGAGCTCTGATACATTTTACAAGTCTTAGATTTTGTATGACTCCTAGCACCTGCAATACTCCTGTACAAAAAGCTACTGTGGTCTATATTGGACACAGTTCTTAAATTTATACTAAACTTATCAGACTGATATTCTTTTTGCTATATAGAAAATGAAACTAATCTTGGAAGTATGCCGTGGGTCTTGTGACTGCCTCCCTTTTATGGCTTTGTAAAACTAATGATTCTTCTCAAAGATAAAAGGAAGCTGCACCCTATTTTGCACAATACAGTGTTTTGCAAATATGTAGTTTAAGAAAAATGTCTTGCCCTTTATGAGTTGTGAAACTGTATACCATCTTAATCTGAGGACTTCGAAACTTTTATTAAAAAGTTTGAAATTTTGTTTATTTCTGGACTCTGATACAGTACATACCAGTTAAAATGAAGCATGTTCTTCCTTCCCAATAATGTAGTGTAGAGAATCTTGAAAGATTTTTTCCATGCCATGTGTTCAAGAAAAGCATTGACATTCATGCTTTAACAAAAACCCTAAAGAATTAAAGTTCTTTTTATGTGGTTTGTAGAAGACAATATCATAATTTTCCAGGCTTCCTTATGTAAAGGTCAAGGAGAATGGAGTATGTTCAGACTATTTCAGGTTTCTCCCTAACTTTGATGAATGCTTGCATATCACATTTATTTTTATTTTGAGTTGAGCCTCCAAAGCTCCTTGGATCAGTGGATAAAGTTTGTGGTGACTTGGTGTTGTCTCATCTTCTGTGTTCCTAAGG
Organism: Terrapene triunguis; assembly: GCF_002925995.2. Taxonomy (NCBI): domain Eukaryota; kingdom Metazoa; phylum Chordata; order Testudines; family Emydidae; genus Terrapene; species Terrapene triunguis. The sequence continues at coordinate 6,610,549 of NW_020664540.1, forward strand.
GTTAGCAACAAGAGCAGATGAATTGTTAAGGATCCTAGATTAATGTAGATACCTTTAGTAAGCAAGCAAACTGGGAGAAATAGAAACTCAGCAGAGTTCTTTCTATAAATCAGTAGTATTCAGTTTCCTTCCAGGCAGCTATCTTAAACAATTTATATTTGATTATAAATTCAGTATTGCTAACCACAAGTGATGAAAAAATCATGTCAGTTACTCCAAAATCATGAGACTATTTTAAATCATGAGATTTAAATTTTTTTTTTTTGTCTTCTGGGCTTTGAGCCTTTAGGGTTCGTGTTTCAAGCCTTTTTTCCCCCCCCTGGAACCCTGAGAAATAGAAACATTCTCTCCTCCTCCCCTGCACACCCCCCCAGTTGGAAGCTGAGCTGCTTATGCAATTTCGTTACTCCAGGAGCTGAGGCTTATATCATGAGACAATTGCAGGTGTTGCTAAAATTGGAATTAATGCATTTCATGAGCTATACTCAAGTTTAAAAGAAGTTAAGTGTTTGAATCAGTCAGCCAAAAACATGTGAGAATCTGTCTCACCTTACTAGATTACATGGCAGCATGTCCTTAGGACTCCATATTCAAGACTCCACCTCCATCCTATTCAGGGGGCTGATATTAGTTTTATCAACCAATCAGGCGCAGCATGGACTACTGGTAGAAGTACGAAAAGTGCTGCCATCTCCGTGTTGATGGACAGACCTTCAGATCTGTCAAGGTGTTCTATTCCACCCACCTGCCCCCTTAGATTCATTGTGACAGATGTGTCCAAGCAGGACTGAAGTGCACAGTAGGACAACCTCCAGATACAGGCGGTCTGGGGTTTTGGACGCAGTCTCAGTGATACAAATAAATTAGAAGTCAGAACTGTTTGTCTAGTTTGCAAGACTTTCCTACCCCTGCTTTGGTGCACCACTGTTCAGGTCCTAGCAGACAATCCAAATGTGATGCACTATATAAACAGCAAGAAGGGGAAGCATCTGCCCCACTATGATGGGAAGTGGTTCTTTTGTTGGCATGATGTATTTTTTTTCATTGAGTCAGCCTGATATCCCTTCATTTGCTGGGTGCTCAAAACAATTTGGCAGATTATCTCAGCAGGAGGGCTTAGTCACTCAGGAGTGGGAGTTGAAAGACTTGGTTCTGCAGCAAGTATTTCTGAAATAGTGGGTCTCCTCAATAGACTTATTTGGCTGTTAAAATATTTTAAGGATCAAACTTGTAAAATGTGCAAAAGTGCATCTGAGTTATTTATGTATCATTAAAAGGCTGCTAGCAAAGGTTTAATTAGTGTTTCTAGATTGCTTTTAATGTAATCTTGCTGTAGTAGATGGTTGACTCATGGAATAGATGGTTATAAAACATTTAAAGTGTTCTGGGATAACTGTAATTCTAAACAGTTTATTTTATTTATTTATTTATTTATTCTCCTTTGAATAAATATAACTTCTGTTTTCCTGCACTACCACCCATTTTTTAATAATATGCAGACAATTAATTGTTTAACAAAGTTTGTAAAATCTTCAGACAGTAAACTATGTCCTCTTTTCAACAAAAGATTGCAAGGTTCTGTACAAATATTATGTTTTGTAAGACCCTGGAGAATAGATAAGTTATTTTTCCCACTTCACAGATGGGTAAACTCAATATTATGTAAAACACTTTCTGATCACAATCTGACAACTCTTTGGATCTACAAACTCAAACTTAATGAAGTGTGTATGAATCCATATAGCCATATTAATTAAAGTGGTGTCTTTTGAAGGGTTAGTGAAACTACTGTTTAAATACTTGGCAGCAGCATCATGTGTTGTAGATTGCAGCATGCATTTTGAATGGAAATGGAGAATGTGTTCTGTTATATTTGTGACTCGAAGGATGTTGCACCTACTGGGTGTCCTCTGTCAATCCTAGCTTTTTCTTAAAATGTCGAATGGTATACTGTTAGCAAGTTTTTCTCATAGAATAGGTTAGCACTAGTCTCTCTCCTGTCATTGCTACTTTGAAATCAGCAAAACTGATGTGGACTACCTCTTTGGAGTGCTTTATCACAACAGTAATTTATCAGTGTTGTACCTTTTCACAGGCTATTGTATTATAAATTTTACTAGATCATAGGAAACCTCCAATGCCACTAAGGATTTGTCATTTTGGATGCATCCTGTTTACCAGTTCCTTGATACTTATTAAATATTAAATACTATTTTTGATTTTAGGAACTATTAACTTCAAATTAATGATTTACTTGTATTGAATTGTGGAACACTTCTCATACAGGTATAAATTTTCCGAAAGTATGAACTGAACAAACGGGTCCAGTTATGGGCATAATTTTTGCAGTTTCCAAACTGAAATTTTGAAATGTTCTAAAACCATATTCCAGTTCATATATTCAATTAGTTTAAATTGAGTTTGCTTATTTACAGTATACAGCATAACTTCAGAGTTATGAACACCTTGGGAATGGAGGTTGTTCGTAACTCTGAACCAAATGTTATGGTGGTTCTTTCAAAAGTTTGCAACTGAACATTGACCTGTTCTGCAAAGCTGTATTTATGCAGAAAAAAATGCTGCTTTCCCTTTTATTTTTTTTAGTAATTTTCATTTAACACAGTACTGTCCTGTATTTGCTTTCTCTCTCCCCCCCCTCCCCCCCTCGTCTCTTCTGCTGCCTGATTGCATACTTCCAAATGAGGTGTGTGGTTGACTGGTCAGTTCATACTGAGGTTCTACTGTAGCTTTTTAAAAGCAGTGGTGCCTTCTCTAAAGTACCTCTATTTTTAATACCTCCCCCCAAAAAATGAAGCACTGTCTTAAACTCAAGGATCTGGTGTACGGTCAGCCTTATCTGCTGACTTTGCTGATTTAAAATAAATGTTCGCCATTTTTGTTAGTCCTTTCCATCAACTTTGATGGGCTTTGGATCCAGCTTTGGGGGGAGGAGATTCTGTTCTGGCTTATGCATCAGCAGAATTGATAACTTAGTTTCGATTGCAACATTTTTAATTGTTAATGTGTGAACTTGGAAAGAACCTAGCCAGAGTTTCACTTCCCCAGATAAGTTTAGAGAGGTGGAAATTAAAAAAACAAAACAAAAAACATGTTTTTACTGGTAAACTGAGCAGAGTTGATCTGGAACTGTCAAATAAATATGGAACCACACTTTTTTTTTTTAAGTCACTTTTCAGAGAAGCATGCTTTTTCCATAGTCAACTATTTTATGCCTCTGCCTTGCATAGTTAGTTACTGTTGGGGAGAAAAAAAGTTTCAGGTACAAATCTTGGTCTGTTGTAACAAAATAAGCAATGAGCATTGGTACTATAGCTGATTATAACTTTGTCATTTTGCAGATAGATTTTGGAAGATGAGTGATTTTCTGTACCTTCTAGAAGAGAGCCAGTAATTAAAAATACAGTCTAAACTTTTAGTCTGTGCATGACCACTATAGGCTATGTTCTGGTTCTTTAGAAAATAAGGCTTTTCTTCTTTCTATTAAAAGAACAGGAGTACTTGTGACACCTTAGAGACTAACAAATTTATTTGAGCATAAGCTTTCGTGGGCTACAGCCCACTTCTTTTTCCACAAACAAACAAAAAGTATTGTATGATCAGGTGAAAGATTCTAGCAAGGATTACTTGTAAAAATCTAGGTAGTATTACTACAGGGGAGGAGTAGCTGCTACTGGAGAGTAATGTTATGATGTAATGATGGTAATAATAATTTAAACATTATGGTGGCAAACTAGATGAGGGTCCCATTGTACTAGGCACAGTATGAACACGCAGAAAATGACAAAAAGCTTGGAGTCTAACAGATAAGAGAATAAGGCATTGGCTACACAACAAAGTTTTGTCGGCAAAAGCTACCTTTTGCTGACAAAACAGGGGAGGTGTACACAGTGCAAAGCTACTTTTGGTGGCAAAACAAAACCACCTTGATGAGAGGCATAAAGCCTTTTTTTGCCTCAGGATAGGTCGGTCAGCCCGGTGTCTTCCTCGCCCCAGACACACCACTATCCTCTCCCTCCCCCTCATCCCCTTCAGTTGAAAAGCTGACAATCTACTAGGATGCCCCTGGAATGATGAGATTGAGAAACCTGCATCATGTGATGCTGTACCTGCCCCATGAGGCATCGCAAACCCTTCTCAAAGCACCCTGCGACCAGTTGCACCATGGGATAGCTACTCCAGCGCACTGCTCTCTGTGTTGATGCAAGAGCTGTTTGCGTGGATGCACTTTACCGACACAACGAGCTAGTGTAGACATGCAACAGCAGTTTTAATTAAAGCGGCATAACTTTTACAACAAAACTTTGTAGTATAGACAGGGCCTAAGTGGACAGACAAAGGCAAAAAAATAACCAACTGCCTAGCTTGATTATGAGAGAGACCAAAAGCAAAAAGTATTTAGACTTGAATATTAAAATCTGATGCAAACTTCCAAAACAGAGTTGGTTGGGTATGATGGTAATACTATGTGAATAGTGCCCAAAATGTTTTAAGCTCTGTCTCTACTCTCAAGAACCTACATCCTTACTCAGAGCCGTCCCTTGGGTAGGGCAAATCGGGGCGACCGCTCTGGGCCCCGTGCTTTCGGGGGCCCAGCGGGCTGTTGCGATTGGCCAGTGCGGTCGGTCCCGGACGAGACGAATCGGTAACTTCCGCTCCGGGCCTTGCACCCCCCCTAGGGATGGCCCTGTCCTTACTGTGTTACAGTATTATAATTTTATTACATATCTTCATAATGTTATAACTTTGTATGATGCTTAATTGATTAAAATGACATGGTCCTGCCCAGCACTGCCTGTACTGTGAATAGAATAGAAAAGCAGACAGAGGGAAGGGGGTAGGAAAGAGAGACAAGGGTTAAAATAAATGGATCCATATAGTGAGGAAATGATGTAAGCTCTGACACTTAAGTAAAAACTGAGCCTAGGGCAAGAGGAGAAATAGTAAACAGCACTAGCGTATAAAGCCCTGATACAGTAAAGCACTTAAGCATGTGTGCAACTTTAGAACTACTTAAGTGCTTAAAGTTAAGCATGTGATTTAGTTCTATTGACTTTAATAAAGTTGCACACATGCTTAAGTGCTTTGCTGGATCAGGACCTAACTCGATAGTGGAAAGTAAAAGTAGTTTTTGAAGTGGGCTTTAAAAGAAGAGTTGAGGGCATTTGAGACCTGATTCAAAGCCCATAGAAGTCAGTGGAAGCAAGTTTCTTGAGATTTGGGGAGTGGGGAATATCACTGGAGTGAGAGTCAGTCAACAGGAGTTGAAGGAGAGGAAGAACAGACTCACTCAAGATGCTTGGAGAGAAAGGGATTGAAGGAGAGATTGTATTGGTAAGGAAACAAACAAGTGAGGCTTTCTTTAGGATAGGGAAAATAATATGCAATGATTTTGTAGCACCAACATGCTGGAACTCCTTTTTATGGAGATTTAATACATCATGGAAGCAACTAATGTTTCTGTAAATCAGAGAGAAATGTTCCACTCCCCTCAGTCTGGGCTGTAGGCTTTAGCTAACTTTATTAGAACTGTAAAAGCAGCAAAGAGTCCTGTGGCACTTTATAGACTAACAGATGTAATGGAGCATGAGCTTTCGTGGGTGAATACCCACTTCGTCGGATACACCCACGAAAGCTCATGCTCCAATACGTCTGTTAGTCTACAAGGTGCCACAGGACTCTTTGCTGCTTTTACAGATCCAGACTAACACGGCTACCCCTCTGATACTTTATTAGAACTGTTCTGTGTACAGTTTAAAATGGTATTTGAAATATGAGATCCAAGTGTGGTGTAGCTATTCATTGCTAAATCATTTTCATGGAGTATATACTTATGGCTTATGATTCTAATACAATCTTTTTCTTTTCTTTTTTTTTCCAGTATCCCCTTATGTGTGGTCTGATTCTTGTGATCTGTTGGTGTTCCCTGGTTTGTTTTAGTCGAATTTACATGGGAATGCACTCAATTTTGGTAAGAGAAACACCACACATTAAATCTGTTACTTTACATAATGACGACACCATATACCTGCTTTCATATCCCTCTGTAATATTCAGATATTTAAACTACACTAAGGTATCTTGTGCATTGTGGTAATCCGAGGGGCTTTTTTCAGCATATGTTACTGTATGTGGAGCCAGTACTCTATTGTTAAATTTAAATGAAATAAATTGTTTATCATCATATAATTTATTAGCAAATAGAAAAACTATACAGTCCACAAAGATTTTACCTAGTAACTTTATAAGTTTGCAGAAAAGGCAGCTGTCTAGAACCCTAGATGCTTTTGACATAATTTTTTTAAATAATTATAGTAACTAAAACTAGCAAAATGTGTGCCCTTATTAAGAGGTAATAGTTTATTGCTGATTGGGTTTGTAACTAAAAACATTTTCCCCACACATACTTAAAAGCAAAATAAATTGTATAAAGCATTTTTTACATAGTAAGACTGGCTGAAGGACCAATATTATGGTTAAAAATTCTGTATCAAGCTTATTAACTTATATAAATTAGTTACACAATTAAAATTAATTGGCACTCTTGTTTGCAGTTTCAGTGCAGAAGTCAAAGACTAACAGGCAAAGGGACAAACTTGCCCTCTCCCTCTCTGATAGTTCATCCAGAGAAGGGTTGAAGTACTTTGTTAGGGCATGAGGAAAACTTTTCATGCTCATTCAGCTTTCACTTGTCACCTTGGCACTTTGCAAAAGCATCAAGTTAAATCTTATTTAAGGGAAGAAGAATTTCACGCTACAGCACGCTGGGAAGAGAATGTACTTGGTCAGTAGTTTTGTGTTGCCTTGATATTCTGGAAGATATCTGCATGGTCAAAGGGCTTCTCCCTCCTAGTTCCACTGCTGCTTTTCTTCTTAGTCATAATCCTATTTTTGTGACTTACTTTTGTATGGATTAGACTAATACTATGCTGCTTCTGCCTTTGTGTTAACAGTAATGCAGCATGATGTTGGCTTTATAGGACCAAAAAAGACAAACATTGATGGAGTAACCCTTTTTCAAACACACAACTTTGTTAATTCACAAACGTGGTAACCAAATTATGAAATACATCTGGCAGGTCAATTTGTTTCTTAGTCATGATATATCAAAAATTACCCAAGTAGGGCAGTCTCCTTTTAAAAACAAATTACAAAATACTTTATGGAAGTTTAAAAAAATAAAGCATATTCAGTACAAGTATAACGATATGTCTGCAACACAGCAGAATCATTTGAATAACAAACTAGTATTCAAATGAATGGATTCTTCCTAACATATATTACAGCTGTGTATTTCTACATACTGTAAATAGTAGAGATATCAGTACTTTGTTGTTGCAATCCCAGAGTGTACTTGCTAAGAAATTCTGTTGTAGGCTTAGTGACCATTAGTAATATCTAACAGTGACACTATCTGCTAGTTTTTTTTTTTAAGTTACCAAACATTGTTGCTGTTTATCCCATTCCTACCTGGCAATTTTTCACAGTGGGTTTTACCTTTGTCTCATTCTTAGGAGTGCAGATACCAGAACTTGGCAGCTTCAGATGGGGCTTAGGACCACTTCTTTGAAAACCAGTCCCAGAAACCATCTCTGCTGAATCTTAGGCTCTTTGTACATTGCATTAGAAAAGGAGCAAGTACAATTCCTTCCCCTACTATTAGAACAAAACTATATACATTGTGAAAGGTTAAATGTAAGAAAAAGGAGATTTCAAACATGAGGAAGCATCTCTACCTACAAAGCAACTAAACTATTCTTCATGTTAATGTAAATTACAATCTTAAATGAATTATTGAAAAAGTTATTTCGAAGTTGGATATGAAAGAAATCCTAAAAATAAAGTATATCATACTAAATGATTGTATCTTTTATCTCCTCTCAACAGGATGTTATTGCTGGATTTCTATATGCTATTCTCATCTTGGTTGTCTTCCATCCAGCTGTGGACCTGATTGATAACTTCAATTTAACTTACAAGTATGCACCACTAATTATCATCAGTCTTCATTTAGCCTTGGGGGTTTTCTCTTTCACTCTTGACACCTGGAGCACATCACGAGGAGATACAGCTCAGATTCTGGGTTGTGGTGCTGGAGTTGCTTGTGGATCTCATTTTAATTACATGTTGGGTCTAATGCAAGATCCTTCCCCAGATACATTGCCTTTAATTCCTCCCTCCATCACTGTGACTTTATTTGGAAAAGCCATATTGCGGTTATTGATTGGAGTAGTACTACTATTGTTAACAAGAATAATGATGAAGAAAATCACCATCCCACTGGCCTGTAAAATGTTCTCTATACCGTGTGATGATATACGACAAGCAAGGCAGCGCATGGAGGTTGAACTTCCCTATCGCTATATTACATATGGAATGGTTGGGTTTTCTCTCATGTTTTTGGTTCCTTGCCTGTTTCTTTTTATTGGTCTTTCTTGATGTAGACTTATTCACTTGACAAGGGAAGAAGGGAGGTAGTTGCCTAACATAAGAAAATGTGCACTGGTTTGCTGTTGGCAGACTTGTGAACTTTGCTTTAGCAGGGACTTTAACAGCAATACATGACAGGCACTGCATTTAAAGGAAATTGCACATCTTAGGTATGGTGTTGGGCCAAAAGCCAAGAATTACTCTCCTGAGAAGTGCTATACTCTATAAATGCTATGTCTATTCTTATTGCTGTAATGATGTGTGTGTGTATATATACATGCAGTACATATATATGTGTGTATACACGTACGTAGTGAAACATACATCACACTGTACTTGTATACTTTGGCATATTGCAAAGGTGTCTGACAGCTGATCAGAAAGTTCCATTTGTGTTCGGTTTAAGTCATTTCATAATAACTTACCAGTTATTGAACAACAAACAGCTAATGGAACAGCTTATGTGTTTTCCTCCATTCTTCCCCAAACTCAGTTGTTTATATAGATGGCATTTCTAATGGACCAAACTTGCAGTGAGATCAATTGTAAAAACTGAAGTTATTTCCTTCAATCCCTTCCACAAAATAAAATGTGTAGGTTGACATTGGTTTTAGGTCTAAATAAAACTGTTAGATTCAGGTACTGTATTTTATGGCTTAATAATTGTGCCTTTCTGTTGCTAAGTTAAGAAATGCCATATACTGTGATGTAAAAATATGACAACTAATTTTATTTTAAGTCATACATAATTAGGCAGATATTTTTAAATGTAGGTGTCCACATATTTGAATGGTTAATTTTAACTATACTGATCACAATGTAGCTTATATTTAAAATTATATAGATGGAATGAGCTGAACAGTGAATCACTAAGCTCAACAGGTTGTGAATGGACAATAATTCCCTTTTGTAGGTATTTTTTATGTGCATTGTCAGTTACTGGTAGAGGATATATTTTTCTGCAAATTGTCTTAATAGTTTATATACTGGACAGGTATGTCCAATATTAAGAAATAAATTATAAACAATAACAATGCACACCCTAGCTATAAATGGCCTCATTTGTTTTGTTATTCCAAACTGATTTTAAAAGGGCCACTATTTTTAGAGGTGTACTTAAAAGATCCTCTTATCTTGGCTTTAGAAAAAATATATAAATTTTTATGCACAAATTGAATATATTGTAGTTCAAGAAGTCTTACCACTTTTACCCATACCTAGACAAAATATATAAAAGTCAAAGTAAATTTCATTGTGATCATTCTATAATAAATTAAACTAAGTGTTTGAAGCAAAGTCGACAGCATTGTGAATGCATAAACTATTTGTGCATAATGGGGTTATTTTGAATGGCTTTTAATAGTAATGCACTTTTCAGTTTTATAGCGACCTCTTTTCTGCTGATAAGTAAGATGCAATCCTTGGACTATCTAATTTTACATGAACCTGGGATTTGAATTTCATTTTGTCCATATGATTGTTTAGGTTCACGTGTTGCCTAAGCGATATGTCAGGAGTTGTTATTGCAATGTTGCAGTATTCTGACGACATAACTTGTGTTGTGTATCCATATTATATGTTCAGGAAGAACCTTAACTTGATTAAGAGCTTTCTGTTCTAGCTTAGCTATTTACTTTAATGTATAATTTTGTAGAGGATAACTTGGAATTGGAACTTTTTGATTTGGAGATATGAACTCCACACTCTATTAATAATATGTATATTAACAAAACTTAGTAAAGGCACTGACTGACTTCCTATCTCTTTCTTATTAGACCAGTCAGTAGATCTTCTTATGGTACGCAGACATCTGAAGTTGTGAAAATTGAACTTTTCAGATGTGCATTTAGAATGCACTGTTGGTTATGAATGTATTCCACCGTGTTCAGTGTGTTAAACCACTAACTTTTTTTTTAATAGTTGAAGAGGTTTTTAGCTTGCAAAAAAAACTTGGTTAGCTTGTTTCAGTACTTATTTGTGTATTTATGATTTTCTATCTATTCCTTTATTACAGTTTTGTGCTTAATGTGCAGTAGAAGTTAATCCCATTTCCAAAGTGTTGAGAAAGGAGATTTTGTACTGGTATGGTTCTGGATTTATACTTGCATGTTCTGAGCAAATAACTAGGGAGATTATATAAAAAGGCTTTCTTCCTTAAAGCCCTGAAAAAGATAATTTGTAGCTCATGTAATATTAAATTGGCCCTGCTAGAGGTAGAAATAATATTTGTAGAATGGTTTCCTTTTCTTTAAATAGCCTGGCTTTACTCTTCTAGTGAAGAATGTTTAAATAGTAGTACAAAAGGGCAGTTATACAAGAACTAATTGTTCCAAGTAAAAAATTGCACTCATGGTTTATAGGAACTTGAAATTCAAAGCATGGGATTGCTCTTAAGGCTGAGTTTATAGTTGTACTGCACTGTTATACCGTGAATGCAAAAGAAATCTCAGTTGCTGAGAGAGCTCAATGTGTAGTACCTATAAAATCACATGCAGTCATGGTTTCCAGAAGAGTAGGAAAAATTGCACTGTAGTTCTACTGTTACTCTGTATATTTTTATATTTTGTACATTGCATTTGGTAGTTTTAAAATGTCATTCCTCGTGCACAGAGTAGTTTAGTCTACAGGAAAAATGTACATCCAAATGTCAATTTATATAGCACTTTTACAATCCTGTCCTTAGATCATTGCTGCTTACTCGAGTTTACATGAAAATGGAATATTAAAACCTTTCTTTCATGTTTTATAAGGGGGTTGGATCATGTGGGTAGTGTAACAGAAGATGCCATGCAATACAGAAAGCAGTATGGGGCAGGGAAAAAAGGCAGAAATGCAAACATTTAACAAAGTTGAACTTTAAAGAAAGTTCATATGAACATTTGATTGAAAATCTAATTTCGTTTTGTGGTTATATTTTCCAAAATGATTCCTCCAAATCTGTAATTAACACTTGGCAATTGATATAACTTGAACGTTTTAATTAGCCTAAACAGATATTCTATTCCTTTATCGTTGGAGTTGAACATAAAAAACAAAGGCTTATAGTTGGAATATCAGCTTGAACCAAAATGAAAAAATTATATATGCTTTAAAATGATGGTGGTTAGCAGTCTTTTCAGAGTGGGAATACACTTGAAAGAACTTGAGGAACTTTTATGAGGTGTAGTGTGAGAACTTAATTATTCAAATATAACTGTGCTAGAGAACTTTTTCAATTCCAGATACTATTTCAACTTTTAGGAATATGCTATTCTTGAAAGAAGTAGGGCTACATCCATTACTAAAAGATATTACAATATTACATTTGAGTTGGGTTTTTTTGGTTACTATATGCAATTTAAAGACGTCTGAAAATGTTAATATAGGGCCTAATTTAGCAAAGAATTTTCCACAAGGCCAAAGAGGCTCTAAAATATTGACTTGTATGTCTGCCTTAAGAATGGAAGCAAGATGAATTTTTTTCTGACCTGGCTCTTAAATAAGACTAATATATGTATTACACTGTCTTTAAAAAATGTACCCAATCTATTACTTTTTCATGTTTACAGTATAACTACCACTTTTGCTTCCTAAACTTACGTTGATGTTGAGCTGGTTTGTTTTATGCAGTCATGTACAAGGCTCTTAAGCGTTTGATCACATTTGCCTTATTACTTAACTTGCTAATAAATTAAAAAAAAAAAAAGAATAGGCATTTTAAAGGTAAATTGGCAAACCAAAAGTAACTTTTGCTTTGTTTTAAGTTTACTTGGACTTTTCCTTTTAGGTATAGCTTTTTTCTGAAAGCTAGAAAGATGTTTTTTAAAAATCACATCTCTAAATGTACTTTTTTTTAAACCACAACAGTGTTAATTGTCCAGGTTTTAAAAATTGTCATTTTTTCTTTTTTGCTGTTATATTTTAAATTTGCTCCTGTATTTTTGTTACTTATTTCCTGGGTTTTGTGTCCCAGAGAGGGTCCTATACTATTTGTAAGCAAATGCAAACATTCTATTACCTATGTAAAGATTTTGTCATTTTGAACTTGTAAATATTTAAGGGCTGTTAGTGGCTCAAGTTCATGAGAACAAGCCATGCATGCTGTAAGTAAATTCATCTATTGTGCTAAAAGTGGTTTTATCTCAGTATTTGCTTTCTAAATACGAAAGACAGGCAAGATTTTTAATGCAAATATTTTAAGGTATTAGTAATCCACACATGGGAGGAGATAGATGCCCAGCTCCTATTAACTTTGTTGGGAGTTTTAAATCCAAGTCCATGCATACTGAGCGGAAAATTTACCTTTAAAGGCTTGACCTTGCTGTAGTATGCAGACATGCATCACTGTGTATGTGGAGTAGCTAACTTTATAAGATACAAATATAACATACTCATTTTTGAGAACTGGGTGATTACTCTTTATAGAATAACGTATAGGACTCAGTCCAATTTCACAGCTGTCTTCTTTTTTCATTTTAATTGTTTTCTTTATCTGGAACTAGTACTACATTTGCAAAAGTGGATTAAAGCATTCCCCTTTGTATTATAATTATGATGATGGACAAGATCCCAGAATAATACATAAAGCAGGAGAATTAATATACTGGGAAACTTCAACATGTTGAGGCCAATGCACTCTATTCAGTTCTTTTAATGGCAGAGTGTTTTGCCTTGTGAAATTCACTGACATATTTTAGAAGTGACTTTGAAGCAATTGAAAAAAAATTGGTCTTTCTTACAGCCTTGCATTCCTGTCAAGAAGGCTCCTTGAATGATTTGCATCACTTCTTTATTCAGAAACAGCTGACAAAAGCTTAATTGGTCACTGCATTTTTGGCATAAATAGCTGATCCTGTTCAGAATTTACTCTGGATGTATTGATTATTATATAATTTCAGATAATTTGCATTGGTTACCTTTATACAGTACTTCCTTCTGAATCAAATGGAGGAAAACACCTTAACTTGGAAAATAAAATCAGATTAGGCAAAGTAGCACTTAGTACTGGTGAAATATTGCCTTTAAATTGCAAATATGACATGCTAGAGCCAATTCCAAGTTGGAAACTATTTTGGAAATTATTTGCAGCTACTGACCAATGAAGACAGGTTTCATAAAACAATCATTCAGTAATAATGGTTACAAAATATAAATTTGGCTCTTTCAATAGCCATTGTAAAATTTCATAGGCGTACTGGTGGGTCACCAGTAACACAGAAGAATTTAAAACACTCACATTGACATTTGAAAACTTTTCTTTGGTACATTCAGTTTTGATCTGGAAAATAAACTAGATGTGGGTGGGAGAACTCACTAAAACAAATTGATAGCAAATTTGTGTTTACAATGTATAGGCAGCCTAATTAATAGTTACTTCTTGCAAGGTCCATGAAGAACAGAACATATTTAAAATATAAATGGGAAAATTTACTTTAAAGCTATTTATTTTTCATTGCAAATAAGGGCTTTATTAAGTTAGAGGGTTTTAGTAGTACTTGATCTTTCTGTTATTTAATTTTATAGTTATTTTCTTTTGGTTTTGAAAGTCCTAATGAATATCAAGGTTAGTATTACTGAAATAGACACCAGGGTTCATGACTTCATTCAGATCACCCCAAAACAGCATGACTGAAATTAGGTAAATTCAGGAACTGGTAACTTTAAAAAAACAAAGAAGCCCAAACCAAAACAAAAAACCCACCACCCTACAAACAAAAAAACCAACCAAACAAAAAAACTCTAAAGAATAAAAACTCATAGGCAGATTTTGGACCAAATTTTGGTGTACATAAATGTGATGTCAGAATTTGGCCTATACTTGAGTTTACAGGCTCTGTAGTATACTGCAGCTGAAATAGGAATTTCACAGCATAAGATACATATAGAAGTGTAATCATTTGTTGTTTTCTCCCATTAATGTTGTTGTGTTCATTAATGAAAGCAAATATTCAATATAAAATATTTTATAGACTTTCTTCATTTTGTGAGGCTGCCAGCAAACTCTTTCAGTAAACAATATTTTTTAAACTGTTGCCAGCCTCTCAACATCTTAGAGAGAACAAAAAAAACAAAACAAAAAAAAACTTGCTAGCACAAGTCCTGAATTATTTGCTAGATTACATAATGGTTACTGTATGATAGTGTACAACCTGACATTTAAAGATAAAAAAACTGTTCCGGTATTTCTGACATTATGGTTAATGCTTTTGCATTCATTGTACATTCTCCACAGTTGTCAGAATTAATATTTAATCTTTAACTGATAACGGAAACAATATTTGTAACTCCATCTGCAATGATTGGATAATAAACTACTGTTGGAATCAAATGTTTGGTCATTTCTGCGTCCCATGTTAGAAGGGATATGTGGTTGGATGCCTAATGTAAGGTAAATTGTTGGCTTGAGAAAACGTGCATATATTTAGCTCTTTATATAGTAAAAGTCATTAGGATGACAATGTGTGGTATTTTCACATTTAACTTTTGAATCCTTCTGAAAACAACACATTGACAATATTTTTACTGTCTGATAGAGTTATGTGGCATATTTGTCAGTGTCTCATACCCTAAATGGGAAGCCAAATCATTGATCAAATTAGATAAAATATTTTATTGCTGAGAACTTTAGATCCTACCTTCTTTACCACCTTCCCCATTCCTCACCCTTTCTTGTTCACAGAAGCATGCTCCTGCTCCACAGCATCTGATAGAAATTTGCTTTCTAGAAAATGAATCAAAGCAGGCACACAAAGAAGCAAAATGTCTGATACAACCCACTGGTTTGAGGTGTTTGTGTTTATTATTTTATGCTAATATAGCACCTAGGAGCCTTAGTCGTAGACCAGGACCCCACAGTGCAAGATGCTGTACAAATACAGAGATGGTTCATGTCCCAGAGAGCTTACAGTCCAAGTATAAGACAAAACAATAGATGGATACAGACAGACGGGAGAGTACACAAAAACAATTTGCCAGTGTTGGTCAGCATGATAGATGTTAGTACTCATAGACCTCTAAAATGTCAAGTGAGGAAGTTTAAACAATCAGTGCATTATGGTATGTTCTACCTTAAGACGTGCATCAGAGTTCAGAAACCTCTGAAAGAGGCAGGAAACGGCTTCCTCCTCCCCTACCATTTCTAATCTGATTATAAGGGATTTGATATCAGTCCTCCATGCTTTGCTAATAACAAAGGCTTACATGGTAGCTGGGACATAGACTCTTCCTTCTGTTCCAGTGTAAAATAAGTAGAGTCCTACTAAATTCACAGTCCATTTTGGTCAATTTCATGGTCATAAGATTTTAAAAATCATAAATTTCACAGTTTCAGATATTTAAATCTGAAATTTCATGGTGTTGTAACCGTGGGGGTCTCAACCCAAAAGCGGGTTGAATGGGGGGCTGCAAGGCTATTGTGGGGGGGGCGGTCACGGTATTGCCACTGGTGATTCTGCACTGCTGCCTTCAGAGCTGGGTGACCAGAGGGCAGCTGCTGGCTGGGCACCCAGCTCTAAAGGCAGCACCACCGCCAGCTACAGCACAGAAATGAGGGTTGCATGGTATGGGAGGTCTTCCCTTTTTGGGGGCAGGGCCAGCCTTATGGGTGGGTCCATGTGGGTGACTGCCCAGGGCCCTGTGGTCAGGGAGTGTCATGGTCCCCCTCATCCTCCCCCCCACCCCCACAGCCAGTCTAAGGCCTCTTTAACTCCCGAGTGCTAGGCCTGGAGCTAAGGAGGGGCAAGGCTGGGGGTGCCCCAGTGGGGGGCTCCTACCATGTGCCAGACTCCAGTTACTAGTTCTGGCCGGGCTGCTGCTGGCGGCAGCGCTGCCTTCAGAGTTGGGCTCTCAGCCAGTAGCCGTGGAGCTTCCTGCAGCTGGGGTAGGTTCCTGGAGGTGGGTCTGACCCAGCCTTGGGAGTGGCCCGTGCAGGGTAAGAGGAAGTCCCATCCCTCCTCAGCCAAGCCAGGACTAGCATCTGGAGCCTGGTGCATGGTAGGAGTCCATGGCTCCAGGTCCAGGACTGGCGCTGTGTGTGTGTAGGGAGGGGACAACAGTGCCCCCCTGACCACGGGGCCCTGTCCCCCACAAAAGTGACTACTCCCCCATACCCTGCGACCCTCATTTCTGTACTGTAGCTGGCAGCTGTGCTGCCTTCAGAGCTGGGTACCCAACCAGCAGCCACCACTCTCCAGCTGCCCAGATCTGAAAGCAGTACCACCACCAGAAGCAGTGCAGAAGTAAGGGTGGTAATACCATACCATGTCACCTTCACTTATTCTGTTCTGCTGGCAGCAGTGTTACCTTCAGAGCTGGCATCTCCACCCCCACCCCCAGCAGCTGTGGACCTGGGGGAGGTTCCTGGAGGTGGATCTGACCCAGTCCCGGGAGCAGCCCGTGCGGGGGAAGAGGAAGTCCCATCCCTCCCCAGCCTCGCCAAGACTAGCCTCTGGAGCCTGGCGCATGGTAGGAGCCCCTAGCCGGGGTGCCCCCAACCTTGCCTCTCCTACAATCACCAGATTTCACAGAGGGAGATCAGGTTTTATGGTCTGTGACGTGTTTTTCACGGCTGTGAATTTGGTAGGGTCTTCAAAATAAGATTTTCCTGCTACAACTTGCAAAGCTACTCCTTCTATTGTTTGTCCTACAAAGGCCATCCCGTCTTCAGTTAGGTGAGCTGATGGTGAATGTAAAGAACTTGGAGACTACATACAAGGATTTACTCACCACTGGGACAAGGTCTGTTGCTCGTCAGAGTGTTCCACTCATTTCTATTATAACTCATCAATCTTTAAGTCTGGAAGGAAACATTATGATAATCTAGTCTAACCTTGTGCATAACACAGGCCAAAGAACCTCACTCAATAATTTCTACATCAAGCCCATAACTTCTGTTTGAGCTATAGCATATCTTTTAGAAAGACCTCTAATCTTGATTTTAAATACTTCAAATGAAGAAAAGTCTACCACATCACTAGGTAAACAGTAAAGGTAAGAGAATGAATTCTTGTTTGAAACCAGCGGTTTAAACCATTCACCCAAATCTGTGTTTACTTAAATTGCGTATGCTGCATGTTAAAAGCAGGGCAACCTTTCAGAAGTGGCGTGCCGAATCTTCATTTATTCACCCTAATTTAAGGTTTCGTGTGCCAGTAATATATTTTAACATTTTTAGAAGGTCTCTTTCTATAAGTCTATAATATATAACTAAACTATTGTTGTATGTAAAGTAAATAACGTTTTTAAAATGTTTAAGAAGTTTCATTTAAAATTAAATTAAAATGCAGACCCTCCCCAGACCAGTGGCCAGGACCTGGGCAGCGTGAGTGCCACTGAAAGTCAGCTCTCGTGCCGCCTTCGGCATGCGTGCCATCGGTTGCCTACCCCTGATATAAAGCCTTAATGATTTATTTTGGCATACCATAGCATTTCAAGATGTTCCAGGTTAAATAATGATGGAGGCTGGTAAATGCTTTCTTAAAATCTAGGAAGTTTGAGTGGTTTTTGCCATTCAATGCTTTCTTTGATGAGTATTCTTAGGGTGAAAATCTGGTTGACACATGATCTGGGTCAAAATCTATCCTCCCGTATCTTTCTTTCAACCAACTCCTTTATTCTGCTTAAGATGATACAGCAGAAGACTTTTCCTGCCACTCAAAGGAGTGTAACACTACTTCAGTTACTGCAATTACTTAGGTCACCTTTCTTTAGTATTTTGATATATGCCATTTTCCCCATTGTTCGGAGGCTTTTCCTCGTTTCATGTGACGTTGAAAAGTTTGATAATTTTTGTTTAAAATTGGTCTCATCACAAGCTTTCAACATTTCCCTGGGGACTTGGTCTTCACCTGCAGCCTTCCTAGGCTTAACTTTTCATTGCACTATTCATTTTTTGTGAGGTGAGACATGATGTCTAGTTCTGAGTGTTTAATTTCATTGTCAAAGTCAATGTTTCTTGTGGTTTAGCACGTCTTGAAAATGCTCTGCTCTTTGTTCTTTCTGTTAAGGTATTTTTCCTTGTTTATCCATAACAGGCCCTCTGGCTAGTATAAAATTGCCAGTTAGATCTTTGTTGAGTTGATACACTGTTTTACTATCCTTTCTTTCAGCAGCCTCAACTTCTTTGGCCATTTTATCCATATATTTCCTTTTCTCTTCTTACAGTGCTTTTATTGTTTCATCCTTTGTTTTATATAGATTTTTTTTGCTGCTGCTTTTTTGGTAGATATTTTTAAGTAGTTAATGTTTGCTTTGACTTGTTTCCTTTTTTACCACATAGTTCCACATATTCTCAGTTATCCAGACTTGAGGTTTGCTTAGAAAAAGCCCCATGACATGTCCATGATGACTTCTTGTGGTGGATCTAAGTCTTGTAGCACCTGAAATTGATTCTAGTTCAGTTCGAATCTGCTGCTGTATCCACTAGCCTTTTGCTGTAAAATGTCTTGGTACTTTGGGAGACTTCTTGTTTTTCTTGAGTTTATCTTCAGTCTGGCTGCACACAAATTGTGGTCACTTCCAACATCAGTTCCTATGTATACTCTAAATTTCTTTCTAATATGTAGATTGTCAATCTGATTACTGGTGACTCCATCTGGGGAATTCCAAATTACTTTATATATATCTTTTTGTGGGAATAGTGTTCCACCAATGTTGACCCCGGATGCCAAGTACATAGGGTGACCAGATGTCCCGATTTTATAGGGACAGTCCCGATATTTGGGGCTTTGTCTTATATAGGCGCCTATTACCCCCCATCCCCTGTCCGGATTTTTCACACTTGCTGTCTGGTCACCCTACAAGTACAGTTCTTCTAGTCTTTCACAGTTCTGATTTTGGGAACCAAAATTGCCCATTGATTTCTCCACTCTCTTGTTGTTGTTGTCATCATCAACCGTGGCATTGAAGTCCTCCATTTCTAAGCAGATGAATGTCATGCTTGAAATATTGTCAGAGTTTGTAGACAGCTCTATATCTGCTCTTTGAGTTCATCATCATAGTGGTCTGTCTGTGCATAACACTGTATAATTGTCATTTTCATTACTGTGTTTAAAACCTGGCTCAAAGCATTTGGGTATTGGTTCCCAATCTAAGTGATTTTTCTGCTTTGGAAGTCACAATTAGTGCTACTTCCTGAGTATCTTATGATTTTATTTTCATTTTTGAATTGCTTTTTATCAGCTCCTGGCCATCAACATTTGCTTACTCCAAGGATTTGAGATTATATTCATCCATTTCTTTCATCACCTGTGCAGCCTTTGGTGTTGCAGCCATCATTCTAATGCTTCAGAAACCTATTTTCATAGTTTTATTTTTACCTTTAGTAAAGAACTTTTCAAACACTTGGCTTCCTGATGGCTCGTTATTTCTGCAAGACATGCTGTTTGCCATAGAGGCTATCTTCTTGTATGTCTATAACTTGGCCTATCACTCAACCCCCAGATCTGGAGGACCAGTGGGCTGCTTTTTATCTGGCCCCTACCCTTTGACCTGTCTTGGTTGGGTGACCCTACCAGGAGTTATAACTGTCTCTGGCATAGCTCTGAGGATCATTGTAGCACACAAGCCTTCCCACCACATCAAGGTGCAGTCCTCAGGGAAATGATCTTACCCACTTAGAGTGGGATTTTCATGACTGCTCAGCATTGACCAAACTGCTCCCGTTAAAGTCAATGAGAATTTGACGACTGATTTCAAAAGGCGCAGTTAGGCCAATGTTGAGTGCTTTCGAAAATCGTACTCTGAAGCTGCAGTCTCCTGGTCAAAGAATCATTGCAGGTGGCGCCTTTAGTTAGGACTCATGCTGTAATTACTAGTCTCTTTTCCAGGGTCGTATCAAGAGCATAAAGTCTGGCTATTAATTTATCCAATGGCTGAGAAACAGTTTCTTTAAAAGTACCAGCATTACAGGATTCTCCTTGGGTTTCAAGCCTCCAGAGCAAAACAGGCAGCGAGCTTCAGAAGCTGAAGATATTTTTTTTCAGGGTTGCTGTCCCACACACATCAGCTGGCAGTACGTTCTGCTTCTGCAGTGGAAATGGAGCAGCCCACTGGTACCTCCAAATGCCAATTCCTTTTTTACCACTCATGAATGAGAAGCTCCCTGTGGCAGCCAAATCTACTTGGCTTTTGGCTAATTTTCTTTTTTATTTCTGGGTTTTCCCCCAAGGGTTTAACTGACCATCAGTTTGCTGTCAGTTTTAACAATTAAAACATTTAGAGAGGCTCTTGCCATCTCTTTGGCATTGGATTAGATTTCTTGCCAGTTTAGGCCTGTTTCTCTTTTTTTTCTCTTTCCTAGGCTAGCTTTGGTTCCTAGGAAGACGATGCACGCTTGCAAATCTCATGAAGGGTCCCTGTAGTACTTTCTTCTTGCAGACTTTGCAAAGCAAGTACAAGGTTCATGGGTTTTTTCCTGCACACTACTGCCTGGCCCCTGTGTTAAGACTATGGATTCCAGACCCATAGTAGTGTGGCTAACTCCCAGCTCTAATCTATTCTGGGTACCTTCCCACCCAGAAAACCAATACAAATATAGATACAGCAAATCTACATTAATATCAATATACACACTGTTCTAGCTGTAAATCTGCATTTAATTAAGCTTAAAATTGGCACACACCAACAAATGCAGAAAATGCAAACTTGAGGACAGAACTTCTGTGTTTAACTTTCTTTGGTGATTTAGAATATTTTGTAATGGCAGTAGCAACATATCAACTGTTACATTATAAACATCTTGAAAACACAGGCCATCTGAAATATAGAAAATCAAACCTGCCAGTAACAAGAACCCTTTATTATCACTTTTCAGAGCACAATCTGTTGTAGACTTCTCCTTGTCCCATGACTGCTTTACACACACATCTACAAAAATCCGACTTTACCAAAAAATGTTTAAAGCCCTGCTCTAAACTAAATTGAAAAGAAAAATCTCAGACTTCTATTAGAGTTGACTTCAGCGTTGTGGAGCACACGTGTATACAACAGGAGCTATTACAATTTCAGATTTTCAGTATGGGTGCAAGCTGGGGGTCATGTTTGAGGTTAGCTGCACCTGTGCCCCTTTTGACCTCTGAGGACACACAGTTCAGTCTTAGGCCTCTCTCAGGATGGAATCTTGCAGTTTCTTCCACTATTAGACGGGTACATTGATCAGGTTATCCTATGCATATCTACTGCTCACCACCCTGAAGATCTGACTGGGTTTTCGGGACCTGCATTTCTTCCTTTGGGAACCTGAGACACATGAGACTGACCAACAGTCTTCTTAGAGCAAAATATTTGTATTTAGCCATTGGAACAAAGCATTATAGAAACAAGGATTTTAAAATAAGAAACAACCTACATGTATGTCTATTATACCAACAGTATTACCACCCCATACTGGTGACCTAGGCAGGCCTTATTTTTTCAGATACACCTATGCTTTCCTGTGCCGAATAGCTTTCAACCTAGTTCCTGCGGGACCCAGCAAGAGTATCTTTTTAAACAGTGCGAAGTTCTTTGTTCTTTTCATTGTTGATGGGTTTTGGTCCCTCCTGATCAAAACTGTTTCAAAGGCTAGCGTAGGGTATCAAGCCAGACTAGATAGAGCTGATAGTCCAATAACCAGGTCAATATACACTATTGAGAAATTGTTATATAGCACTCCATTATTGTGTCACTGGAGTTTGTGGGCCACCAGTAGTAATGGAATGCTTCGGTGGTTTGCTGAGAGCTGGCTAGTCATGGTGGTGGTGATTCTCCCTGCTAAAAGAAATAGCAGGGGGAAGGGGAAATGAAATGAAGTGCAAAAGAGAAGGCAGTGTGAGAGCTCTTGCAAAACCAAAACCACAACCTTGTATCACACTGATGAAGCTAAAATACTTTTCCATATAAGCAATTGCTGTAGTTCAATGGTCATTTGTTTATCTACTTTTAACTGTATATTTACGTGATCAGCACAGTTAGTTTAACCCCTATGTATGCATTTAGGGCTTGATCCTACTCCTACTGAATTCAATAGTAAAACTTCCACTGACTTCAGTGGTGCAGGCTCAAATTGTTAGCCATTACTTTTGATAATCCAAAGGCCATAGTTTGATTATCTCTGGTGTAGATAATTCATTCCTGATGTTCATTCAGCCCTTTTCCTCTGTGCTACAACTGCCAAAAAAGGTGCCAATTGTAAAAGATTACTTCTTCACAGCACTGAACAATAGACTGAAATCACCTGCTTACTGCAGATCACTGAGCAACTTTCAGAGCACGGTGACTTTGGTCACTACTAACTGGGGATGGATTTGAATTAATAACCTGGAGCTTGAAAGTCTGCTATTGGGGCCTCCTATGTAATTGATGGGTACGTTTCATTTATATTACTCCTCAGGGAATTCTGCGCCACTGCACAATGCAAAATTTCACAGAATTCCCTGTTTCCCCTGCAGAATTGGGGCTGCAGAGCTGCTGGCCACCACTAGGGGGCTGCTGGACTTTACAGAGCCTGGCTGGGCTGAAGGCTGCATGCTCTGCTTGATCCTCATTCTCCCAGGGAAAGGAAAGGGCCCGAGAGGCCCAGCTATGGCAAAGGGCAAGTAAGGCCAGGGCTGCACCACACCACGTCCTCCAGCAGGACAGTAAAGAAGCTGGGGGGAGTAAAGGCTCTGGGGGTGCTGGTGTCTGGGCAGGGCGTGCCCCGTGGCTAGGCTCTGGGGGCCCCACACAGCCCCCTCCAGCATCCTTCAACTGGAACTGGGTTGCCATAGGGGTTTCTTTAACTCTCTACTCCTGGGGGAATCTTCTTTGCTGTTGTCTGTATTGTTGACAGGTATTTTGAAATAAATTACCAAAATAATTGAAACTAGAGTGTTTATATTGTGTTGTTTTGACAAATAAAATGTGCAGAAATTTGCAGAATTTTAAAATATTGTGCACAGAATTTTTATTTTTTTGGTGCAGAATTCCCCCAGGAGTTAAATAAATAAATAAATTAAATTAAATATTTAAGTCTGCTGATCGTGTGTGTGTGTGTGTATATATATGGCCTGTCAAGCTATTAAATAATTGTGTGATTAATTGCTCTGTTAATAATAGAATACCATTTATTTAAATATTTTTGGATGTTTTCTACATTTTCAAATATATTGATTTCAATTAGAACACAGAATACAAAGTGTACAGTGCTCACTTTATATTTATTTTTTATTACAAATATTTGCACTGGAAAAAAGAAATATTTTTCAATTTGCCTAATACAAGTACTGTAGTGCAATCTCTTTATGATGAAGGTTGAACTTACAAATGTAGAATTATGTACAAAAAATAACTGCACTCAAAAATAAAACAATGTAAAACTTGAGAGCCTACAAGTCCACCCAGTCTTACTTCTGGTTCAGCCAATCGCTATGAAAAACAAGTTTGTTTACATTTATGGGAGATAATGCTGCCCACTTCTTATTTACAATGTCACCTGAAAATGAAAATAGGTGTTTGCCATGGTACTGTTGTAGCAGGTATTCCTAGGTATTTACGTGCCAGATATGCAAAACATTTGTATGCCCCTCCATGCTTCGGCCACCATTCCAGAGGATATGCTTCCATGCTGATGATGCTCATTAAAAAAATTATGCATTAATTAAATTTGTGGCTGAACTCCTTGGGAGAGAAATGTACGTCTCCTGCTCTGTTTTACCTGCATTCTGCCATATATTTCGTGTTATGGCAATCTCGGATGACAACCCAGCATATATTGTTCATTTTAAGAACACTTTCACTGCAGATATGACAAAACGCAAAGAAGGTACCAATGTGAGATTTCTCAAAGTAGCTACAGCACTTGACCCAAGGTTTAAGAATCCGAAGTGTTGTCCAAAATCTGAGAGGGACAAAGTGTGAAGCATGTTTTCAAAAGTCTTAAAAGAGTAACAGTCTGATGTGGAAACTACACAACCCGAACTACCAAAAAAGAAAATCAACCTTTTGTTGGTGGCATCTGACTCAGATGATGAAAATGAACATGCATCAGTCTGCATTGCTTTGGATCGTTATCGAGGAGAACCATTATCAGCATGGAAGCACGTCCTCTGGAATGGGGGGTGAAGCATAAAGGGACATATGAATGTTTAGCATACCTGGCACATAAATATCTTGCGACACCGGCTACAACAGGCTCATGCAAATGCCTGTTCTCACTTTCAGGTGACATTGTAAATAAGAAGTGGGCAGCATTATCTCCTGTAAATGTAAACAAACTTGTTTGTCTTAGTGATTGGCTGAACAAGAAGTAGGACTGAGTAGACTTGTAGGCTTTAAAGTTTTACATTGTTTTGTTTCTGAGTACAGTTTTGTAACAAACAAACAAAATCTACATTTGTAAGTTGCACTTTCACAAAGAGATTGCACTACAGTACTTGTATGAGGTGAATTGAAAAATACTATTTTGTCATTTTTACAGGGCACATATTTGTAATAAAAATAATATAAAGTGAGCACTATATACTTTATATTCTGTGTTGTAAATTGAAATCAAATATTTGAAAATGTAGAAAAACATCCCAAATATTTAATAAATTTTAATTAAAAATAAATAAATACAAAATAAATTGGTATTCTGTTTAACAGTGTGATTAAAACTGTGATTAATTGTAATTTTTTTAATCATGTAAGTTAACTGATTAACCAACAGCCCTAATATATATATATATCTAAAGTGTGTGTGTGTGTCCTTTTTGCCAGGTGGAGCCAGCAGCAACAAGGGCTGGGTTCAGTATCTAGGGGTTCCTTTTCAACAATACAACGCAAACCGTCTCGAGCCCCACCCAGTGACCTGGGACAATTACACACCACCCCCTGGCTGCCTCTAAGAGGCAATACTTCCCCTCTCACAAGCACAGAGTCTGAGAGTAGCAAAAACTTTTAATAAAAGGAGGGAAGTAACTTAGCATTAATTTGGGAAAACACTGCAACTAGGGTTCATAAACATAAACCGTGAGCAAAAGACCCACCCCCAAGTAAGTTGGGCAGTGTCCTTTTCCCCTCAGGAAGTCCTTGCCACACCTCTCTGCCAACCACCCTACTGGCTGCTTGCTGTACCTCTCCACAAGCCACCCACCAAGATGTCTTCAGGGTCCCCAACTTAACACAGTTCTCAGTGATTTCAGCTATTGGTGCGGGAGCCTCACTGCTGGTGCATATTGGGCAGTCTCTTGCAATAGAGACACTGTCCCAAAGTAGGTCTAATACTTAGACCTAGGTATCAGTGATTTCAGCTCTGCAGTATGTAACAAGGCTCTCAATTGAATCTAAATTAGCTCTTTTATTATACGGTGAAGAGAGGAACAGGCAAATGGTGTTTAAGACCCTTAAACAGGGCCTACACAACCAGATACAAGTACCTACCTATCTACCCCCCCAAATTGGGCTTTGGAACCCATGTCCCCTGCTTAACGAGTACCATTCAGTTGAGGGTGGGTCCCTCCATTGGGGTATGCCAGGTACAGTTCTGCTGCCCTCGGTTCACACAACAAGGATAACAACCCTTTATTACTCTTACCTCACTAACAAGGAGACTAGAGATCCAACACCAGCCACAAGAGATCATTTGGGCAATAGATCCCATCATGCTGAGCACCTAGGCAAGGTGGGTGTGCCCATGCAAACGGGATCAGCTCCTGAAGTCTATTTCCACAGCTCACCACTAAATGTCAGGGGAAAGCTCATTCAAATTCTGCTTACATCTATCTATCTATATATAGTAACCTCATGTTTTAGAAAATAAACCACCACCAACTGATTAATTATGGTCCAGTGATTACTAAGTATTTTTGTTGTTGATTTAAACTAAACTGACTTAGTTATGACTAAAAACTACAACTGGTTTTTTTTTTTAGTTTGTGTAACTGAAATTGTCACTGACTTTATTTTAAGAACTAAAAATATTTATTTAGGGCTGAGGCTGTGATATGCCAAAATTCAGTATGTTCAATGTTTTAAGAGTTGAAAATGCAACTGCTGCCAATATCTTTGGTATAGTGGTAAGAGCACAAACAGTACCAATTTAGTATGCAGACTGGCGGGTGCCATCCCAGTTATGTTATAGCAACAGCTGCTGCTGAGTTGTCCTCATTACTGTATCAGTATCGTGTCTAGACTTCAAGCTGACTAACCTCATTAATACAGAGTTGAAGGAAAAATATAAAATTATTATAGTTAGGTTTGGCTCTTTGCTTCAATTCTTTCCATTGATGGGCATGTCTGGACACGGCTCCCACTCCTTGCTAGTCAATGAAAATGCTTATTTCACAATCAGCATTTGATACTACACTTTTAGTGGATGCATTGTTTATAATAATGGTAATATAGCAATTCTGAGACTGTAACTAACTGGTCCAAATACACAATGCTTTTCTCATATTAATTTGAAATCGTGAAGCCCAATCATGACAGATGCTAATATTCTCAGTGGCTGTTGATTTCAAGGGGATCAGGCCCCAGGTCAATAAATAAAATGATAACCTCTCCAACAAAAGTGCAATTCAAAACTGAGTCCACTTAATAACTGATAATTCTATAAGAGAGGCAGAATAATTTCTCAGCAGATAAGATGTCAACTCTATGTCTTCTTCATAGTGTGCCTCAAGTGGCATGTGACCAAGATTCATCACTGAATTTGGACCACTGGTTGGATCATTAGCTTCCCTGGCCTGGGCTGGGTACTGACGGGGAGTATGATGTGAATGCTGATCCAGATGCTTTGTAATAATTTATGAATAATGTATGACCTAGTTATTGGGAATATTTATTATATGAACATGTTGGTTTTGTAATGGGGGGGTTTGTCTGGACAAACAAGCAGGAAGAAAAACAACAGCTCAAGACAAGCCCCTCCTTAGTCAACACGAATGGGTTGTTAAGAAACATTGGATAGGAAAAGACCCAGCAACAAAAGATGATCAGAAGGACTAGTGCAGTTTAAAAAGGGACTCGTGGGAGAGAGGATGGTAGTTGCTGGGATAGCTGTGCTGGGAAACCAAACTGACACACAGACACCCTGCCTGTTTTATCATCAAATGGGAAGCCTTCAATAAGAAAGATGTGTTTAGACTATTTGTTTTGAAAATCCTTTTTCTCTTAGGCTTTGTTCCTACTGTGGGAATAAACAATACTTTAGTTTTAAGAAAGCTGACTGGCAACTGTATGTAACACTGGTTATATATTGTTGAAGGGAAGAACTGTAGATGCCAAACCCAGTTGGACCTGCTGGATAGGCATGGTTGATATATAGACTCATAGACTCATAGACTTTAAGGTCAGAAGGGACCATTATGATCATCTAGTCTGACCTCCCGCATGATGCAGGCCACAAAAGCTGACCCACCCACTCCTGGAATAATTCTCTCCCTTGACTCAGCTGTTGAAGTCCCCACATCATGATTTAAAGACTTCAAGTCGCAGAGAATCCTCCAGCAAGCAACCCCTGCCCCATGCTGCGGAGGAAGGCAAAAAACCTCCAGGGCCTCTGCCAATCTACCCTGGAGGAAAATTCCTTCCCAACCCCAAATATGGCGATCAGCAGAACCTCGAGCATGCGGGCAAGATTCTCCAGCCAGACCCGCATTGACCATTGATACTAATTACCTGCGATGGCATGTTATTGACCTGTTGACTAAAATCACGTTATCCCATCAAACCATCCCCTCCATAAACTTATCAAGCTTAATCTTAAAGCCAGAGAGGTCTTTCGCCCCCACTGTTTCCCTCGGAAGGCTGTTCCAGAACTTCACCCCTCTTACGGTTAGAAACCGTCGTCTAATTTCAAGCCTAAACTTCCCGACGGCCAGTTTATATCCATTTGTTCTCGTGTCCACATTAGTACTGAGCTGAAATAATTCCTCTCCCTCCCTGGTATTTATCCCTCTGATATATTTAAAGAGAGCAATCATATCCCCCCTCAGCCTTCTTTTGGTTAGGGTAAACAAACCGAGCTCCTCGAGTCTCCTTTCATACGACAGGTTTTCCATTCCTCGGATCATCCTAGTGGCCCTTCTCTGCACCCGTTCCAGTTTGAGTTCATCCTTTTTAAACATGGGAGACCAGAACTGCACACAGTACTCCAAATGAGGTCTCACCAGTGCCTTGTATAACGGAAGCAGCACCTCCTTATCCCTACTAGAAATACCTCGCCTAATGCATCCCAAGACCGCATTAGTTTTTTTCACGGCCACGTCACATTGCCGACTCATACTCATCCTGCGATCAACCAGGACTCCGAGGTCCTTCTCCTCCTCCGTTACTTCCAACCGATGCGTCCCCAGCTTATAACTAAAATTCTTGTTAGTCATCCCTAAATGCATCACCTTACACTTCTCACTATTAAATTTCATCCTATTACTAATACTCCAGTTTACAAGGTCATCCAAGTCTCCCTGCAGGATATCCCGATCCTTCTCCGAATTGGCAATACCTCCCAACTTTGTGTCATCCGCAAACTTTATCAGTCCACTTCTACATTCGGTTCCGAG
Organism: Terrapene triunguis; assembly: GCF_002925995.2. Lineage (NCBI taxonomy): Eukaryota > Metazoa > Chordata > Testudines > Emydidae > Terrapene > Terrapene triunguis. Next base: position 6,639,474 of record NW_020664540.1, read on the forward strand.
GTCAGTAATAAATAGATTAAATAAAATCGGCCCCAAAACCGAACCTTGAGGAACTCCACTGGTAACCTCCCTCCAGCCTGACAGTTCACCTTTCAGTACGACCCGCTGCAGTCTCCCCTTTAACCAGTTCTTTATCCACCCCTGGATTTTCATATCGATCCCCATCTTTTCCAATTTAACCAATAATTCCTCATGCGGTACCGTATCAAACGCTTTACTGAAATCGAGGTATATTAGATCCACTGCATTTCCTTTATCTAAAAAATCTGTTACTTTCTCAAAGAAGGAGATCAGGTTGGTTTGGCACAATCTGCCTTTCGTAAAACCATGTTGTAATTTGTCCCAATTGCCATTGACCTCAAGGTCCTTAACTACTTTCTCCTTCAAAAATTTTTCCAAGACCTTGCATATTACAGATGTTAAACTAACAGGCCTGTAGTTACCCGGGTCACTTTTTTTCCCCTTCTTGAAAATAGGAACCACATTAGCTATTCTCCAGTCCAACGGTACCACCCCCGAGTTTACAGATTCCTTAAAAATTATCGCTAACGGGCTTGCAATTTCTCGCGCCAGTTCCTTTAATATTCTCGGATGAAGATCATCCGGTCCGCCCGATTTAGTTCCGTTAAGCTTTTCAAGTTTGGCTTCTACCTCGGATATAAGGTACTGTAGCCCGCCAGATCCCAGTCTAAGAATGGCAGAACTGTGGAATTCCACCCCAGAGGAGGTAAATGCATGAGACCTAACCTCTGAGGGGGTGCACTCAGAGAGACCAAAATGGGGGCAGAGATGCAGTAGCCCTATCACTATGACGTGTTATTCTATACAAAGCACACGGGATCTTTTATAGGGGAGAAGGCAAAAACGCCGCATTTATTGAGAATACAGCAGTTAGCATATGCTTTCCAGTTACACACACACACACACACTCTCACCCAGTCCTGCCAGTTGATGTTTATAGTTACCAATCCAGAGTCTGGATCAATCTAGTGGCCAGCCAGATTGGTCGCAGAGGGGAGCCAGGCTCTGACAGTTGGGGTACGATGCTCCTGGAGTGTGGCAAGACGAACCCAAAGTTTTCGTGCCATGTTTTAAAGTCTTCAAAATTATGTCATCCAGTAATCTATACATAGACTTTAGAGTATTTTGCCAGTTTTGCCACTGATTTCAATGCAGCCAGGATTTCACTCAGTCTTCTAGTTGCTGCAAAATTAATTACTTAGGCCCTGATCCTGCAATCAGAGTCAGGCGGGCAGACTCTTGCACCTGTGCAGCGTCCTATTGACTTCAATGGGAGTCCACCGACCTAGATTGGATTTGCAGGACCTTAAACAGTGTATGCCTGTTTCCACAGCATTTTTATATTAGTCTGGAAAAATTCCTCTTGCCCAATCACCTAAAATTAGTAAAACATCATTAGCATTTCATGATCAATCATAGTCAAAGGCAGCAGAGTACATTTTGTGTTTGAGCTTGTACATTTTCATAGCAATTTTGAAAGGCTGTTATTATCACTGCAGAACTAAGCATGTGATTTAGGTCTTTATTATGGCTGTACTGTGTTTATACATTATATACTATTAGATTTTAAATGCACAACTCAGGAAAAAATCTGACCCATGAAACAACTGTTACAGAACAAAAAATACACACTCACACACAAAAACAAAAAACCCCACACCCTGAATTAGTCTGTCTTCTGTGTCACTACTACGTGATGTCTGCATGGATAGCAGGCTTCTGTACTCAAGTAAGCTATTTGTCTGTAACTTGTCATGAATGTAGAAAGCTATACCAAATACACTACACTAATAAGAAACCAATTAGAAATAAATTTATCTCTATTGAAATCTTGGTTCACAGTATATCAAGATTGTTGTGAATTACAAAGAAAGTTGACTGTTTCTCACAATATTACAGGATGTTCCTAAATAAGAATGCACTCTAGTAGTCATCAAAACAAATTATAATGCTGCCAGAATAACTAAATAACAAAGTAACTGCACTGTAATGTGAAATGGGTAGATTAATGGTCATACTGCAGCATGAATAAAAGTTTATATTTATTAACATTAAGTATCTCCAGCTCCAGCTACTCAGGGTAAACAAAAATTAAGCTTTGCTTTACAGTGACAGATAATTGAAATGTCAGTACTCTGGCCTTCTGATATCAACTTCTGCTTACCCTATGTGACCAGGGTTGTTAAAAAAAAAAAAAAAAAAAAATCTTATCAAGACCAAGAACAAGTCATGTGTTTACTATGCTGGTTCTACAGTTATTGCCCATGTGACTTGACCACATTATTGGCTTTAGCTAAAGTCCTTGTTTTACATGTCAGAAAAACACTAAAACTTACACAGTCGGCTCAAATGTGACTCAAAAGTTTTGGGTGTGTGCATGTGTTTTAAAAAAAGGCAGTGGCAACTAAACTAATGGAAATGTTTCTATACTGTTTTAAAAAATCCTGCTGCAAACACTTTTATTTTAAAAATAAATTTTCACTTGCAATATTTGTAACCCATATTTAACACCATTCAGTTATTGCAAAAGAACATGAAACTGACTAGAAATAAGTTATAAAATCAAAGGTTAGTCATTTCCACTCATCTGTTTTGGGAAAAAAATGTAAATTAAAAACTTTAATGCTAAAAGATAAATTTGATTTTAAAAATTCTTTCAATTTCTATAAGCTTAGGTATTTGTAAAATAAATAAGGAGAATTACTTAATTATACTAATATAATTTGAATATGTAAGGCTGTTTTTGTTCTTCTGGCTTTTCTGAGTTTTAAATTGGTTTATCTTTTCTACTTTTTTATTACTGGAATGTTTATATTTAACCCCACCCCCCCATTTGGATAAATGTAATAACAAAAAGTTGTAGGAAATACTGACCTACAGCTGTTGGATTATTTGTGGGGGGGTGGAGGGGTTAATATTTGTCTTAGGCTATCCTTAAGCTTAGACTGACTATCTCCTCTCTATCCACCATGTACTCTCCTTTTCCTTCTGCTCCTACCTTCCTACTTGGATTTCCTAAGTAATATCCCTGTGATTTCTCAAGCCTGCACTGTTCTATGTGTCACACATGTTGTAGATCCTGATCCTATAAGATCTTCTACATCTCTGGATCCTAAAGTCTATAATCCCACTGATTTTAAGTTTCTATGCTCACTACTGGCATATTATGATTTTTGTTGATGCTGTCTGTTGCCTCGATCCCATACATCTATAAAGGAAAACTTAGTCCCCACTTAAAATCTAGATCAGATTCAAATGAAGAGTGCAAATTCAAATGCACCAGTATTTTAAAAATTCTTAATTTGATGCACAGAGATTCTGTGCCCTACTTTGTAAATGTTGCTGTATTATCAACTACAAACACTGAAAAATCAGCAGCCCTCCCATACCGCCACCCTCCCAAAAATAATGGGATTGGCTTAGAAATCATGTGTTTTTTAAAATATGTATTTTGGATTATTTTGATTTGTCTTCTGGTATTAGAGCATTTAGAGTTTGTGTTTTTAAACTTTTCACTGCAATGTTGCAGAATCTTCCTTTAGCTCAAGTGGCAGGAGCCTGGGCTTTTGGAGCTGGAAGAATAACTTGTGTCCCTGCTGTAGTTGTGTGGGTCTGAGGGACTGCAGTGTAGTTGTAGCGGTGTTGGTCCCAGGATATTAGAGATACAAGGTGGGTGAGGTAATATCTTATTGGACCAACTTCTATTGGAGAGAGAGACGAGTTCTCAAGCTTTACAGAGCTTAGGACCTGAAGAAGAGCTCAGTGTAAGCTCGAAAGCTTGTCTCTCTTACTAACAGAAGTTGGTTCAGTAAAATATATTACCTCACTCCCCCACCGCCTTCTCTCTGTAGTACTGCACAGCAACAGCCATAGGGGCCTCCATGGCTGCAGATGTAGTTACATATGGGCATGAAAAAGGCTGAGGGTGTATATGGGTTTGGCAAGGAGACCAATCTGTATGGGGGCAGCTACAGTGGAAAAAGGGGATGTTATAGGGTGGCTGGCCCTGGCCCAGGTCCAGGCCCAGGCCCAGGCCCAGGCCCATTACTGTTCATAGCCCTACACACCGGGCCCCTACACAGTGGCTCATGGCCCTTCACTGTTCATAGTACCACTTGCCTGGCTGGTACCAGGTGGCCCGTCCCTGTTCATAGCACTGCATGCCTGTTCTGTACAGCATGGCCTGTCACTGTTCACAGCATAGCATGCCTGAGCTGTACAGGGTGACCCATCATGGTTCTGAGCACCCTATGCGTAGGTTGTATGGGATGGTCTTGGGCCCATCATTGTTGTTAATATTGTTGCACAGCTGGGCTGTACGAGATGATCTGTAACTGTTCGCAGTGGGGTTGCCAACTCTCCAGAATTGTCCTGGAGTCTCCAGGAATTAAAAATTAATCTTTAATTAAAGATGTCATGTGATGAAACCTCCAGGAATATGTTCAACCAAAATTGGTAGCCCTACTTTGCAACACTGCATGCCACAGCTGTATGTGGTGATGTGTCATTGTTCACAGGGCCGTCCCTACCCATACGCAAAGTACGCAGCTGCGTGCTGCGCCAGTCCCTGCTCCGCCTCTTCCCCATGGCCCCCACCCCTGCTCTGCCCCAGCCCCTTCTCTTCCCACCCCTGCTCTGCCCCAGCCCCGCCCCCACTCCACCCCTTCCCCAAAGCACCAAAATGGCAAGGGACGGCCCTGATTGTTCATAGTACCACACGCTTGGGCTCTCTATTGTGGACTGTGCCTTGTCATTATTCATAGCATGGTATGCACCTAGCAGTCTGTTGCCTGTCTGTATTCATAGCACCGCAGGCCTGGGCTGTCCATGATGGACTTGTGACCGTAACTGGCTCAGCACAGGATGTCAGGGTCAGTCACTGTTCATAGTAGTGCAGCCCAGGGCTGCATGTGATGGACTTGGCCCATAACTGTTCATAGCAATGTACGCCTGGGCTGCAAGTAGGGTAACCAGGTGTCCAGTTTTCAACTGGAGCACCCAGTCGAAAAGGGATCCTGGCGGCTCCAGTCAGAACTGTTGACTGGGCTGTTGACTGTCCAGTTGGTGGCGCCGCGCAGCAGGGCTGGCAGGTTCCCTGTTAGCCTCCGCGCCACGTGGCCCCCGGGAAGCAGCCGACATGTCCCCCATCTGGCTCCTACGTGTAGGGGCAGCCAGGGGGCTCTGCACGCTGCCCCTGCCCTAAGCGCCGTCTCCGCAGCTCCCATTGGCTGAGAACCGCAGCCAAAGGGAGCTGCAGGGGCGGCGCCTGCGGACAGGGCAGCATGCCTGGCCGCGCCTCTGTGTAGGAGCCGGAGGGAGGACATGCTGCTGCTTCCGGGAGCTGCTTGAGTTAGCACTGCCCGGAGCCTGCACCCCTGACCCCATCCCGGGCTCCAACTCCCTACCCCATCCCCAATCCCCCTCCCACCCTCCAAACACCTCGATCCCTTCCTGCACCCAAATCCCTCATCCCCAGCTCCACCCTAGAGCCCACATCCTCAGCCAGAGCCCTTCCCCTGCGTCCCACCCCCCCCGCCCCAGCCCTGATCCCCCTCCTGTCCTCCAAACCCCTCAGTCCCAGCCAGGAGCCCCCTCCTGCACCCCAAGCCCCTCATCCCCAGAGCCTGCACCCCCAACCAGAGCCCTCACCCCCTCCCATACCCTAACTCCCTGCCCCAGCCCAGAGCCCCCTGCCGTGCCATGAGCCCCTCATTTCTGGCTCCACCCAGGAGCCTGCACCCCCAGTTAGAGCCCTCATCCCGTCCTGCACCCTAATCCCATGCCCCAGCCCAGTAAAAGTGAGGGTGGGGGAGAGTGAGCCACTGAGGGAGGGGAATTTAGTGAGCAGGGGCGGGGCTTTGGGAAGGGGTGCGGCCTTGGGGAAGGGGCAGTGCTAGGGTGTTCGGCTTTGTGCGATTAGAAAGTTGGCAACCCTAGGCGCATTGCCATGAAGAGCAATGGGCCCAAGGCCACCATGTACAAAACAGGTGCAGTGCTATGAACAGTCATGGACCACAGGCATGTGGCGCTGCGACAGTGACAAACCACCACTTACAGCTAGCGTTGCCAACTTTCTACTGCACAAAACCGAACACCCTTGCCCTGCTCCTCCTCCGAGGCCCCACCCGTGCCCCGCCCCTGCTTTGAGGCCCCACCCCCTGCTCACTCCATTCCCCCCTCCCTCTGTCACTCACTCTCCCCAACCTCACTCGTTCATTTTCACTGGACTGGCTCGGGGCTGGGGTATGGGAGGAGGTGAGGGCTCTGGCTGAGGGTGCGGGCTCTGGGGTGGAGCCAGGGATGAGGAGTTCAGAATGCAGGAGGGGGCTCCAGGCTGAGACAGTGGGTTGGGATGCGAGAGGAGATGAGGGCTCCGGCTGGGGGTGTGGGCTCTGGGGTGGGGCCAGGGATGAGGGGTTTGAGATGCAGGAGGGGGCTACGGGTTAGGGGGGCTCAGGGCTGGGATAGGGGGTTGGGGCACGGGCTTACATCGGGTGGCTCCCGGTCAGCGGTGCTGCAGGGTGAAAGCAGGTTTCCTGCCTGTTCTGGCTCCACGCTGCGCCCTGGAAGCGGCCAGCAGCAGGTCCGGCTCCTAGGTGGTGGGACCAGGAGACTCCGTGCGCTGCTCTTGCCTGCAGGCACTGCCCACCCCCCACCCCAGCTTCCATTGGCCGAGTTTCCCGGCCAATGGGAGTGTGGAGCTGGTGCTTGGGGCAGGGGCAGCACGCGGAGCCCCGTGGCTACCCGGTGGAGGAGCTGGATCTGCAGCGCGGTGCCTTAGCCCCGCAGCGCTGCCGACCGGATTTTTAAGGGCCTGGTTGGCAGTGCTGACCGGAGCCGCCAGGGTCCCTTTCCAACCAGGCGTTCCAGTCAACAACCGCCCGCCTGGTAACCCTGCCCGCGCCCCTCGGCGTAGGTGTGGCCGGTCACTGTCACAGCCTAGCACTGCACCCCGGTCTGTACAGGGCGGCTTTGGGCCCACTGCTCTTCACGGCACTGCCCACCTGGGCCTGTCTGTGGGGTCCCGTGACTGACCCACACACCCGGGCTGTAGGGGGGGGGGGGCAGTGGCCTGGGACTGTTCGTAGCACCGCCCCCAAGGGCCTGCTTCTCCCGGACACCCGCTGAGCCGGGGGGCAGGTTTATGCGGGCCAAGCCCCCGCCCATAGGGGTCACCCCTAGTACGTTCCGGGTACCCCGCTATCGGGGAGGGGTGACCCCTACGTGCCAGGCCGCCCCGCCCTCGTTCCGGACCAATCCCTCTGCCCGCGTTCCCGAGCTGGTACCCAATCGTGACAGCCGAGCTGGCCCGACACTCCGCGCAGAAGCAGCCAGTGGCCGGCTGGGCGGGGCGGGACTGAGGGCAGCAGCCGGGTAGGGTGCGCGGCGGATGAGGACGGGGTTTGGGTGAGGCGTACAGCGCGCGCGTGTCTTGCTGGGGCCAGGGAGAGAGGCAGGCGGCTCAAGGTGACGTTATTCCCTCGTGCCGGGCCCGGCGCACGTGGGTGCGAGCGGGCCGGAAGGGAGGGGGGAGAGGAGGAAGAGGCGGCCGCAGGGAGTTGAACTGGTGTGTGAGAGGAGCGGCCGGGGAACTAGTTCGGGGGGAGGACCATTGCGGGGAGTCAAAGGGCGTAGGGCTCTGGGGCAGAGTCTGTGTGGGGGGAGGGGCTCTGGGGCAGGGTTTGTGGGGGGGAGGGATGCTGGGGCAGGATCTCTGGGGTGGTGGGGCAGGGTCTGTGTGTGGGGGGGAGGGGTTCTGGGGCAGGGTCTGTGTGTGGGGGGGAGGGGTTCTGGGGCAGCGTCTGGGGTGGGGGGGAGGGAGAAGTGGGGGTGGTTGTACAGTGTGTTTCATGCCCCTAGCAGTAAAAGACCGTGCTGATTGCCTGCACACGATGGTGCCCGGCTTGTGCTGACATCTTGGCTTATGTTGAGTAGTCCTTGGTAGTTCCATTCTCTCATCAGATGTAAATTACTGATATTACACATCTCTGTGTACAGCATACCCTTTTTGATGTTGCCTAGAATGCCCCATGAGAAAAATATCTTGATTGCAACATGTACCAATTGGAGTTCAAGATTTTCTCACATATGTATAGACACTGGCCAACTTCTTGGTATCTTCCATATCCTGTTTGGTACAAGAATATGATAGCAATTTTATGAGATTTTATTCCTGGCAGGTATTGAGAAATACATTTAGTCTCAGAGCTGTCTTGCTGAGGCTGCTCCTTGAGAAAGAAAGACGATCCTGATCCCAACATCTTCACCTCTTGTCTTTCCGCCAAACTAAGTTGAAACGGTTCTCATTTCTTTGGTTATGATAGCATCCATGTTGCTGATAATACACCAGTAAAAATATGCTTCCTTTTATTCTCTCATATCTTCAAGATCCGTATATATTGAAGTGGGAGAAAACCATGATTTAACTCTACGGTACCACCAGTATCAAAACTTTCTTGTACAGTGTTCTGTTCCAAATTTCAGAAATGGCACAAAATAGAAACACCTTGAGCACTGGTGAACTTTTAGTTTCCAAATGAATGTACAAGGAGTAGCCCCTACTGCTGTTAATGAGGTTTTGAGAATTTTTTAAAATTGTGATTATGGTTTGACATACTATAGCTGTACCTACATATGTATCATACTGCTCTGACAAAGCATGAAGCAAATATGAAGCAAAGGCAGAATTGGCCTTAAATATGCTGTCCTATATATGAATGTAGGCTTTGGTGTATTTTATTCCCCTTGGCCCATTACTTCTGTAATTTCTTCCTCTAAGAGTCTGTCCCTGTTTTTTGCACAGTTATACGTAGTGAGTTTCTTTAGCAATGCAAATAATATTTCACAAATATTTCTCATATACATTTATTCTGAGTGTAGCAGTGCATCAAAGGAGATGGCACAAAGGATTCTGGGGCATGATCAGTTTCTAGATGGTAAACTCTTCAGAGAAAGAACTGTCTTTTTGTTTTCTCTGAAGCTTATGCTCTAATAAATTTGTTAGTCTCTAAGGTGCCACAAGTACTCCTAGTCTGTATCCGCAAAAAGAACAACATGGCTGCTACTCCGAAACCTTTGTTTTCTCTGGTGCTCATCACCGTAGTAGCTGATAATGCTTCACAAACATGAATTAATTTCTTCACAATATCCATGTGAAATAAGGTGATATGTATTTATTATCCCCATTTTACACATGGGGAGTGAAGTCCAAAATTGTCAAGGGTGATAAAAGTTTCATAGGCCTTGATATATTCAGACCACAGGTCCCATTGAGTTGCAATTGAGAATGCTAAGCACTTCTGCAAATCAGTCCCCAGGTATCTCATATTGGGTACGCAGAAAATGAGGAACACAGTTAATGACCACCTGTGAAAATTTTGGTTTATGTGACTTGCCCAGAATCTCACAGCTCACATGATCGAGGCAGGGATAGAATCCAGTTCTCCAGTGGTGGTTAAGGCAGCTGAAACTACACCTTCATTTTTCTTTTTTGAATCCCCTGCCTCATTTGCTGCATAACTTCCTACTTCTATAATAGATGAGGTAGAGGGTCCTACAGATAAGTCGTCTTCATTATACAATCCTGGTTCATTCCCTGAGTACTGTCCATCCTGTGCATTGAATGAGATGGGGTCTGTCACACCACTTCAGTTATCCTTCACCAGCATTGTGTTTTTTTGTGGTGGTCAAGCAGGCCACCACCTGTAGTACTATTTACATATATTTACCCTCCCCCAGCCATCTCCCCCACTTACTTCTGGGGATGGGAACAGGACTAGCAACAGCCAGTTCTGACTATCTCTGCCTTCCTCGGGCTCTCTGCTCTCCCCCGAGCTTTCTTCCTCTCCATTTATATACTCCCAGCTGCTAGGGTTGCTTCCCTCTCAAATATCCCCTCAGCCATAGCTCTATTCACTTAATTGGTCTCAATAAACGTATATTGGTGGGGAGTTGAGTCTCAGGCTGAGTCAGCTCCTGACTCAGTACGTACTTTCCAAAGGACCCTGTAACAGTATGATCATGTAATTAAAGACTGTCATAATGCCTAAGCAAAAGGGGGCCAAATTAACTTTGCGCAGGCAACCTTAATTCTGGCATTTCCTCACTTTTGAGTGTTCAATTTTGCAACCTTAATATTCTTTTTATATATATATAAAATTTCCTAAGTTTTAAAGAAAGCAAACTGAAAAAAACCAGAAACCATATTGACCACTACATGGGTCATGAGTAGAATTGGAATCTTTAGACCCCCCCCCAGCACAGATCTCTTGCCACTTGAGCTAACTAACTGTAGTGGTAGTAGGCTGTTGTCCTCTGTGACTTAGCCAATAGAGGTTGATGAAAGACATACTTTCTTAGTCTGTTTCACAGCTATTTGCTACACATAAAGAGGAATGATGATTCTCAGGAATTCTGAGTTCAATTCAAAGTTCAGGAAGAGAGTGTTGATCTTTTTTGTATCCTGTGTTCCCAGTGTCAAAAACCAAGGTGAGGTTGAATTAAGCTAATCATTTACTGTTTCCACGTGTCAGATGTAGAGAAAGTAACACTAATGAATCGTCAGAGTAAGAGGGTGTTAGGTTATAAAATGACAAGGTAATGCTTATCAGCAATTTATCTTTAAGAATTTAGTTTTAATCTTAGATTTTTATTTTGTCATTTGACTTTCAACATATAGCACTTGCAGTTAATTTTTGTGGCCCATATTCAAGAAACATTCCTATCCACAAAATCACTTAAGCACCTGTTTCATTTGAACTCAATAGAGCTCGGACACAAGTGCTTTCATGAACTGGGTCCTATAATTGGATATGTACCTTATATTGGAACAGAAATATCATGGAAGCTAGTTAAGTGACATGGCATTTTAATGCACTAGCCTTTAATTTTTTTTTAGACATTAGTTTGATCACCAGGAAAACCAATTCTTCAGGGACAGTTTTCCACATCACTAAACATAACTTGAAGTCTTCTCAAAACAGATGAATACTGGAATAGCTTGGATGCACTGTGGTGCTGTCGAAACAACATGGCCCAGATCCTCAAAGTATCTTGGCCCATGTAAAATTTTGTCCAGGAACTGCATGTGCTTTGTTTGGTTCTAGCCAACGCTGTCAGTATCTCTTTCAGTAACACTAAAATGCACTAAACTAAACAATCTTATGCAATGTCTGGTTATTACTATGCCGTCATTGTTTGAATGACTGTAGTCATAGTTTAGAGTTTGGGGTTCAGTTACTACTTGGAATAAACTCTTATTTGTAAATGTTTGGGGGAGATCTATATATTTTTTTGTTTTACTTAGATTGTATTTTACTGTAATCTGCTGTTGCTTCTGCTTGGTTCTGTAGTGAAGTACTATAGGATCTCAGCTACCCGAACACTAGAATTATTCATATAATTGGGAGTCAATTTAAAGAAAAATACTGTAACAAAATGTTCAATAAAGGCTCCTCTTCTCCATCATTTGCTGAAATCATTCATGGTTTATTTTTTATTTGGCCTCAGCAGCACTTTGCATTAATATGCAAAGTCTTAAAGTTTTCTTTTATACTTCTGTAGTGTCTGTAATTGTGAACACCCATCTCCTTCCCTCATACAGCCAGAGCTATCACACTCTTCTTGTTTCCAGATCTGTCCGTTATTGCCAAAATCTCCTGCACGGCTTTTCAACAAGAATTCATAAATACAAAGGAATAAGTGCCTTATAATTGGTAAGCAATTAACAAATTGGCAAAGTGACCTCATAAAGTCATAGTAATGTTCCTTTCGGGCCTTAGAATCTATCGTCCACTCTGACCTTCTGTATAACACATTCCATAGAGCATCCCCAAAATAATCCTTAGTGTATATTTTTTAGAAAAACATCCGCTCTTGATTTAAAAATTGGCAGTGATGGAGAATCCACCACGATCCTTTGGAAACTGTTTTGATGGTTAATTACTCTCATCCTTAAACATTTATACCTTATTTCCACTCTGAATTTGTCTAGCTTCAACTTCCAGCCATTAGATTGTGTTATAACTTTCTCTGCTAGATTGAAGAGCCCATTATTAAATATTTTTTCATCATGTAAATATTTGTAGATTGTAATCAAGTCACCCCCTCAACCTTTTCTTTGTTAGACTCAAGGAGCTCAATCTATTTAGCTCTATAAGGTATGTTTTCTAATCCATTAATCATTCTTGTGGCTCTTCCCTGAACCCTCTGCAAGTTATAAACATCCTTTTTGAATTGTATGTTCTAGACTGGACACAGTTTTACAGCAGTGGTCTCACCAGTGCCAACTACTGAGGTAAAATAACCTCTCTACTCCTACTTAGAATTCCCCAGTTTATGCATCCCGGGATTGCATTAGCTCTTTTGGCCATAGTGTCACACTTGGAGCTGATGTTCAGCTGATTATCCATCACAACCCCCAAAGCTTTTTCAGAGTCACTGCTTCCCAGAATAGAGACCCCAATCCTGTAAGTATGGCCTATACTCGTTGTTCCTAGATGTATACAATTACCCTATTAAAACACATATTGTTTGCTTGTGCCCAGTTTACCAAGCAATCCAGATCACTCTGTATCAGTCACCTGTCCTCTTCATTATTTACCACTCCCTAATAAACTAAAATTGGCAAATTGTTTGCTAGACAGGGAGATACTGGTGATTTTGGATAATCAGGGAGCCTAATCTAATAAGCATATGATTATGTCTGTTGCTATGGCAGTGATGGAGATAGCAGAAATTAGCATTACGATTTTCTTACAGGATCCGAAAGGACAAACAGATGGGTTATGAAAGCACTAATACTTGTTCAATAAACACAAGTCTATTACTAGCAAACCCGATAAAAATTCTGCAAAACTTGTATTAGGTAAGTGGATTTGTTTTAGTTTATGTAGTTTCCACAGTTAGTGTACTGTATGCACCAACCCCACAGGGAAAATAATGTATTTAAGACAAAATTAGTTGAGCAGCTGAACAGATAGGGTGCATGTTACATAATTGCATCATGCTTTGGGAACTCTGTTGGGGCCCAAAATGCTAGTACTATATTCATTTGAGAAGGGGTAGTATCTCAGCATGACATCTGTTGTGGAGTCTGGTGTGGACTTTGACACTTGCTGGATGTTTGAAGTGCAAACACAGGTGTGTGTTGTGTGACAAGTGACTTGACTTCTGTGTTTGGAGACAGCAACACCTGTTCTCAGATTTGGAATCGTTGTCTTGATAATGTCAACCCTAAATGTTCACAAATCTTGATTCAGGCCCTCCAAAAAATCATGAGATTAGCTTAAAAATCACGAGATTTAAAAAAAATGTTGGGCTGTTTATTTGCGTTCCAATTTCCTAACTTGATATACTGGGGTCATGTTTTCAAGCTTTGTGTCACAACAGTGAGGGCCAGAAACTTACTTTGTTAATGAAAGCTGAGATTCTCATGTAATCACTTGATTCCAAGAATTTAGTCTCACATGTTCTTGTAATAATTAGATAATTCCTCATTACTTCTATCAAATTACTGTATTAAACTTCTTTAAAAGCTTTGATTCTCTAGTTTCATGAAGATGGTGTTTCAAATATTCATTGACTGATGGTCAGTTAGTGACCCCAAGTGGATTTATTAGGGAATAGCATGTTCCATTGATGAGACATCTGTTAGCGCATGTAATGAAGGCATCAGTGGGAATCATAGAATATCAGGGTTGGAAGGGACCTCAGGAGGTCATCTAGTCCAACCCCCTGCTCAAAGCAGGACCAATTCCCAACTAAATCATCCCAGCCAGGGCTTTGTCAAGCCTAACTGGAACTCCAGTTAAGGTTGAATTGAGATGTACACTTAGTTCAGGACTAAAATCCTTCTGTTTCACACTTCAGTGAGTAAAAATAGTCTCAAAATTTGGCAGAGGACAGTTGAATTTTCTGTGTAATATTTTTAAGAAAACTTTGCAGAAAAGACACTTAATAATGCTCTCTTTTTTCAAATTTTGCCCTGACGACTTTGCAGGCTTTTGGGGGTGGGGGAGGCAGGCAAAGGCGTCATATAGGGAGGACAGGAGGGGCACCTACCCCCCCGCCATGTTTCATACCACATTGTAATTTTACGAACAATACACATATCTAAAATGTGAAGTTTGTGCAGTCACATTCTTTTTGCTGATTTTCCTAGCCTGTTCCTACAAATCCCATAATCCCCAGCCACCACCTCTTGGTGCTCTTCACTTCAGCGGGAAGTTTATTAGCTCACGGTGCCAATTCTTGTGTTGAAACAGTTCCGTGTCTACACACACACTGATGGAGGTTGGAAGAATTCTGCTTTTTAGACATGGTGTTCCGTCCTCTCTGGTAAGGTTGTTGTTGTTGTTGTTGGGTTTTTTTGTTTATAATGATGTGTCATTATTTGGTCTCTTATTTTACTTTGATTAAAAAAAATCCATTTAAGTTGCTTACATCATATTCACTTGATTCTTTAGTCCATCACTTCAGTATTCACTGAAGTTCACAGACAGGCTTCTGGCAGAGTCTGCTTCATTTTATAACGTAATACCTTGTTTATTTGAATTCCATAAGAGAGTAAAAGTAAGTAAACTCTCTGAACTCATAATGTTCCTATGTCACTATGTAAGAACTCAGGTTCTTACAAAGTAAACTTGTTGCCCTGACAGCCTGAAAACACACACAATAATAGGCCAGGGATTTTAAAAAAATATTATTATAGTTTTTAACTAGTTTAGGGGATTTTGTTGTTGTCACTTCTTGGTACTGCCTGTCAAAATGTGCAATGCACATATATTCTCTGTAATTTTATTCTTTCAAAGTTTAAGGATTACAGTACTGTTCTTTTAGTTTTTTTTACTGGTCTATGTATTTCTTAATTTTCTCTTATGCTTAAATTTAATTCTTTGAGTAGCGAGTTCTAAAATGTCTAACCTGCCCTGGCTGGAGTAATTATCATTATTACTTTTATTACCATCTTCTGCTTTGTCATTTATTATTTAAAGTGGTACAATCAAATAGTAGTAGCCTTCTAGAATGTAAACTTAGCTTGTACTCACCTTAGGCATGCCAATTTCAAGAAAAAAAAATAAAGCAACTATTTAATATCAATTAGTGTCATTAACATTAGCGAAATACCTACGTTTAGACACTGTGCAGATGAAGGTCGCTTATTTTCAAATTGTATTTTTAATTATATCTGTAAAATAACTTAACATTTGAAAGAGAGAAATACGGTTCCAAGTCTGATACTAATAGTAACGATGGAGTCAAGTGTTAGTGAGTCATGTACATGATTATGACTGATAAATGTAAATGCCAAAATAAATAGAAAAATAAATCCCCATTCTTAATAAAAGAGAAAATAAAACTTAATTGTGTATGTTAAAATTAAGTAAAGACAGTTTTAATGGCATGAAAAAAATTGACTAAAATAGAGTAGATCAGAGGTTCTCAAACTGTGGGTTGGTTGGGACCCCAAAGTGGGTCACAACTCCATTTTAATGGGGTCGCCAGGGATGGTGTTAGACTTGCTGAGGTCCAGGGCCGAAGCCTGAGCCCCGCCACTCAGTGCCGAAGCCAAAGCCTGAAAAAAGTAAAAAAAAAAAAACAAACAAACAAACAAAAAAAACAAACTTTTATATTTGTTTTATGTGTTTTTGTTTCATTAATTGCACAAGTATTCACTGCCTCATTGAAAGGCATTGCTGTATTGCCTTTAAATAATATTTAATTTAATAGAAATATAGTAATAAAATAAAATGTACACTATTCTTATTATATTTTAGTTTAAAAGTTGATTTAAAAAAAATTCTCATGTACAATGGCACCTGTACCACCACGGCAGAGGAATATTTTATCATTTTTTTTAAAAGAAATGCCTCTGACCATTAAAACTGTGACAATGAAGAACCATCCTTGAAAATGAACTGTGCAAATGCTTCCTCAAGTAACATTGTCCTGCAGTCAACACAGAAAAACAAAAAGGATAATGATCCTTGTGCCAGTATATCAGTGGCCACCAACTACACATCTAAGGATGTCCTGTGTGCTCTGACATCACCAGTGGGGGCAGAAGGTTTTGTTCATGACAGGAAAAACATCATCTCCACAGCTTATTTCATTGCACAAAGAGGAACAACCAATACAGCCTAAGGTGGATTTATATCCTACAAATGGTGGACGTTTCAACTGTAGTTGGTTTTCTTTGTACCCCTTTATTGAATACTCAGTTGTAGAGGATTCTGTTTTTTGCTTTCCATGCCATCATTTTGCTACTCAGAGCAAAATTGGACCAGGAGAATAATTCAACAACAGAACATCCATTGGGCATAGCTTTAAGAAATGGAAAGATTTTCATAGTTTGTTAAAACAACATCCATTCAGTTCCAGGCATACGGCAGTTTTCATTTCATGGCAAAACTACTTGAAACTTAGGATCAGCAGTTCCAAAAGTGTTGCAGATCAACTTGTTTCTAGTCGTCAGGCTCCACAGCTGAAAATTGCCAGCATATTGAGACACTGTTAAAGGTGTCCATGCACTGCATGGTATTGCTTTTCCAGGGCATGATGAAATACGTAACTCTAGCAATCAAGGCAATTTCATGGAAATTCTTGAGCTGGTTGCTTCCACTCAGCCCAGCCTTTTGAACAGATTCAGAAGCAAGTATGGACACTGTGATCCAGTGTGTCTGGGGCAGCCCTTACTGGAAATGCCAAGTTCAGGGCAGGCTGCAAAAGGGAGAGCAGATACTCCCAAGACTGGTGGGTAACCCTGAAGTTAAACTCCCCAGCCAGTCACAAATTGTGCTCCTGATCCCCCACACTGGTTATTGAGAAGCTGAAAAAGGAAATCACACAGCCCCCTTTATTGCATTCCAGTTCTCTCACGCCCAGTCAGCACACAGGTCCAGTACAGTGAAAAACTATTTAAACTCTGGTCACATATACAAAATGTTCTTCTGACCCCAAATGGTCAGCCACCTTACCAGGTCAGTATAGGTTTGGATCTTACTCAAAATACCACACTGACAGCCAATCCTTTAGCATCTAAAACTAAATGTTTATTATAAAGAAAAAAGAACAAGAAGAGAGATGTTAAATGGTAAAGCACTCACATACATACAAAGATTCAAAGTTCATGTATCAGACTCCTAGCAGTATTGGTGAGTTTATTGGCTTGAAAGTCCCTCTGGAACACATCCACAGCTTGGATGGGTCATTCAGTCCTTTGTTCAGAGCTTTGTTTGAAGAAAGGTTACTCCAGAGGTAAGAAGCAGCACTGAAGACAAAATGGAAAAGATGCAGTTGCCTTTTATCGTCTTTTGCCATGTGGCTTGTGCTTCCTTTGTTCCAAACACAAGCTGCCCAGCACATGGCCTGGAAGCCTTAGAGTTCTATCCATATGCATGCGCCTGCATGCCTTGCTGAGTCATAAGGTGTAGCCCTTGACCCTTTCAATGGGTTAATTGTACAGTTGATGTTCCTTGATGAGCCATCAAGCAGGCTAGGCAGTGCTGATGTCAAACTCTCTGGGGGTGTCACCCAGAAGCATAGCACAAGGGTACGTCTACACTACGAGATTAATTCGAATTTAGATAATTCGAATTTGGGAAACAGATTGTATAAATTCGATTGTGCGCGGCCACACTAAGCACATTAATTCGGTTTTTAACCACATTAATTCAGTGGTGTGCGGCCACACTACCCCATTAATTTTAACCACATTAATTCGGTGGTGTGCGGCCACACTACCCCTAATTCGAATTAACAAAATCGATTTTGGTGCTACTCCGCTCGTCGGGGTGGAGTACAGAAATCGATTTTAAGTGCCCTTTAATTCGAAGTAACTGGCTCCGTTGTGTGGACGGGTTAAGGATTAATTCGGATTAACGCAGCTAAATCCGAATTAAAGTCGTAGTGTAGACCAGGCCCAAGTTTGAAATACAGACATACGTACATATCTATAACTCATAATACAAAGGTGATACAAACATATAAACAAGATTATTATACTTGACAAATTATAACATTTTTGCAGATATCTTACATGGTGTATCTGGCACAACGCATTGCAATTTTACAATATTGGTGTTCATAATATCCTAAAGTGTCCCCCAAATTCCATACAGCGTCACAGACACTGTTCCTCTCACCAGTACCAGAATGATTTAATACATTCTGCAGCAGAACTCCCGAGAGAAAGCATTGTTGAAGAGGTTGGACAAGTCAAGTATTTTTCTGTCCTTGTTGATGAAACTAAAGATGCATCAAAAAAAAAGAACTGTGTCTCCTTTTATGCTGCTATCGAAAAGGAATCATTCAGGAACGAATTCTGGGCTGCTTCCACATGGAAAATCTAAATGCTGAATCTGTTTAAAAATGATTATTGAAGAACTACAGCATTTGAAGCTTGATATTAATTACATTGTTGCTCAGTGCTATGATGGAGCTTCTATCTGGGTGGGCATTTAACAGGAGTACAAGCTCAAATTCAGGAAAGGATTATTCCTGGCATTTATGTGCACTGCCATGCTCGCAGGCTTAATCTTGTCATTGCAGATACATATTCCAGCATCACCCAGTATCAGGAAGTCTTTGCATTTGCTAAGGAACTGTACATCTTTTTTAGCAGTGGTTACAAGCACCATGAACTGTTTAAGGCACAGCAGGTGCTAGGCCAGAAGGTACTTGAGCTACGTACAGTATGTGAAACTCGCTGGTCGTACCAGTATGACTCCCTCTGAAAACTGCATGTTAGTTACGGCACTGTAGTGGAAACACCGGAAGCCATTTCAGTTCAGAGAGCTGATGGACCATCAGTTACCTCTGGAAAGGACTTGATGGTAAGGCTAAGGAGCTATCCCTTTCTGTTGAATCTCTTGGTTTTGGAAAGAATATTCAAAATTTTGAATAGTGCTTTAGAAGAATTGCAGAATAAAAAATTGAATTTATCAAGTGCCATGGAATTAGTAGCAAGCAATGTTGCTATTCTTCAAGAAATAAGAACATCTGAAAGCAAATGGAAAGAACTATGTGATGAAGCTGAGATCATTGCCAAGGAACTTGAAACTGGTAGTCCGGGTCAGGCAGTCGGAACCGATCAGCACAGCAATACAAAAAATGGCAACAAGACCTAACAAAGTATCCTTCAAGATGGCCTTGTTATTTGTTTCTAGTACACTGAGTCAGTCATTGACACATGATGATGTTCCCAAGAGCACTCAATCTATAAAATCTGATTTCTACTATCCTGTTCTGGACAGAATTTTTGCTGAGCTTGATAGAGGATTCAACTTCAACTCCAGTTTACTTTCTGCACTAACTGCTTGTGACCCCAAAAGTGAAAATTTTCTTGATTATGAGAAATTGAAAATAATTGCAGGATCAACAGGTACCAATTTTTGTGATCTGGATGCAGAAGTCGAAGTTGCCAAGAAACCTATTGCACCAAAAAAATTGACTTCAATTTCTGAATTCTGGAATGTTCTCAGTGACATACCAAGGGGTTATCAGTCTTTTGCTGTCTAGTGTATATTTTGTGTTGAGCCTTCCAGTCTCTACAGCATCACGTGAAAGGTACTTATCTGTGCTCAAGAAAGTAAAGGACTATTTAAGATCCACAATGGGAGAGGAATGCTTAAGTGACTTGGTAATTTTAATCTGTGAATGTGAAGCTTCAAAACACCAGGATATCAACAAGGCCATTAACAATTTTTCCAAGATGAGACCATGCCATTATCCATTGTATTAGCTCATATCTGGAGTAGTATTGATTGTTTTTAATAATTTATTTACCTTTAAACATTCCTGGAATAAATTTATCTGTCTCATTCTCCTCTTCATAATTTGAACATAAGACTGTAGCGGGGTGGTTACCCCACTCCTGCCCTGAAGGGCTTAAAACAGCCCTGGGGGAAGGTTGTGGCTGGGAGCTGCTAAACTGGGCTGATTGGGAAGCAGCTGCAGCTGGGCCACACCCCAATCAGGCCTCAGCTGGCCCTATATAAAAAGGCTGTGAGCCAGAGGCCGAACAGTCTCTCTTTGCCTTCAGAGGGAGAAGGGCTTGGCTACAGCGAGCTAGAGACCGAGTACCTGAGTGGAGCAGGGCTGGGGACAGGCTGAGGAGCTGGGGAGCTCCAGCCTGGAAAGCCCCAGGCTGCGGCCTAGTAGGAGGCCAAGGGGTACTGGGGGTTGCAGAGGGCAGCCCAGGGCTAGGCCAAGGCAGCAGGTCCAAACCCCCCTTGCCAGTGATGAGTGGCTGATACTGCAGTCTGCCCCAGGGAGTGGGGTCTTGATAGTGACTGGCAGTGGCCTTATTCTGAGGTGAGGTGGGGATAGTGGCTGGGGGTTCCCCAGGGAGGGGAGACCCAGATCTGTGGGATACTGCCAGGGGGCAGCAGCTCAGTAATAGGGGCACCGGGTCCTGGGAAGGGCACGGGGCCGGAGGACAGGCGAACCACTGGCCTGCAGGGGGTGCTCCAGCGCTGAAATGAACTAATTCCCGGAGACGACCAGCAGGAGGCGCCGCAGGGGTGAGTCCGCCCCTCTACAAAGACATTTTAAAAAAAAATTGTAGGGGCAATCAGATTTTATTTATCACTACTAAAGATAGAATACAAAGAATTAAACTTGTGTTTCTGATATCTGTGTTAAGGCTCCAAAACGGATACCTCAAGGCTTGGGATTGGGAACATTTGCTAAACTTACTTAAAATATGGTTTTAATTGGTGTTTATGTATATATTTTTTCTTTATATAGGAATTAGATACACTGCTTCTGTCAGATAATTTCTAAATTGTTATCTGCAAAAAAGCTAGAGTTTTCAGGTGCCAAAGTAGCCCCTGAAACCATGGTCGGACGGACACACACACACACGCCAAATCTGAAGTGGCATCCTGGGAGGCAAGGGGTCCTCTAGCTAAATAACTGGTGTGTGGGTGGGTGGGTGTGTGTGTGGGTGGGTGTGTGTGTGTGTGTGTGTGTGTGGGTGGGTGGGTGTGTGTATATATATATATATATATATATACACATACATACACACCCCTACCTTAGACACATACTGCTTTTGAAATCATAATTTAGTCAGTTATTCTCCCCGTTCATCATAAACAATTTGATCTCTGCCAAAAAGAGACAATGGAATTGTTCAGATCTGTCAGCTGTTTCCCAACTTGACAGCCTCCTTCATTGTGGAGTGGCCCAAATTGCTGTAACCACCTCTTCTCTGGGACACACTCATTATTAGAGACTGAAGTAGTGGGAGGGGCTGGTGAAAAGGAGGGGTTTCAGCTAAACTGTGCTGACAAAACAAGGCTGCACCTTCATTTTAAAAAAAAGAGGGCACAGTCTGGATTTGACAAGCCTTTTGTGGTTTTCCATTGCCAGAAATCTGCTGCACTCATCTGTAGATGAATCACAGTGGGACTCATGTTTCCAAACATCGTGCAGCTCAGCAGTTTTGGGAACTAGCAGGAAGTTAATGCATCTTTTGCAGGGGATGGGGAAAGAGCTGGAATGTGGGGGAGCATGGAGGTGTGTAGCACTTGTTACAGCTTGCCAGGGAGAAGAGTCTCTGTGTTGCTAATCATAGTAGTCTGTCGGGCAGAGAAGGCAGGAAAAGCATTAATCCTTATCTGCCTTTTTGCTTCTCCTGTACAAAGCCCCACTCACCTCATTACCTGAGCTCCTCAAACTCCCATATCACCTTATATCCCACTCCTGCTTACATACTTACAACTTGAAATCCCTGCTACCCTGGGACATCACCACACAATCTCGCTGCTGCCCTCCCCATTCCCAAGCCACTATTTTCTCTATCACCACCAAGATTACTACCTATGCTGTGTTGTCTGCTACCCCCCCCCCCCCCCCACACACACACTTAAAGAAAACTAAAAGGGAATTCACAACACACAACTCTTACTAAGTCAGTCTAATAAATAATAGTAATAACTAATGAATTTCCAATCAACACAATCAGTAAAATAAACCCAGACTCTTCAGCTGTGCGACAAATTTCCTTTCACTTGTAATACAAATCCACTTGCATTCAGTTGGTCAAAATATACTCAGATTCTGACCTTGGGGAGATTATTATTTTACTGAAAGACATAATGTCAGTTTGAAAGTGTGTAATGTGTTGTTAAGACCTTAAAAAAATTGTCATAATTATGATTCATACATTTTAAAGCCAGAAGGGGACTCCTGTGATCTTCTAATCTGACCTCCTTCATAACACAGACCATAGAATTTCACCAATAATTCCTGGATCAAGCCCATAATTTCTGTCTGAGTTGCAGAATATGTTATGAAGGACATCCAGTCTTGATTTAAAGACTTCAAAGGATAGATAATCCATGACATCCCTAGAAAAGCTGTTCAAATGATT
Source organism: Terrapene triunguis (assembly GCF_002925995.2). Classification (NCBI taxonomy): domain Eukaryota; kingdom Metazoa; phylum Chordata; order Testudines; family Emydidae; genus Terrapene; species Terrapene triunguis. The sequence goes on from NW_020664540.1 coordinate 6,661,873, forward strand.
AATTATCCTTTGTTTAAAATTTGAACCTTATTTCTAGTCTGAATTTGTCTAGCTTCAGCTTCCAGAGATTAGATTTTGTTATGCTTTTGTCCACTAAAGAATCTTCTACTGTTACAAATTTTGTCCATGTAGGTATTTACAGACTTTGATGACATCATCTCTTAACTGTCTATTGTATAAACCAAATAAAGTAAGCTCCTTAAATCTCTCACTATAAGGCAGGTTTTCCAGATTTCAAATAATTGAACGTGCATGTCTGAGTGAGATTTTATGATGTCATATGTTCCAGATAAAGGAATGGGGATACCTGTTAATGTCATCTATTCATTCTTAATTGGCCAACTGAAATTGAGTTATTTTAGTAGATCAAGAGCTGTAATAGGTTGCTCTTACTGCTGTAGCACTCCCCTGGCATCAGGGCACTATATTGCAGGGGACTTCGCCTCTTGTACCTCTGTCCCACCCCCTCTCCCCCATGTGGCCACTTCTTTGGCCCCACAGTGGCCTGTCTGTGTCTTTTCCCAACAGTCTTTATCTGGGTGTTTTGTGGCCTACCCCTCCGGCCAAGGTACAAAAGTTCACTCCCCTTCCAGGAGTAATAAGAGTCCAACAATGAGTCTTCCAACTAATAATTCTTCTGCCCCTCTCAGGCCTCTCTGAATTATCTTCTGCTTTTGCGTATACTCCTAGATCCTGCAGAATTTCTCCTAAGCTGTTTTTTCCCCAGCACGTTTTCCCCCAGGGACTTTGGCAGTTTACCTCAGGGATTTCTCTGTTCCTTGCAGGCCTGTCTTGCTCCCTTTGATTCTTTTCCAGCCTAGTTTTCCCAGGCCTTTCTCAAAGAGGGAACTCTCCTTGTTCCTGTCTCCTGGGTCTTCTCCCTGACTGAGTTCAGCTGTTTAAATAATCCTCTCTCTGATTCTCCACAGCTGGGGTCAGTCATTCTAACTAAACTCCATGACACCCAGCCAGGATTACTAATTATCACTACATTTCTAGATCACCAATGAGGCTGAGGGATACCGGTGACAAGGCCCAAATTTGCAAGCTCGCCATGTGCAGAACTCCCACTTAATTAATGTTTGAAGAGTTTGAAGGTTCAGACTTCATGCGATTCTGTGTCATGTAATATGATTTTGTGAACTGAGCATTTACCACTATAGAGAATGATAAATATATCCTTCCACAAGACCCCACAGGTTTTAGATAGTTCTGGGGACTTTTGACTTAATTCCCACCCTTCAAGTAGCTATTCAACCTTATTTCATGTAGTACCTCATTTGATGAGATCTATTGCAGCACTTTAGCTTCACATAGAAGGGCTAGATGCCACTGATGTTTAATCTTCTTGTTTTGTGCCATTTTCTTCTTGTTGTCTGGATCAGGCTGTCAGAAAACCAAGGAGGTTTGTATGGACAGTTAGGAGGAAGCCATCATTTGGGAATCAGAACTTCAGTGGCTATGTGTAGAGGAGGATGGCTCACCAGAGCCGTAATTATTTGACCTGTAGGCAGAGTGCTTCTGACTTTTACCATGTTTTGGAATTTGATGGGATCCCTGGGAATTTGTGGACAGACTAGGATCATGAGTTGTCTGGTTACTAGAGAATTCTCACCATTGCCTTAGTGGGGTAATAGTGTAGCCAAAGCAGTGGCTTTATTGTGGTCTCTTCTGTATCAATATGTAATCCAAACACCAGGTTCAAGGTGTGACCAACTGTGTGGGTTGATCAGAGGTACCCCCATGAAAGTCCTGGGGAAACAACTGAGGAAATTTTTGTTTCCTCATTAATAGGGATCAGTAAGTGTTTACTCTTAAAACATGGTATTGTGACTAAGGCACTGACATTGGTGTAGTGTTACAAAAATGATAGCTTGCATAAAAATATATTTTTCAGAATATGAAGTGGGAGTAGTAATACCACATCTGCACAGGAGGAGGAGGATAATTAAGATTAATTTCTCATCAGTTTTCTCCATAGAAGCTGTGAACAGTAGGAACAAATTTTAAGGTTATGGATGCATGATAAGCAAAGCATCCAGAAAATGCTGTAATCATGGGTTTAAAAGAATGAGCTTTGGTACCGCAAAGCATATTTATGCTAAATTATTGGTGTATTATTTAGCATATGTATTGCTAAATTATTGGTGTGAAGACCCGCTAAGTCGATGGCAGAGCGCTCTCCCGTCGACTCTGGTACTGCAGCTTCCTGAGAAGAGTAAGGTAAGTTGGCAGGAGAGCATCTCCCATCGACACAGAGTGTTGTAGACACTGTGGTAAGTTGACCTAAGCTACGTCAACTTCAGTTACGTTATTCACATAACTGAAGTAGCGTAACTTAGGTTGACTTAGTGCGGTAGTATAGACAAGGCCTATGATTTGAGCATTACATGTTCCTTGGGGTCTAACTGTTCCTCCCAATGGCTGCTCCAGCTAGCAAGGCTATCTCCACAACTCTGTAAGTAAAGAGAGGCAGAGCTCCTTCCTGGCCAGTCAGCCCTGAACTGAGCCAGGTTGTCTGCTTTTATTCCCCCTCCAGGCTTGGCAGTGGCCATAGGTATAGCTAGGCAGGGCTAGCTGAGCTAAAAGGTTCTCCTTAACGCTGCCTTTATTGGTATGGGGCTCCTCTGACCCATCACAGGAGATGACTCACATTTGCCATGTGGCCTAGCGTAATGAACAGTGCTCTATTCCCAACTTTGCCACTGACTGGACTTACTAATACTTCCTACATAAGGAACACTGTGAAGTAAGCAAATATAATTTATCCTCATTTAAAAATGAGGATTATAATCCAATTTGAAAACAGTAGTTGCCTAAAGTTATACAGTAAGTCATATGAGAACCAGTATTAGCAAATAGATTTTAAAGATCATGGCCCATGGCAAATCCACACTGCCACCCAGGCAAGTAACTTAATCTCTCTGTCTTGCACATCTGTAAAATGGCAATGTTTCTAGAATCATAGAAATGTGGGATTGGAAGAGACCTTGATAGGTCATCAAGTTCAGTTACCTGCACTGAGGCAGGACTAAGTATTATCTAGATAATCCCTGATAGGTGTTCGTCATTGGCGGTTTTTAAGAACAGGTTAGACAGAGATTCCACAACCTCCCTAGGTAATTTGTTCCAGTGTATAACTACCCTTACGGTTAGAAGGTTTTCCTAATATCTTATCTAAATCTCACTTGCTGAAATTTAAATCTATTACTTCTTGTCCTGTCCTCACTGGATAAGGAGAACAATTTATCATCTTCCTCTTTATAACAACCTTTTACATACTTGCAGACTCTTATGTTCCACCCCAGTCTTCTCATCTCTAGATGAAACAAACTCAATTTTTTCAATCTTTCCTCATAGGTCATGCTTTCTAGACCAGGGGTCGGCAACCTTTCAGAAGTGGTGTGCCGAGTCTTCATTTATTCACTCTAATTTAAGGTTTTGCGTGCCAGTAATACATTTTAACATTTTTAGAAGGTCTCTTTCTATAAGTTTATAATATACAACTAAATTATTGTTGTATGTAAAGTAAAGAAGGTTTTTACAATGTTTAAGAAACTTCATTTAAAATTAAATTAAAATGCAGAGCCCCCCGGATCAGTGGCCAGTGTGAGTGCCACTGAAAATCAGCTTGTGTGCCGCCTTTGGCCCATGTGCCATAGGTTGCCTACTCCTGTTCTAGACCTTTAATCATTTTTGTTGCTTTCCTCTGGACTTTTTCCAATTTGTTCACATCTTTCTCAAAGTGTGGTACCAGAACTGGACATAGTACTCAAGTTGAGGCCTTATCACTGCTGAGTAGAGTGGAAGAATTACTTCTCATGTTTTGCTTGTAACCCTCCTGCTAATACATCCCAGAATGATGTTGCAAAACAAGTTAACAGTATTACAGTGTTGACTCATTTAGTTGTGATCCACTATAACCCCCCAGATCATTCTTCTGCATTACTCCTTCCTAGGTAGTCATTTCCCAGTTTGTATTTGTGCGGTTGATTGTTCCTTCCTAAGTCTAGTACTTTGCATTTGTCCTTATTAAATTTCATCCTATTGTATTCAGACAATTTCTCCAGTTTGTCCAGATCATTTTGAATTTAATCCTATCCTCCAAAGCACTTGCAACCCCTCCCAGCTTGGTATCCTTTGAAAACTTTATAAGTATACTCTTTTTGCTATTATCCAAATCATTTATGAAGATATTGAATAGAACCAGATCCAGGACAGAGCCTTGTGGGACCCCCTTCCAGCTTGATTGTGAACCACTGATAACTACTTTCTGAGTAGGCTTTTCCAACCAGTTATGCAACCACCTTATAGGAGGTTCATCTACGCTATATTTCCCTAGTTTGCTTAAGAGGTCATGTGAAATAGTGTCAAAAGTCTTACTAAAGTCAAGATATATTACATCTACTACTTCCCCTCTATCCACAAGGCTTGTTACCCTGTCAAAAAAGGATATTAGGTTGGGTTGACACATGTTCTTGGCTGTTGACTGTTGTTTATTACCTTATTTTTGTCTAGGTACTTACAGATTGATTGTTTGATTATTTGCTCCTTTATCTTTCCGGGTACCAAAGTTAAGCTGACTTGTCTGTGATTCCAACAGTTGTCCTTATTATTTTTCTTGATAGGTACTATAGTTGCCCTTTTCCAGTCCTCTTGGATCTCTTCTGTTCTCCACATGTTCTCAAAGATAATCGCTAATGGCTCATAGATCTCTTCTGCCGGTTCCTTAAGTATTCTAGGATGTATTTCATCAGACCCGGCTGATATGAAGACATCTAACTTGTCTAATTGCTGGAAATGGGCCATTTTCATTACCACTACAAACAGTTCTTTTTCTCTCTTGTTGATAATAGCTCATCTTAACTGATCACTCTCCTTATAGTGAGTATGGTAACACCCATTGTTTCATGTTCTGTGTGTGTGTGAATATATATATCTTCCTACTGTATTTTCCACTACATGCATTCGATGAAGTGGGCTGTAGCCCACGAAAGCTTATGCTCAAATAAATTTGTTAGTCTCTAAGGTGCCACAAGTACTCCTGTTCTTCTAACTTGTCTAAGTAATTCTTAACTTGTTCTTTTCCTATTTTAGCCTCAAATCCTATCCCATTTACACTGATGTTCACTATGTTTAGTTGTCCAATCACTGCTAATTTTTTGGGTGAAAACTAAAGCAAAAAGGCATTTAACACTGTGGCCATTGTTGCATTTTCTGTAATTGTCTTTATTAGAATTTTCTATTGCATAGTCCTCTGGAACCAAATGCACAGCTGGCACTCTACTTAATGGCAGTGTCATTCTTAAATATTTAAGATTTTCTGAATTAAAACTTCCTTTGGTTATTTAAGCATTATTGCAATCACTTAATATAGATCTGGCCTAATTGTCTGAATTTTGTTCTGTGTGTCTGTCTTATGTAGTCTTATTACGGAGAGCAATCCTTTCTTGTGCTGCTTTGTGATCCCATTTGCTGCTATTAACTGTCCTTTTCTAGTTCATGGTTTTTATATCAGTAGGTCTCCAACTTGTGCTTCACCTCCTATCCAATTTCTCTTACCTGTACTTCTACTCTGCTAATTTTCCTGCTCAGTTATAATGTAAATAGAGATGGCCAGAATTAGAATGGTGAATTTGGCCCAGGCTATATATTTGAATTTTCTTTATCTATGCCTATCCGTACAATTTTTGTTTCACATCAAATCCAAAATTAGAATGGAATATGTACCCCAGTCTGGATGCAGCCAAGATTCAAATTAACAATTGACTTTCTAAAGCTTCCATTTTTCTTTGGAGCAAAGTTGCACTAGAACAAGTTGGTGCTGACTAACTCTAAACTTAATCTACACTTAATCCAGATGCAAACACCATTTTCTTGGTCCATCTCTGTGAATCCTGTATAGTGATGAAGAAGAAACTTCATATTCTGTATTGATGGGAATGTTTCTAAGCAAAAAGATTAGGGTACAAAACTGTTCTCGTTCCCTTCTTGTGTAGACTAATAGACTTTAAGGCCAGACAGGACCATCTTGTCTGACCTCTTGCACCTTGCAGGTCACAGAACCTCATCCACCCCACTCCTGTAATAGAGCGATAATCTAGTTACTGAAGTCCTCAAATCATGGTTTGAAGACTTCAAGTGAACAGAGAATCCACCATATACAATAGTTTAAACCTGCAAGTGCCCCCTGCTGCAGAGGTAGTCTTCTTTCCCGCTAGTTCTTATTGAGCCTCTAGATCAGGGTTTTTCACCCAGTGGGTTGGGACCCAAAATTGGGTCGCCAGAATGTTTCAAAGGGTTGTGTGGCAGCTCCTGTGACTCCTATCTCATGCTCCAGGCACTGCAACCTCTGGAGTTCCAGTGCCGCCACTCAGGTTTGCCCCAGCCATCATGATGACAGGAGTCCAGGTAGACCAAATTTGAGTGAGTGTCACTGCAACCCCCATGAGCCAGGTCATAACGCCACTCAAGCAGATTTGCTCCAGTCAGGGGACTGGGGCCAAACCTGAGTGGCACTGCAACCCCAGAGGTTACAATGCCTGGAGCAGAGAGCCAAGTCTAGCCAGCCCCACAGAACAGGAGCTGCCACTGTGGGGTAAGTGCCAGGCAGGACCCAAGCTCCCCAGGGGGCAGGATCCAATCAAAACTACTCCAGGGCCTCTACCCCCAGACTATTTTCTGAGTCGTGACAGGCCATAAACATTTACAAATGGGTCCTGAACCCAAAAAGGTTGAGAACCACTGCCTGTATTAAGCCTCTGTGACTTTCTTCTTGATGCTCTTCTGGTTGTCTGATTTATATTTTTCCTTTTATTGCCCCTGGTACCTAAGCCTACTTCCCTGCTCCTTTTTCCTATCCCTTAGCCTTTACTGTTGTTCTTGGGCCGGATCATACTCCGATGACACACGTTGTGAGGAAGTAGAGATGGAATTGGACTTGCTGAATGACAAAGGTTTATATTTTCTCCTCCACCCCCACATTATTTGTCTGTCCCTCCCTTCTGCCCATTAAGAGTAATAATTTTCTCTCTTGTACAGGTACAAAATCTCCCTAGATTCAGTTTTACTGCCTTTGACATGCCACTTGGAACTTAGACCTAGCTGATTTGTTTGGAAGGAAAAAACAAATGTCTGGACTGGATTCACCATTGTGATCCTCTGTTTGTTGCACAAGCCATACAATTAACTGCCTCTTACATGTTCTCTCAGTCTCATCTTTGCACTTTCCACAAAGCCCCTTATGCCTGAAATTCCCTCCCTGCCTGATATGCCATGTCTCTACCCTCTTCACCTCCAAGTCTCTCCTTAAAACCTATTTCCAGTAAGCATACATCTCTGTTGTTCTCACCTCAGTAAGATTAACAAAATCAACTGCAGTATTTACAAATAGCACAAACTCTCAAAGCACATACTTGTGTTTACCTCTGTTCCTTGTTTTTTGTTGCATCTTACCCCCATCCTAAATTTTGTTGTCTGTTTAATTTGTAAGTTTGGAGCTGGAATCCTTTCTCCAGTTGTTTATAAAGCATGTTGGCACCCTTTTTTGTACAAGGAATTGTAATATACTGAGTAATTGTCTACGTGTGCTTCCTTTTACTGATTAGTAGACTTGGCTGATTCACCTTGTTTTCCCCACTGGTGCTGATGATATGGGAGGTTCCAGAAAGCATTATGCTATGAGTAAAAGTGGAGCATATTGTGCAAATGTAATGTGTTCTCCTAAACCAGTGCTGTGCTTGGTGTTTTCACTGTAAAATGAAAACCACATATTTGTTGCAGCTGTGTGGACCGCTTTACATTGGCCAGTGATTGCTTGTTCATTTTCATTTTTTTTCTTTAACGTCTAATAATTGTGAAAGGGAGGGAGTGAGGATTTGTTTTCATTGCTGAGAGTGGGAAAGAACTGAGCATGATTCCACATACAGTTGTTCAAACCACTTGCTGTGTTTGGTTTTTGACCTGCAGTGAGCAGGCTGCCAAATCTGTAGGTTGTTTTCATTTTTAATAAATGCTTCTATTCGCCTATTGATAAGTTACTCTTACATACTGATTAAACCTTTCTAAGATAAACAGCTCATTTCTCCCATTTTCCACCATGTATTTCAGAGAGATGTGATTTAATTTGTATACATTGTTGCACTGACATTCCTTTTTAGGAACAAGGGAAGAGCTGCAGAATCTCACGATTCCCAGGAGCCATTCTAAAAAGAGAAAGAATCTACTTTATGAATCACTGGGTTATTTTTTGAAAACCTTGTTGGATTAAAATGACTCATTGATCTGTCTTCTTTAGCTGGGGAAATGCTGTTTAAAACTATCATGCCAAGCACAGAACATTACAATGTATGTTCTGATAACACTACATATTAGCCCTGCAAAATTGACAAATATTTATTCTATTTCTTTAGAATTCTAATGTACCTACCCCAGACACTTGGCACCTTGACACTTTAAAAATGTAAGGGAAAATCAGAAGCAAACTCCACCATAAATCAGAAATAAACAGCTATCCTATATATCAAAAAGATATCACCCTCTCCTCCCCCATCCTCTCTCTACTCTCCCCTGCCCCTAAAAGCCAGTAAAAAGGTGAGCTTTGCAGCATACTCTGAAGGTCCACAGATTTAGACTGTTTCAGATTGGTAGGTGTAAAAGCTTGAAAGTTGGCGTGTTTTCACAGAAAGTGCCCTACAAGAAGCTGCTTCTCTCTCAACCAAGGAAGCTGCAGCTTGAATGCCTCTGCTGATCTCAGTTGTTGCAGTATGGCATAGGGGAGTGGGTCTGTCAGGTAAGTAGACCCCAGGCCATTTAATAGGGCTTTATAGGCCAAAATTAATACCTTAAAGTGTTCCCAGAAACCTAAAGCCAGCCTGTGAAGATAATGAAGCACTGATGAAATGTACTTAAAGTGAGATACTCTGCTTAAAAAGTAGGCTGCTGAATTCTGTACTCGCTTCAGCTTCTGAATGGATTTAAGAGTTAACTTCAAGTAGGGAACACATTGTAATAGTCTGATAGTGAGTTGCCAAAGCCATAGATAAGTGGCCAAGTCCGCGTCCAAAATACAAGATCACAACTTCTTGGTTAGCCACAAATAAAAGAGAGCTATGCAGCCACTGCTGTAACTCGATCATCCAACAATAACTGGGAATCCAATCAGATTCCAAGGTAGCAAACACAAGTTACAAATGGTGGCCAAATCCCTTCAGTCAGATCTTCCATTTGCTTTCCTCAGTTAACCAACATCGTCTGTGTCTTTACTAAATGTTGGTGTTCCATCTCATCCAGTCACTGGAAAAGGCATTCATCCACACCACCTCAGCTGGAAGAGAGAGAAACATAAAGCTGGGTTTCATCCTGCAGGCAGGACAACCAGTGCTTCCTTGTTCTCGTTACAATTAGGGTAAATTTGTTGACCCAGTTATTACAACAGCACTTACAATCACTTTAATACTGGACCCTGTACTTCCCGGCTAACCTCCACCTGCCAAGGACGACATGGATCTGATGCATAGGTTGTGTCATGAGGTTTTGCTAGTACCTCAGAGAGCTCTACTGGTTAAAATTCAAGTAGTGATGATACAGCATTTGTTGTCCCCAAGATATTGTCCTGCTTCCACAGAAATGAAAAATTTGGTCCAAATCTTGACAATGTATAGGGAATATTTTTTTCGACTTGGTGTTCTCAGTACAAGATGAGGCTTATATAATATTTTCTAGAGATAGATGATAAAGGTGTAAATCAGTAATTAATAAATTAGTCTTTCCCCTTTACTTAATTGGAGAGGCTTTAAGCATTATGAATAAAAATGAAACCACCTGTGCCATATTTCTTTGTAATGGTTGTGAGATCTGTTCAGGAGCCTTGTAGATTTGGGGAGTGTCTAAGACTGATCCACCCAGTTTGTTGCTGTGTGTGTTCGTGGGGTTGGTCAACCAGCTGCATATTTTGAAAACTCTAATGGTGCCAGTAAAGATGTGAACAAACTACAAACTGGAGAGAGTCCAGACAAGAACAAAAAAAAATGATAAAAGGTTTAGAAAATGTGACCTGTGAAGAAAGGTTGAAAGAATTGTGCATTGGGAAGAGAAGGTTGAGGGGGGACATCATAGCCCTGAAATATGTAAAAGCCTATTGGAGAACAAATGATCATAGTCCTCTTTACAAGGCCACCAAGGGGCGTGGCAAGAATTAATCATCTTAGTTTGCAGCAAGGGAGACTAGGTTAGTGTAGACAAGCGCTTCGTTGCTCGCGGTACAAATTCGCTGGAGACCACTCTTTCACACACCAGTGCCCTTTTATTTCCCTGTATTTTCCCACCACCACGTGTATATACAGTTCAATATCAGTCAGGTATCCCCTTAGGAAACAGCTTGCTCTTAGAGCTAGTTGGGAGCAACAGGTCCTCACTTTCCTGTTCTCCTCCCCCTCCCCCCCTTCCTTCCTGCTAGCTTTATAGGCCTTCCTCTTAGCAGGCTCACAGGTGATTGCTCTCAGGCTCCTTTAATGAGCCACCCCCTGCCAGCTCCAGTCAGTTCCCCTTTATGGGAGCTATGCTAGCAGGTTCTGAGCTAACAGGGGCTGGTTCAGTGCCTCTTAGGCCAGCACCCTGTTACAGTTAGATATTAGGAAAAATGTTCTAACCATAAGGATAGTTAAGCACTGGAACAGGTTACCAAGGAAGGTTGTGGAATCCCTGTCATTGGAGGTTTTTAAGAACAGGTTGGACAAACACCTGTCAGAGATGGTCTAGGATTACTTAGAATCATAGAATATCAGGGTTGGAAGGGACCTCAGGAGGTCATCTAGTCCAACCGCCTGCTCAAAGCAGGACCAATCCCCATCTAAATCATCCCAGCCAGGGCTTTGTTAAGCCTGACCTTAAAAACTTCTAAGGAAGGAGATTCCACCACCTCCCTAGGTAACCCATTCCAGTGCTTCACCACCCTCCTGATGAAAAAGTTTTTCCTAATATCCAGCCTAAATCTCCTCCACTGCAACTTGAGACCATTACTCTTTGTTCTGTCATCTGCTACCACTGAGAACAGGCTAGAGCCATCCTCTGGAACCCCCTTTCAGGTAGTTGAAAGCAACTATCAAATCCCCCCTCATTCTTCTCTTCTGAAGACTAAATAATCCCAGTTCCCTCAGCCTCTCCTCATAAATCATGTGCTCCAGCCCCCTAATAATTTTTGTTGCCCTCTGCTGGACTCTCCAATTTTTCCAAATCCTTCTTGTACTGTGGGGTCCAAAACTCCAGATGAGTACTCCAGATGAGGCCTCACCAATGCCAAATAGAGGGGAACGATCACGTCCCTCGGTCTGCTGGCAATGCTCCTACTTATACAGCCCAAAATGCCGTTAGCCTTCTTGGCAACAAGGACACACTGTTGACTAATATCCAGCTTCTCGTCCACTGTAACCCCTAGGTCCTATTCTGCAGAACTGCTGCCTAGCCACTCGGTCGCTAGTCTGTAGCAGTGCATGGGATTCTTCAGTCCTAAGTGCATAACTCTTCACTTGTCCTTGTTGAACCTCATCAGATTTCTTTTGGCTCAATCCTCTAATTTGTCTAGGTCCCTCTGTATCCTATCCCTACCCGCCAGCGTATCTACCACTCCTCCCAGTTTAGTGTCATCTGCAAACTTGCTGAGTGTGCAATCCATGCCATCCTCCAGATCATTAATGAAGATATTGAACAAAACCGGCCCCAGGACCGACCTTTGGGGCACTCCGCTTGATACCGGCTGCCAACTAGACATGGAGCCATTGATCACTACCGGTTGAGCCTGACGATCTAGCCAGCTTTCTATCCACCTTATAGTCCATTCATCCAGCCCATACTTCTTTAACTTGCTGGCACGAATACTGTGGGAGACTGTATCACAAGCTTTGCTAAAGTCAAGGAATAACACATCCACTGCTTTCCCCTCATCCACAGAGCCAGTTATCTCCTCATAGAAGGCAATTAGGTTAGTCAGGCATGACTTGCCCTTGGTGAATCCATGCTGACTGTTGTTTCAAAATTGATTCCTTGAGGACCTGCTCCATGATTTTTCCAGGCTGACTGGCCTGTAGTTCCCCAGATCCTCCTCCTCCTTCCCTTTTTTAAAGATGGGCACTACATTAGCCTTTTTCCAGTCATCCGGGACCTCCCCCGATCACCATGAGTTTTCAAAGATAATGGCCAATGGCTCTGCAATCATATCTGCCAAGTCCTTTAGCACCCTCGGATGCAGTTCATCCGGCCCCATGGACTTGTGCTCGTCCAGCTTTTCTAAATAGTCCTGAACCACTTCTTTCTCTACAAAGGGCTGGTCACCTCCTCCCCATACTGTGCTGCCGAGTGCAGTAGTCTGGGAGCTGACCTTGTTCGTGAAGACAGAGGCCAAAAAAAGCATTGAGTACATTACCTTTTTCCACATCCTCTGTCATTAGGTTGCCTCCCCCATTTAGTAAGGGGCCCACACTTTCCCTGACCACCTTCTTGTTGCTAACATACCTTCATCCTGCCTCAGTGCAGGGGGATGGACTAGATGACCTCTTGAGGTCCCTTCCAGCCCCACATTTCTGCAATTCAAATAAAAAACACTTTATAAAATAATAAAAAAAAAAATACAAATTACAACAGCTGGAAACTTCCTTTAGGTTAATTTTAAACCTAATTTACAAACTGTGCACCCTCTTTTCCAAGGATAGCACCTGGCTGCTAATCTCATAGGTGCTTTACTGTATCTAAGTTCAAAACATTAGTAGACCTGTTGAAACAGTGGCAAAGTTGTTGCAGGCTTGGCAGATGGAGGGTGTGGTAACACTGCATCACAGACTACATGCTTGAGTACATAGCATGGTTTGCCTTATATATTCTTGTAAATGGCATCATTCCAACACTTAGTTATCTTCTATTTTGCTTGGAAGATCATTATTTCCTATTTATCTCATAAATTTAACACACATCCTATTCCTCCTATTTAAACTCTCCCACCAAAATACAACAGTGACTTCCCCTTCTGAAAAGGAAGGGCTGGCAGCTACACCCTGAAGTTAGCATGAATTGTTTATATAACCTTCAATCAGGAATTCATAATAGACTAAAGTATTTTTCACCAGAGCAGAGATTTTGTTGCATATTAGTATAACAGGTTTTAGTGAGACATGCTAGCTGTCAAGTGCAGCATAAACCCCTTTCAGCCATTTCATTGAAAATAGAATTGAAAGACCATACCCCTCACCTTCCAGTACATATAAATTACATCTCTCTGGAAAACATGAAAACATTTCCCCTCAGTATTTCAGAGCAACTACAACTGTAAAATTTGGAGTAAACAACTAGAAGAGGCCCCAGGCCATTCTGTTTTCTAGAGAACCCCAATATGTTAAGTTGAAGTAGGACTTTGCAGACTGTGCACACTGTAGGCTATAACTTGACATTTCCCTGTGTTAGTAAAATTTTTGACACACAAGATGAGTGTTGCAGAAATTGCACATGGAATAATGTATTTTATCAAAGTCAGTAATATTAAACAATCACAGGTTATTTTCCAAATGGCTGACATTTGTCAGGAGAATGTCTGTCTGAGTTTACTTGACCTTTCTGGTCTAAAAAGGTTTGATTATTTTGAGGTAGAAATTTAAGTCAACATGGAAAATTACCTTTTTCTTACAAACAGAATCTGGCTGGGACCCACTATATACATTTTCTGCAGTCATCACAGTTCAGAGATTACCCCAGGTTCTGCAGATCACTTCCCTCCTGTGTCCACAGGCAGGCACAAATTTGGAAATACTCCTTTAAAACATAAGTTTCTGTTGTAATTCTTCAGTGATCTTGATTAAATATGCCATGTTCCATTTCTGTTTTCTGATACTAATAAAATTATCTGTTTTCCCCATAATTTAAAAAAAAAAGCAGATCACAGATTTATCTGAGCATTGTTAAATAATTAAGCCACTTTTTTCTCTCTCAAAACTGTAGTTTGTGTCTTTTGCTTTTTTATCCATTGCCTCATCTTTGAAGTACTGTCATAAAACTATCTGGTGAGTATTTTTCACCCTATTAGTATATCAAGGAAAAGTAAGGACATAATTATTTTTGAAAAAGCACTACCTAGGTAGGTATAGCTTAATGAACCCAGAGTAAGTTGCAGTCCCTGCTCTGAAGAGCTTACAGTCTACTGAACAATGCTTATGAACTGGCTGGTGTTTATGTAATTGCATTGCTGAACACATGCCTAATCTGGAAGACCTATCCAGAAAGGTTTGGAAGAAGTAAACTGTGATGATTAAACTTGTGCACACCGTTGTGCCAGACAGAATATTGTACTTTCTCTCTCTGGGGAGAAAGAGTTTCCACAGGATGTCTGCATTTTGTAGCAAAAAATGCACTTGCAGATGTATTCTGTAGGGTTGCTTTGATGTGGAATATTAACCTGGGAACCTTATTGTCACAGGATATTACTGAAGCAAATAGTTTTGTGAGATTATTTGTGACTTGGGAATTAAGCTTTTGTGAGTGTAAGTGTGTACTTAAACTGATGTTTGGTGTGAATTTGGTCCTGATTGTTTCATCATAAGATGAATATTTTACACATTATGAACACCTCCCTACCCCCAAACTATCTATTTCCAGGCACTACAGACAAACCCATAACTATATAAAAATTCAGATACATTCTAGAACATTCTATGGTAACCCATGGTAGCTGATAATTTTTTTTTCATGGAAATTTTAAAAGGTTTATCTAAAACAAGTAATATAGCCCTCCCTTACTCTCCCCTGTAATCCATCCACACACTTCCCTCCTGACAGTCAGTCCCTTCCCTCTGCACAAATCCCCCGCCCATGCAAAATGGTCAGTTAACACAAGTAGTTGCTGGTTTTTGGGTCTGCAAAAGCTGCCAGTGAAGTCTGTGGGAGTTATTGTAATAATGTTTTACACTCAATTTACAATGGCATAAATATCTATACAAGATGAAGGGCACTGGAGGGAGAATTGGGCCCATAGAACTTGGTATATGGTTTTTCAATTAGATAAATTTTTATTGACATTATTGCTGATTTCTATTTAAAAAGAAAAGCTCAGTCCATCCTGTAAACTTTGCCAGCCACATGGTCTGACTTCTGTTAAGTTTTCATAACCAAATGAAATTTCAAAAACTTTTGTTCCTTTTTAGTGGCCAAAGTCTGTAAACGGACAGAAACTGGGCATCATGGCAAATTATGTCAATTTAAAGGCTGTGTTAAGTTTTCTGATTCAGAATTGGCATCAACCCTTTACTATAGTTGCACAATTTCTTACTGCTTTATAATGTAGAAAACAGGGTCTGCTTGGTAAAAAGAGATCTCCTGTAGGGCACCTCATATATTTTGGAATAGGATTCTTTTCATGTTAGGAAATGATTTTTTTTTTTATGAGTAATCCGCACATTTTAGGACCTGTACATTTACAGAAATATCTTAGATTTACAGGACAGTTCAGTAATGTCACAGAAGAAATTGCATCTGAATGTAAGGTTTTTACCTACAGTGTGTTAAGTGCTTTATACAGTCTATTTTTAAAAATCGTTTGATATAGGTCATTCACCATTGATCTTCAGTGACCGTTCCACAATCTAAAAGCTGTTCTCTGTTTCTCAGTTTCATCCCATGACTCCTAATTTATCCTACCTTGGATTACTTTAAACAAAAATGTACTGTAGTGTTCATTGTATTTTAATTCTTTATTTTACCCTTTGCGCTAAGGGCCAGACGTACAAATATATTTAGGTGTGTAAAAATGCAGATAGATGCCTCATGGGATTTAGGAAAGCACCCAAGCAGGTTAAGTGCCTAACTCCCATTAACTAGGTACCAATGGGAGTTAGGCATCTACCCTGTTTAAGCTTTTCTGTTAACCCCACAAGGCACCTATCTTGCCATCCTTAGGCAAATCTGACCCTAACTGACCATCATACTGCCAAGTAGCATTTCAGGTAATATTACATATAGCTGAGCAGGTTAGGGTGTTGACTTGAGTGTCTTTCCACTTGTCAAGAACATTGCTTTCCTACTTATGAGTAGTATTAAGCAAATTTGGCTAGAACAATTTGCAAATGATTCACGAAGAGAACAATTAAGATTTTATCAGCTTAGTTAAAATACTTATCTTAAAACACATTTTACCAAAATGGTTTCCTGATGGAGCAGGCTGCTGTATTCATACTTACTTCTGCTTTATCCTCTTGTGTATATATCAAATGACAGTAGTTGTGGTGTAAGAATAATTTAAACCTACTTTTATGCATGAGATCTGTTGTGAAAGATGCTGTTTCAGAGTTTTTTAAGAGCTGGAATTTCTGCATAATTGAAACTTGTTTAATTCAAATAATATATTTGAGATTTGATGTATTGCAGATTCCTACCAGCTTTGGGTACAGTCTTTCTGACAACTGCTATGGAGAAGATTGAAGAACAGTTTGCTAATCTGCGCATAGCAAAACGTTGTGCACTAACTGAAGACTCCACTTACTTACTGGATATAGATGTTTCAAAATCTGTTCAAGCAGAAAGTAACCACTTAGTTGCTGTTTCATGTTCCAATAAGTCAATTAAAGTATATAGTAGAGAAACATTACACTTGCTAAGGGAGTATAGTGGCCATCCTGGGTTACTTAATGGAGTCAGATTTGCTCATACCAGTGAGAATATGTTGTTTTCAGCATGCAGTGATGGCACAATAAAATGTTGGGATACTCGCTTAGCTACTCAGGAAACTATACAATTATTCAGTGGTTATCCTTCAAATGTTTTCATCAGCTTTGATATTAATTGCAGTGATCTTATAGTTTGCGCTGGGACAGAAAAAGTTGAAGAGGACACATTCATGGTGTTTTGGGATGCAAGAAGTAATACAAACTATGCATGCGCAGCTAAAGAGCCCTTAGGAACCTATTCAGAGACTCACAATGATGATATCACTAAAATATGTTTCCATCCTATGAAACCCAATTTGGTAGCGTCTGGATCAACTGATGGATTGGTTAATGTGTTTGATATTAACAAGGAAAATGAAGATGATGCTTTGATTGCAACTTGTAATTCAAATTCATCAGTAAGTTTTATTGGTTGGTCTGGGAAAGATTATAAACAGGTATATTGCATGACACATACGGAAGGATTTTGTTGGTGGGATCTTACTCAAATAGATACTGAGGAACCAATGGCATTGTTGCAGATTCAGGATGTCAGAGAAGTAGTCTTCATTGAAAATAGCAACTTAAACTATCTGATAGGTGGCTTGTACCATGAAAAGGCAGACAAATTGTTTATTGTTGGTGGAACAGCTATGGGAAACATTCACCTAATAAACTGTGGCATTGATGGACTGAGCCTTGTGGGCACCCTTCATGGAGGGCATTCTGCTGCAGTTCGCTCATTCTACTGGAACATGACAGATGATTCTTTGTTGACTGGTGGAGAGGATGCACAGCTGTTGCTATGGAAACCTGGAGCTGTGGAAAGGTCCCTTGTAAAGAAGGCATCTATGAAAATTGCTTCCTCTGTTCAGCAGCGAGTGAGAGTTCACAGCAACTCTCTCAAAAGCAAGAAAAAGTAAAATTATGAAAATGGGACTCTTAAATTTGTAGAGGTTTTTCACTGTTCTGAGTAATATATTTGGGGTGATGATTTGTTTGCACTATGTGGCAAATATAATTTAGTATGTAAATTTTACCTAGAAATGACCCTCATTTTATCATGTGAATAACTTTTTTTTTTTTTTTTTAAAATAATTGATACTTATTAAAAGGGTAAACATTTACTTTGTATTCATTGAACAAAGTATGTCTTAAAATATTGTATATTTTTATATCAAATTGATTATTTCAAATAAAAAATATTGGCACAGAGATCTTGGATTAGAATAAAAGCCTGCAACTTGTATACTTCATTTCACTGTGGGCAGTAATATATTTTGGACATTTTAAAAGATTTCAAATTTGTAGCCATCTTTTTCTTACTTGCCTTACAGATAATTTAATGAATGAAATTGCTAAATATATTAAGGACTTAGTAAGTAGCACTAATTCTTAGAGGAAGTACTTATTGATGAAATAGAGAAAGGGTATTGTTTTGCACTATTCTCACTATTTAATGACAAGTATATAAACAGTAGTTCACAGAACACACTTTATAACAGGTGTGTGTGTTTGTTCTAGAAAACAGTAATACTTACTATATCCGAAGTACCTGTAGCCTTTTTT
The DNA here is from genome assembly GCF_002925995.2 of Terrapene triunguis. Taxonomy (NCBI): domain Eukaryota; kingdom Metazoa; phylum Chordata; order Testudines; family Emydidae; genus Terrapene; species Terrapene triunguis. The sequence goes on from NW_020664540.1 coordinate 6,680,118, forward strand.
ATGCTTATGAAAAGTATTATCATTGACAATATTTGGGTGTTTTGATTAGAAAAAAATATCTCCAATCTAATGAAAATTGCAAGCTATCTCATGCCATCCTGGCAATATATCTCAATACTGACCTGGAAGCACTACCTATAAAGACTGAGGAGGTAGGTCAGTCTCAGTGGGTCATAGGAATTGATGCACACGATCTCCCCAATGCTCCATCTAGTCCACTACCTGTTTTTGACATGCCATCCCACGTGCCTCATAGGAAGATACAGAAAAACTTTCAGAATATAGTTATGGAATAACCTGCCTATAGAGAGTTTCTTTTTAACCCCCTTTAGCTTCTGCCCTGCAATATATGAACAGTAAGTAACTAGGTTCTTTACAGCACAAATACTACTCTCTGCGGACACCTTTCTAGGAGCAATGAGATTTCAGTAATCTCACCAAACAGCTGTTGGGTGGTGTAAAAATTACCTTGTACCTGCTAAATTGTTGGTCGTCTCATTCTGCTCCATTGGTACATTTTAACCTCTGTGCCTCTGACTCAGTACTCTGAAAGTTGCTTTTATCATATTCTGCCCTCCCTACGGTTGTTGTAACATTCATATCAAATATATCAGTCAGTAATTACCCTAGATTTAACAGATAAGGACTATGCTTCAGTGAAGCTTAAACAAATGTAAGAATTGGTTGTTTACAGAATAGAGCATGGAAATCAAAAGGATTGTAAGTTTAATACACACACAAGTACTTTGAAGATATTTACAGACTGCATCTAAACTTGAAAATACCCTGTAGTTTGAAGTAAAAATGGTGTTTAATTCACTATGCATCATAGGTAATTTATTTTCAGCTATACCACAATGTATGGTTACTATATGTTATAAACATACCTGGCTTAATCTCCTGTGGAAATGAGTCCTCTCCAAATACACATGCATCGAGTTTCCTTCTGATATCTATACTAAACATTTATATATATATAGAGAGAGAGAGAGAGAGAGCGCGCTAGGGGATATTTAGCTTTATGCTCACTTCATACCTGGCCTTTGGTCATGATGAAGGTGTGATTACATTGCATTTATTAGCACTAAACGTTCATTTAAAGAACACTTTCAACATCAATATCATGCTTCTTTCTGCTAGCAGTCTCCCCCAAAATTTACCCACCCTGGATGGCTCGTTAGCCAAAGGGTCAGCTTTTTATTTGGACAGTTACTATGCAGACAGTTGCCTGAGTTGGCATTTGTTGTTAATCTCTTTCTACGAGTTTTACACAGCTTTGGAATGACTCATCTGGTGGCAAGTGGGAGGAGGAGGCACGGCCAGCACACGCTGTGTCACAGCTTTGAACCGCCTCTGGACACTGCAGAATGGAGCTGAGCAGTCCAGACATAAAGAAATTGTGGTAGTTGCTACCAAAATAGAAAATTTCTTACCTGATCATTTCCTATCTATGTCCCTGAATGTAGGTTTCTAAAGAAATGTGACCAGAACACCTTTTTCCCATTTAACAGTCATTGTCCCGTTCCAGTGGCTCCCTACTAACCTACACTTTTTGAAACTAATTATCATTAGTATCAGTTTCTTACTTAATATAGCCACTGGTTTTTAGAAATATATTTTGTGCTTTATTTAAATAGCTTTCTTCTGCCACATTCCTTAATATGAATTTTAGTGGTAATTCTTACAAGATACCAATAATTCAAATTTCAGAAGAAGTCAAAATATTATACTTTAAAAAGGGATACAAATACTTTCAAAATTGTTCTTGAAATGGGGTTAATGTTAATGCAACTAACCTGTGCTCTATTTATTGGCTAGTCTGATCTGTAAGAGCAAAGTATTTCAGAGTCATTTTCCCACCCCGCATTGCTTAAGAACAATAGTTAACTTGAGAATATTTTCAGAGTCTAGAAAATGTTCCTCATCAGAATTGGAACTATTTTAAAGCAAGTCAAATGTTAAGGCTGGATTACTTGACATTGTTTGTTTTTAGCTTATGCAGAAGCCCTAGCATCAGTCTAGCTTCTTATTTTGATTATTTTTCTGGTTCCAAAAAAAGACAGTAAAAGCAATGGAACAGGAGTACTTGTGGCACCTTAGAGACTAACAAATTTATTTGAGCATAAGCTTTCGTGGGCTACATCCCACTTCTTCGGATGCATAGAATGGAACATATATTGAGATATATATACATACACATACAGAGAGCATGAACAGGTGGGAGTTGTCTTACCAACTCTGAGAGGCCAATTAAGTAAGAGAAAAGAAACTTTTGAAGTGATAATCAAGATAGCCCAGTACAGACAGGATGATAAAAAGTGAGAGAGTACTTACATGGGGAGATAGATTCAATGTTTGTAATGGCTCAGCCATTCCCAGTCTTTATTCAAACCTAAATTGATTGTGTCTAATTTGCATATCAATTTGAGTTCAGCAGTTTCTCGTTGGAGTCTGTTTTCGAAGCTTTTCTGTTGTAAAATAGCCACCCGCAGGTCTGTCATTGAATGACCAGACAGGTTAAAGTGTTCTCCCACTGGTTTTTGAGTGTTATGATTCCTGATGTCAGATTTGTGTCCATTAATTCTTTTGCTTAGAGACTGTCCGGTTTGGCCAATGTACAATGGTTTACTCAACTGTAATCATAAACACTTGAGAAAGATTTGTGGCAGTGACAAAATTATGCAATTAAAAGCAGCAACGGAAGTGAATATGTTTCACTTTAGCTCTGTGCTACAACCTACAGTCCTGCTTTTAAAAAAAGAAATAGTCTGTCTACTGTATGATATAAATCTCAAAAAATAATTGTTTTCAAAATTCCACTGAAATATTTTTATTTTCTTACAGTTGTCAGTTACTGAGAAAATATGCTTTTTCTGGAGTTAAAACTTCCCACTGGATGAAGCTAAATTAAATATTGCTAGTATTTTCAAGATAATAAGGATTTTTGAACAAATGGTACCTGAGCCTCATTTTGTGTTGTCTCACTGAAGAGGATGTGATTTCCCTCTAGATGGCTCTGGAACCTCCAGAGGGCTCTCTCAACTCTAGGAGACTGATGCTGTGGTTCCTCTCCCCAGGACTCTGAATTTCTTATGCAGTTTGGGGTCCTGATTTGTGAGAACCAGAGGGTCTGGAAGGCATATGGGGTGTGTGTGTGTTGTGGACATTTCCTGGGACTGTCCACCATTTTAGGGAGTCGCGCACCTGATTAGGGACCAGCACCTGGTCTTTCATGCGCTCAGGGGAGCAGGAAAACTTGGAGACATCTGATGTGTGATCTTGCCCATGGAGTGATCCTTATGCACACATTAGGAGGCCCAGAAGCTGCAGTGGTTAGCCTCATGCACTCTTGTAGAGATCCTGGATCTCCTGGAATCTTTCAAGTGATGGATAGAGGTGCCTATGTCCACTTGTATGTGAGATATCCTTGTCAAGGGACTCAAGGAAATTTTCTGGATGTTTATTACAAAGTTGTGTACTTGCAAGAGATCCAGAATCCTAATCATGGTGGTGTGCACTGCAGACTGGCTCAGAGCTCTGATCAGGATATCATCCAGAAAGGGGTAACCCTGCAACCTGACTCTAGCTATCATTACCACTAGTATCTCTGTAAGGACTGTGGGGGCTCACAAGAGACCAAATGAGAGAGTTCAGTACTGGTAGTGGTCTGTGCTGTTAAGCAAACCTCAGAAGCTTGTAGTGGTATGGGCATATGTGAATATGGAGATATGCCTCTGCCAGATTCACTAAAGTTAGGAGGTTCCCTTTGGGATAGGGATGATACCGTCAAAGTTAGGATCTCCATCTGGAATTTTGTTTTCTTCATCCACTTGGTGAGTCTTTTCAGGTTGAGGATGGCTCTGACTCCCCCGGTGCACTTCTGAACAACAAATAGGTGGAGTAGAATCCTGAGAACCTTTTTTCTAAGGGAACTCCTTCCATTGCTCCATGAGCTGGGAGATCTCATTCCAGATCAGTTTGTGCTGGGCAGAATCACTGGATAAAGGAGTCTGGATGAAGAAGGGATGGGGTGAAGCCTGTGGCTTGCAGGAGTTACCCCTAATTCACACGCTCACTTGTAACCCACGGGGCTAGCCTGCTATATTATATTTGTTTTTCTCTATTGGCTTATTATTTTGGCTTATATTTTTGTATTGAGTAATTTCAGCAGACGTTACTTCATTATATTTGGCTGTAATGCAGAAAACCTATAGGCTTGTATCCTGTATGATTAGCTAGAGCAAGTTAGCATAAGTGGATGTAACCTTTGGCATAGATAAATGTCCTACCCTTTTTGACTTTGGGGAACGGAATGTGTTTACTAAAATTCTGGGATACCAGTAACCACAAGGTACATCATAAGAACATGGAAGTAACGGTTCAGGCAAAGGTAATGGTTTCAAGAATGAGATAATTGGCATTAATATGTATGATTGTTATTAATATGTAAGAATATGCTAGCCTATAGAGTAAGTGTACCCTAAGATTTATGTGGGTGAGGAAATAAGAATTGGACATGGAAAGTTGGGCACTGACATGAATAATCAGGATAGTGCCAAGACCCTATAAGAGGGTAAACCAACATATGGAGCTACCTTCTTTTAGCTTCAAGTTCTCTTTTGTTTCGCTATTAGCTCAGTTTTTGCAATATAGCTTAGCTACTCAACACTTGACCCTGATCTCCATCATCTTGGGATTGAGGGACCTGGAGCATCGGTCTCAGTTGGCATGTCATAGACGAGGCTGGTCCTTTGTCTCCCACTACCAGGTCCCCAAAGAAGGGGGTGAGTATGCTAAATCTAAGTAGCTTTTGTAAGGGATGGTACCAGAAGTCCCTATAGAACCGTATTACTTCTTTTTGATTGTGGTTCGAAGCTTTGATAACTTTTTCCTTTATTTTAATAAATCTCTCTAAAGCCTGGCTTTGTCCTCAGTGTGAATGTCCTTGCACACCCAAGGGTCTGTATGAAATATTGAACTCTCTACATTCTCTAATTCTGTAGCCTGATTTTGGGATAAGAACCTAATTATCTTCTGGTCAAATCATTGGCAAGCCTGTAATAAGCCAGCCCTCTAAAATTCAAGTTTAACACTTACCCACTTGTCTGTGGTCCACATGGACCAGTCCTCTGAAAAGTGGAAAATTCTGTCATCTACAGTCAGGTCTGAGCAGAGGTACATTTGCTTGTTGTCACAGAATCACAGAAGTGTAAGACTGGAAGGGATCTCGAGCAGCCAACTAGTCCAGTCCCCTGCACTCAAGGCAAGACTATGTAACAACTAGACCATTCCTGACAGGTGTCTGTCTAACCTGTTCTTAAAAACCTCCAATGACGGAGATTCCACAACCTCCCTAGGCAATTTATTCCAGTGCTTAACTACCCTGACAATTAGGATGTTTTTCCTAACGCCCAACCTCAACCTCCCTTGCTACAATTTCACCCCATTGCTTCTTGTCCTATCCTCAGAGGTTAACAAGAACAATTGTTCACTCTCCTTGTAACAACCTTTTAAGTATCTGAAGACTGTTAGGATGCCTCCTCCCTCCCAATCTCCTCTTCTTCAGACTAAACAAACCCAACTTTTTCAATCTTTCCAAATAGGTCATGTTTTCTAGACCTTTAATTATTTTTTTTGCTCTCCTCTGGACTTTTGCCAATTGTTCACATCTTTCCTGTAATGAGGCACCCAGAACTGGACACAATACTCCATTTGAGGCCTTATCAGCACGGAGTAGAGCGGAAGAATCACTTCTCATGTCTTTCTTTCAACTCTCCTGCTAATGCATCACAGAATTATATTTTCCTTTTTTTTTTTTTTTTTTTTTTTTTTTTGCAACAGTGTTACCCTCTTGACTCACATTTAGCTTGTCATCCATTATAACCTCCAAATCCCACTTCTGTAGTACTCCTTCCTAGGCAGTCATTTCTCAATTTTGTATGTGTGCAGTTGATTGTTCCTTCCTAATTGGTGTACATTGCATTTGTCCTTAATGAATTTCATTCCATTTACTTCAGACCATTTCTCCAGTTTGTCCAGATCATTTTGAATTTTAATCCTATCCTCCAAAGCACTTGCAACCCCTCCTAGCTTGGTATCATCTGCAAACTTTATAAGTGTATTCTCTGCGTTTCTCAAACTGGGGTCCGTGGACCCTATTAATCAACTCCTCCCCCTCCCTCCCAGTGCCTCCTGCACGCCAGAGAGCTGCTATTGAAAGGTGTGCAGGAGGCAACGGGAGGGAGGGGGAGGAGTGGGGACATGGCACGCTCAAGTGAGGGATCATGTCCGGGGCCGCTGATCAGCTTCTCCTGTTCCCTCCCAGTGCTCTAGCTGTTCCCCAGCGTATAGGAGGCACTGGGAGGGGGGGTAGGGGGAGGAGCAGGGATGAGGCACACTGGGGGGGGGGCACGGAAAGAGACAGGGAAAAGGAGGGGCAGGGGTGGGGCCTAGGGGGAAGGGGTGGAGTGGGGGTGGAATTGGGTTGAGTGGGGGAGGCTTGGGGGTCCATGAAAAAATTTAAATCAAAATGGGGATCCTCGGGTTGCTAAAGTTTGAGAACTGCTGCTCGATGCCATTATCTAAATCACTGATAAAGATATTGAACAGAACCAGACCCAGGACTGATCCCTGCAGGACTCCGCTCGCTATGCCCTTCCAGCTTGACTGTGAACCACTGATTACTCTCTGGGAACAGTTTTCCAACCAGTTATGCCCCCACCTTACAGTAGCTCTGTCTAGGTTGTATTTCCCTAGTTTGTCTATGAGAAGGTCATGTGAGACGGTACCAAAAGCCTTATTAAAGTCAAGATATACCACATCTACTGTTTCCCCCCGCCACCACCCGCTGGGAGTTTGGAGTTCCCCTGCAGTGCCATCCCTAGAAGCAGGGAGCTGGGGGACCTCTGCCGCCTCCCACCAAACCCCTAATCATTTTAGTTGCCCTTCTCTGAATCTTTTCTAATGCCAGTATATCTTTTTTGAGATGAAGAGACCACATCTGTACACAGTATTCAAGATGTGGGCATATCATGAATTTATATAAGGGCAATAAGATATTATCCGCCTTATTCTCTATTCTTTTTTTAATGATTCCAAACATCCTGTTTGCATTTTTGACTGCCGCTGCACACTGCGTGGACGGCTTCAGAGAACTATCCATGATGACTCCAAGATCTCTTTCCTGATTAGTTGTAGCTAAATTAGCCCCCATCATATTGTATGTAGAGTTGGGGTTATTTTTTCCAATGTGCATTACTTTACATTTATCCACATTAAATTTCATTTGCCATTTTGTTGCCCAATCACTTAGTTTTGTGAGATCTTTTGCAGTTCTTCACAGTCTGCTTTGGTCTTAACTATCTTGAGCAGCTTAGTATCATCTGCAAACTTTGCCACCTCACTGTTTACCCCTTTCTCCAGATCATTTATGAATAAGTTGAATAGGATTGGTCCTAGGACTGACCCTTGGGGAATACCACTAGTTACATCTCTCCATTCTGAAAAATTACCATTTATTCCTACCCTTTGTTCCCTGTCTTTTAACCAGTTCTCAATCCATGAAAGGATCTTCCCTCTTATCCCATGACAACTTAATTTACATAAGAGCCTTTGGTGAGGTACCTTGTCAAAGGCTTTCTGGAAATCTAAATACACTATGTCCACTGGATCCCCCCTTGTCCACGTGTTTGTTGACCCCTTCAAAGAACTCTAATAGATTAGTAAGACATGATTTCCCTTTACAGAAACCATGCAATTTCACATTTGAGTTCTTTCAGAACTCTTGGGTGAATGCCATCTGGTCCTGTTAAGTTTATCAATTAATTCCAAAACCTCCTCTAGTGACACTTCAATCTGTGACAATTCCTCAGATTTGTCACCTACAAAGGACGGCTCAGGTTTGGGAATCTCCCTAACATCCTCAGCCGTGAAGACTGAAGCAAATAATTCATTTAGTTTCTCCGCAATGACTTTATCGTCTTTAAGTGCTCCTTTTGTATCTCGATCATCCAGGCGCCCCACTGGTTGTTTAGCAGGCTTCCTGCTTCTGATATACTTAAAAAACATTTTGTTATTACCTTTTGAGTTTTTGGCTAGCTGTTCTTCAAACTCTGTTTTGGCTTTTCTTATTACATTTTTACACTTAATTTGGCAGTGTTTATGCTCCTTTCTATTTACCTCACTAGGATTTCACTTCCACTTTTTAAAACTTGTCTAACTTGTCTAAGTAATTTGTAACTTGTTCTTTCCCTACTTTAGCCTCAGATCCTATCTCATTTTCACTGACGTTCACTATATTAGACTTCCAATCACTACTAAACTTTTTGGTGAAAACTGAAACAAAAAAGTTGTTTAGCATTTCTGCCATTTCCACAATTTCCGTTATTGTCTTTCTCCTTTCCCTATCCTCTCCTTGGTCTTCCTCTTGCTTTCATGTATTTGTGTAATATTTTCTTGTTACCCTTAACATCTCTACCTAATTTAATTTTGTCTTTACACACTTGTGGTGTTTGTTAATATTCATCATTTGTAATTTGACTAGTTTCCACTTTTTGTAGGACTCTTTTTTGAGTTTTAGAGCATTGAAGATCTCCTGGTTAAGCTAGAGTGGCCTCTTACCATACTTCCCATCTTTCTTACGCAGTGGGATGGTTTGCTGGGCTCCTGAGGGCTGTGGGACCACCTCTGGGCTTTCTGCCCAAGCCTCAGTTCCAAGACTTGCCCTTGGTGTATCTAGTATCTTTTCTCTGGTACTTCTGTGAAGAGGACGGGTGAAAGGAGAGTGGCTGCCAGAAAGTGGGATTATACTCCCTTCTTGGACCACTCAGAGGAGACGGGAGGGCTAACTTTTCTCCAAAGAGGAGAGATCTTGTGAATTAGAGGAGCACAGACTTGCTTGGAATGAGCGTCTATCTTCTGGGGGCAGAGTCATATATAATATATGCCTCCTGGCTGCTGAGCTGGATTCCATAGCCCCCGGTGAGAATCTTATTGTGTCCACTACGGTGTCAGCCACACATGCTGTTGCCAGGGAAATTTTCTTAAGTATGCAGCTGATGTCTGTGCGATCTCTGTCCTTATTTGTTTCTTGCATCTATGGTCGTGCTTGTTAATATGTTTACTTCTTATCAGGTTTTTCCAGTTCCTCCCTGATCACATCCTCAAAGGAGTGCTGAGGAATCGCTGCCTTTGGGGAGGATTTTGAGGAAAGGTGTTTGTTTGGGGGCTTATTCGCAAGAGCCTGCTCAGGTTGGATCTGGATGGTGACCACAACCTTTTTGCAGATGACCTCAAACTTCTCAGGGGGAATAAAATAGTGTTGCATTTTTTCCTGCTCAGATTTGGAGCCTGAAAGTTCTCCTCTCTCAGTAGAGGAGGTGGAGTCTGAGTCAGAGGACAAGTACCTTTGGGATTGTTTTGCACTTTTTCTTCTTCTTTTTACTTTTTGACGTGCTTTGCAGTTGTTACTGCCTGGATGTGGCCAGAGCACAGTCTTTTGCGGCTTGCCTTGTGCAGAGCTTGGAACCCTCTACAAACTTCTCCTTCTGAGTCCTCCCCTTCAGGGTCCCACTCCTCTTGAGTGGGGATGGGGTCTCATTATCAGAGTTCCCTGACTTTAATTGGGATGGAGGGGAGCTGAATATGAGCCCTGGAGAGGAAAGCTTCTAGAATTCATTGGAAAGATGACTCTTGTGGAAGGACTCAACAAGGTCGGACTGAGGGATGAAGGTCTCATGAATTCTCCAGAGAATGAGGAGTGAGATAGTCCCTTGCTATAAAGTACACTATTTTCCCTAATACTTTAACTTCTGGAGATGTGTTTTTGCCAAGCAGAGCGTGATAGGTACACTTATACAAACACACTTGCATCTGTTGTGCCTGCAAATATTATACTACCACGTGCAAATCTGATCAGTTATGTGAGCAAATGAGCTCAAATCAGGTCTGAAGCAGTTACATGTGGATGGCTCTTGTGAAAATCATAGAGACTTAAAATACTCACCGGGTGTTTTTAAAAAGTAGGGGTGGGGAGAGAGCCTTGTCTTGAGTTCTTTGATTCTTGGATGATGACAGATTGAAGTGCTCACCTGCACTAAATTCCAGAGAATTGAGGATTGATGCATGGTACTCTTGAGAATGCAGTGACCTGAGGGGATCAGACTATGTAACCCTTATTGGTACAAGGAATTTTTCCACATCAGAAACCATGAAATCTTAGATAGTCGGTAAGTTGCTTGGAAATGACCAGTTGCTATGGACACATACTGTGTGTTTGTTGCAAATTATGTTTTAGAATCTCTAGGAAACACTCTGCCCAACAGGACATTGAAAATAAAATTAGTCTACAGTCAGACAGTCTGAGATCTGATTTGTTCAAGTTAAACAGAGATCTCTACTTCAAAATAGGGCCTGAGCCAAATCTGATGTCATGTTAAATTGCTGCTTTTATAAATTAGCTGAAAGAACAATAAACCCTATGGCAGTGAAAGATCCATAAAGTCATTTTAAAATAAGATTATTCAGTGATATAAACAGGCTATTAGCAATTATAAGGCCAGATCTCACAAATCTTTTGGGAATATTCATTGCTCATTAAAACAGTCCTATTGAAGTCAAAGGTACATTGACTTAATTGGGACTACCTGTGAGAGTAAGGATTGCGCATGTAAAAGCTGCTGATCTAGCCCTTGATATCTGCAGTATTGAATGCTATAGCTAAAGATGGGAAGAGATTTCCATTCTAAACCTCTTCAATTGCTCATGAGCCTTAGGGCAGGTCTACACTATGGGGTTAAACTGACCTAAGTTACGCAACTCCAGCTATGTGAATAACGTAGTTGGAGTTGACGTACCTTAGGGCGACTTATTGCGGTGTCTACATTGCATTGGGTCGACGGGAGAAACTCTCCCATCAACTTATCTTATGCTTCTCGTTTTGGTTAATACCAAATCGACAGGAGAGCGATCGGTGGTCGATTTAGTGGGTCTTCACTAGACCCACTAAATTGACCCCCAGTGGATCGATCGCTGCAGTATCGACCCATCAGTAAGTGGAGACAAGCCCTTAGTAACTAAATCTGGTCGGGCCTAATTGACCAACTATCAGACTGTTTATTGATCAGAAATGCCAGTGGAAAATACTTGCTTGAATTCAACTTTCTTTTGTTAGATGATCATAGAATGGTCGTTATGAGGAAATACTTTTTGATAGTACACCAATAATGATGGAGTACTGAATCTCTTAAGATTGTCAGTCTGCCAGCATGTATATTGAATTAAACTGATCACTATATTATATATAATTTGAATTCTTACAGTTAACGTGTTTAAAATGAATTTGGCCTAATTGCTGAAGGGAGTACAAAGAGTATTATAGCAATAAAGGAATAGTGGTGTTCTTCCTGTAATTAAAATCTTTTTGAAAGCTCAGGCCATTATGTATTATTTTGTTTAGCATCTATTTAGTCAGAGTGCCTGCATGCTGATACCAAGCCATAACTCTGTGGTCATTCATCAGCTATGCAAATTCTTGCACTCTGGTTTGTGTGATGATAGTATGGCTATTCTTCATTAACCTCCTCTATTGACACCTCCATCTGGGACAGTTCCTCAGATTTGCCACCTAAAAAGAATGGTTCAGGTGTGGGAATCTACCTCACATCCTCAGCTGTGAAGACTGATGCAAATAATTAAATTAGCTTCTCCATAATGGCCATCTTCCTTGAATGCTCCTTTAGCAACTCAATCATCCAGTGGCCCCACTGATGGTTTGGCAGGATTCCTGCTTCTGATGTATTTTTAATTTTTTTTGCTGTTTTTGTGTCTTTTGCTAGTTGCTCTTCATATTCTTTTTTGACCTGCCTAATTATACTTTTACACTTGACTTGTCAGAGTTTATTCTCCTATTTTCCTCAGTAGGATCTGACTTCCAATTTTTAAAGGATGTCTGTTTGCCTCTGTTGTGGTTGTTCTGGTTCAGGGGACAATGCAGACCAGTGAGGGGTTGCCCTGCAACCCTGGAATGCCTTGCTTCTATAGTGCCCAGCCTGAGATACTCACAGTCAGCAAGAAGCATGCAAGTCACACCCTGAGTGTCTGTTTTCTTGACAGCCCTTGTTTAGCAGCTCTGACCCCAGGAGTATGGTTGCCAACCCTCCTGGTTTTGTCATGAGTCTCCTGGAATCATGTTCTATCTCCTGGAGGCTTCTTCAGCCAAACCAGGAGATTTTGGGTGCTAACAGTCTGGTGCGGTAGTGGGGGTAAGGCAGGCTTCCTGCCTGCTGTAGCCCCTCTCCCGGAAGCGGCTGGCACTGTCCCTGTGGCCCCTGGGGGAAGGGCAGGGGGTCTCCGCGTGCTGCCCCCGCCCTGAGCACTGACTCCACAGCTCCCATTGGCCGGGAACTGCGCCCAAATGGGAGATGTGGGGCGGTGCCTGTGGGCAACAGCGCATAGAGACCCCTTGGCCCACCTGCCTAGGAGCCGCTGCCACAGGGATGTGCTGGTTGCTTTCGGGAGCTGCCCAATGTAAGTGCTGACCCCCTCCTGCACCCCAACCCCCTTCCCCAGCCTAGAGCCTGCACCCCACACCCAAACTCCCTCCCACAGCCCACACCCCCTCCCGCAACCCAACCCCCTGCCCCAGCCTGGTGAAATTGAGTGAGGGAGGGGGATAGTGAGCAACGGAGGGATGGAGTGAGTGGGGGTGGGGCCTTGGAGAAGGGGTGGCATGGGGCGTGGCCTCGGGGAAGGGGTGAGCTGGGGGAGCTGGATTTGTGCGATTAGACAGAAGCCTGTCTACAGCCCCACTCTGGCCTTGGATACAAGCAGCCAGATGACCCAAACACAATTCCAGTCCTGAATTTCCTCAAAACCATGTTCCTGGAAGAGTCCAGACCTCACCTGGACAGTTCAGTGAAATAATAAGATTCGTTGCTCCTGTAAAGAGACAAAACCACATCACAACTATTTAACTTAACTGGGGTAAATGCAGCCTTCCATTTAAACACAACGATGAGTTGGTTTCTAGTAAGAATAAAATCAATTTATTAACAATAGGATATAGGTTAAGTGATGCCAAGTAAAAATAGTAAAGTTAGAAAGGGTTACAAGTAAAACAAAAGTGAAAACACCCATCTAAAAGTCTAAAACTTAATCTAGCAAGGTGCAGGCTTTGCTCCAGATGGTTTTTCTCACTAGTCATTCTTCCTCCCAGCCATGGCTGATTTTCCCTCAGTCAGAATCTTCCACGAAAGTACAAGGTGCTGGCTTCCCTTGCCTTCTTAGGAGAACAATCTTTATCTAGGCAGGTTTCACAACTATATTCAGTTTGAGAGACTTCAACCTCCCCTTGGTTGAAGGACCTATCTTTCTCAGCGTGCAAGAGCTCAGTTCCCTTGTGTCCGTCTAGTGATGGATGCCAAAGATGGCTTCTGTCTTTGCTCATATCTTCCAAAGTCTGATGACTTTGTTTTAAGAGCAGGGTGATTGCTGTTCTTTCATTCCTGTGGGCTTTCCATCCCCCTGTATAATTTCTATGTAAATGGGGCTTCCATGGTTTCTGATTCCACCATGCTTAAGTCACATAGGAGACAGGTAGATAGCTGTAACTTCCTTTCTGTCTGGGCAGACTGTACAGCCTAATATCAATGAGTATCCATAATTCCTTACTCAGTATTAGTACATACATTTTATAATGATATTAACCACCAGTTTGTCATTAGCTTTCAGAAAAGAGCTGACTCGATACACTCTTCTAATACAGTAATGTTGTATACAATCAGTTGATTCAATTGCTTATCACTTGAGGTTTAGACCCCCTACCTTTGAAATGGATTCTTTTGAGGGTTACCCCTCAAAGTAAAGTTTATTCAAGCTGTGAGGAAGGCAACATGGAGTCTGGTGGTGAAGGAAGCTCCTTGGTCTTTAATCCCCCACTTGTGTTTGCTGAAATGCAAATCATTCTGTTTTCTGCCATCTCCTCCCCCTGCTGTGTCTTGATGGTCCTGTTTATGTTTATATGTCAATAGCGACCTTCACTGTCTTTTCCTGAATATTGAGCTGATCAGAGAATCTAATTCACATTCCTTTGTCTAAAACAGACCTATTTAACAACTCCGCTTGACATACCTGGTTTACACACACAAGTCATAATTCCAGTATATATTCATAATCCTTAATACACATTGTATACATACATCATGCAAGAATATTAATGATCAGTGAGTTGTTAGTTTTCAAACGATACCTCACAAGGCATATTTTGTACAATGATTATTACAGTCATGTGTGGGGTGTGAATACAGAGGTGCTTAGCTTCAGAGCCTTTAATCACCTTTTTTACTCTGTTTAGGCATGGAGGAATTTTTTGGTCCTCTTACTGTTTATTTTGATTTAGGGTATACACTTAGTTTGTCTATTACGGTATTTTTAAATAGTTTCTCTGCAGCTTGCAGGCATTTCAATCTTGTGACTGTTCCTTTTAATTTCTGTTTAAGCAGCTTCCTAATTTTTGTGAAGTTCTCCTTTTTAAGTTAAATGCTACTGTGGTGTGTTTCTTTGGCATTTTCCCCCCTAAAAGGATGTTAAATTTAATTACATTATGGTCGCTATTACAGAGCAGTTCAGCTGTATTTGCCTCTTGGACCAGATCCTGTGTACCACTTAGGATGAAATCAAGAATTGCTTCTCCGCTTGCGGGTTCCAGGACTAGCTTCTCCAAGAAGCTGTCATTAATGGTGTCTAGAAATTCTATCTCTGTGTCCCATCCTGAGGTGACATGTACCCAGTCAATATGGGGATAGTTGAAATACACCATTATTATTTGGTTTTCTGTTTTTTGTAGCCTCTCTCCCGAAGAATTTCACAATCACTGTCACCATCCTGGTCATGTGGTCAGTAGTATATTCCTATTGCTATATTCTTATTATTGGTGCCTGGAATCCATATAGATTCTATGGTATAGTTGGATTCATTTAAGATTTTTATTATATTTGACTCTATCCTTTCACATACAGTGCCACTCCCTCACCAGCATGACCTACTCTGTCATTCCTATATATTTTGTACCTAGTATGTCCCTTTGATTATTATTGTTCCACCAAGTTTCTGTGATGCCTATTATATCAATATCCTCACTTAATGCCAGACACACAAATTTACCCATCTTAGTATTTAGACATCCAGCATTTGTATACAAGCACTTATAAAATTTGTCAGTATTTAGTAGTCTGCCTTCATGTGATGTAATTGGACGAGACTCCTTTTCATATGATTGTTTCTCTTCAGTTCCTACTTGTTCTTTCTTTGGTTTAAGTGTATCTGCTTCTGGCTGCTTCTCTGCACCCAGAGCTGTGGTTTTTAGCAGAAAAGAATTCCAAATGAAGGATGTCTTTCTTTTGTTTACTTTTTAATGTCTGTCTCTCTTTCCATGGTATGAGTTAGGCCAATGAGGTGGAGAACTAAGGGCTCAATATATACAGGTCTGCCCCAATGGCCGATGGTCTGGATTAGCTCCTGAAGATGATACATACTCGGACTGCTCTTCTTTGGCTGGTCAAAGCCAACTGTCTTTTACATTATTTGTATTTGTATTTTGTTGTCCTGTCTTTATATTGATGATTTTTCAATTGCACTCAGTTTTATAGCAAAACCACAAGATATACTGTGTTGAACTAGTAAAAACTTGGATGCAGAGACATTTTACCATTCTCCACTTCCCATTAAACCAGGCATTGTGACAACTTTCCCTCACCAAATGAACCTTCTGCTTGAATTCCCTGCCAACATCTGCTCCAAATAGTCAACATTTCTTTCCCTCTCTTTCTCTGGGTCATCTCCCTATGCATTGGGATGACTCACTACAATGAACTAAACAACGCAATGCCCATACCATAATATTTTAACTTTGATTTGCATTATGGATGTTTTAAATCTTAGAATTGACTACTCTTTTCCCATCTTCACAAATTTTGGCAAGAGAGAAACAGAAACTCAGGGCCAGTTACTCAGTATAAGAAAATGGCATGGGATTCTGTGATGGGGTGTTTAACCCACGCTAGCCTTGAAGGGGTTAAGGTGGCACAGAAAGTGGATGCAGAGTGGAAACCAGCAGTCACCTTCTCAGCTTAGAGAGGGAAAAGGAGGACATCCAGGAGGAGAGAGATAAGCCTGGGGATTCTGTCCCTGAGAGAATGGTTTACCCAGAAGAGTGGAGAAGGCCTGTGGGAGGCAGAACAGGAAGCAGTCCAGGTAAAGAGCAGCAAGGATAGAGATTGTGCAGACCTTGGCTGCTGATTGTAGCGTCTGTGGGCTGAAACCTGGAGTAGTGGGTGGGCCCTGGTTTACCTACCAGCCACTGGGAAGTGGCACAGGATTGTGGGAGACATCAACAAGACAGCTGGTCTGGAGGGACTCTGGTGCTTCAGAAGGGGGGAACTACACAGTAACCTAACCAGAGGGCCAAGTAGCAAAGAGAGAGAGAGAGAGGCTGTGGGGCAAGCAAACAATGGAAGGGGACACCAGACCAGATGAGAGCTGATTCCCCAGATGCAGCCACAAGGAGGGGCTTCAGCTGTGAGTGAACCCCATTAAAAGTTAAAATGTTAAAAATTTAGTGTGTCATATTTTTCTAGTGCTATATGGATGTACCCAGTATAAGGGGACACCGGAGAAATCATGAAGGATGGCATAAAAGTCCTTTTGGATTATTTTGCAAATATTGCTAAAGATACATTGACTGATTGTCCTCCCAATAATCTTATTTGGAGTTTCTTTCCATTTAAGTCTGAAGAAAAAATTGTGTAGTCGGGAATGAACAACATAGCTGCTCCCTTTGGAATCGAAGGGGAAAAGGGAAGTTATTTACCCTATTGTGACTAGTTTTTTGAGATCTGTGGTCCCTATCTGTATTCCATTGTGGGTACACATGCACACTGGAGAATTCTTGCAAACGGTGTCTGCACTGAGGGTATGAGGGATGGGGCAGACTGCGCACCTCTCCAGTTCCTCCTCTACCATGAATCTTGCCAAGATGCAAAGTAGAGAAGGAGAGTGGGTAGCAGAATACAGCTAGGGACCACATACCATGAAGAACCCGTTACAATAGAATAAGTAACCTCCCTTTCTTCTTTGAGTGCTGTGTATGTGTATTCTACTATGAGTGACTGACAGGCAGTATCCAGAGAAGGAGACAGAGGGTGCGAGGATGCAGATGGTATAGCTGCTTGTAGAACCACTGTCCCAAAGGATTCATCAGTGGAGGAATCTCAGATCAAGGTATAATGTCTTGTGAGTGTGTGGATGGAACTCCATGTAGCTTCCCTACAAATGTCAAGCAGTGGCACTTCTTACAGTGATACTATTGAGGCTGCTTGTGCCCTTGCAGAGTGAGCCTTTGCCCAGTGTGAGGGAGGAAGCTGTGCCTACTGATAAAGGTGTATGATACAGCCAGAGATCCTCTGAAAAGATAAAACTTGACTTCATACTCATTCTTCTATGACAACAAACAGTCGAGGTGACTTTCTGATCAGATTAATCCTCTGCAGATAAAAAGTCAATGCTTATCGCATGTCGAGGGGATGAAGTCTCCTGTCTTGGCTAGAGGAATTGGGCCTAGCGAAAAACACAGGTTAGTGAACTGATTGGTTTATGTGAAATTCTGCAACTAATCTTAGGAGTGAATTTCAGGTGCAGTTATAGTGAGCTCTTGTCCTTATGGAATATTGTGTAAGGTGGATCAGCCATTAGAGACCCAGGTTCACCTTCTGGCTGATGTGAAGGCAGTTAGGAAGATTATTCTTCCATCCCACAGCTTTCTGGATGGATAGACGCACACACATATACATGCCTCTTCCGAATCTCTCTCCAGTACTGCCATAGGTAGCTTTTGAAGTTCAGTTTATCCAACCCATGTAGAAAATACATCACATGAATTTTTGGCCTGTCCAGACTCAGCAGCAGGGTGGATGCGTTTGGGAAAGGAAGATATGGAAAAAGCATGCTCCTCCCTCCCCCCCCGCTCTTTTTTTTTTTTTTTTTTGCACCTGCAACTTCTACTGTATTCAGCATCTTTCAGGATTAGGTCCTATCTCAGCAAACAAGGCTTCCCATTGGGAAGTGGCAGTAAAATGAGTGTTCCTTGAGGGAGACTAGGACCATTCACAGTTAGTTAATCCTGCTTCAGGGTGGATGCATACTTGTGTGTTAGATGATCTCTTGAGGTCCCTTGCAGCTCCTACAGTTCTATGATTCTGTGTAGAAATTAAAATGATTGGCTTTTTTAGAAAGTTTTAAAAATTCTCTGTGTATGCACTTGTACTTATTTAGTGGTCTACCAATCACTTTAGTGTGACATTAAGCATTTTCTTCAGTAAAAAAAATGTCTCCACAGTAAATTGACATATCCTTTTATTCATTGAGTGTTTTGATTTTATAGAGGAAAGAAGTTCCTCCTGGCCCTTATGGCAGACATATTCTCTGTAGCGTGGCTGCTACAAACCTAATAACTCTCTGTATAGATTCATGAAATATTTTTAAATTTCTAAATATGTTAATACAAGTCACACTTGGAGTAAGTGAGTGAGAAAATGCAGATGAAGGTACACAGAAGCAGTAAGACTGCGCTTGTTGCTATTGTAAGCTACGTACAAAGAAGCAGAGGTAAGAAGACAGGTTCATGTTTCATTTTATTGAAGCTTGACAAAACCATGGAAACCCTCCGCCCCAGGTCAGTTTGGGTCAATAGGAGTTTAACTATGTTTTATTTCATGCGTTAAAGCCAATGACAACCCTTGAAAAATATTCCTCTTAGAAACAATGGACTGGTCCTGAAAGGCTGTGATGGCATATGACACCCCTTAAAGGCAGTCTGGAGAGAGATTCTGCAGTAGATATTAATGGCAGTGAGGAAAACCTAAATTTCCTACATATGTGGGTTCTCTATTTTTTTAAAACTTAACTCCTGAAACAAGCAAAACATTGAGTACTTCTGCTACTTCCAAAAACTTTGATAAACAAATGCCTCAGTCCTGCAAAGTTACAAGGGTGATAGCAGCAGAGAAAATGCTTATTTTGGGACACAGTTGTGGGCGAATATCTGTAGATAATCAGAGACCTCAATGCGTAGGACTCTGACATAGTTTGGAGAACTACTGCTCTTACAATTTCCTGTAAGTTTGCTGCTGTGTAAAATTGTCCCTGAATTTTGTTCTGAAATAAAATATTTCTGCTGATATTTTTGTGGTGGGCGTACCCGCCTTTGAAAGGTTGTCATGGGTAAAATCTGTAAGCTTCACCCACCAGCACACCACCATTACACCCCACCCAGACAGCTGTGCCAAAGGGGGATTCATCTATAGGGGCGTTGGTGGTGTTCCTCAGCACTCTGTAGAATTCCTCTCTCCCACTACCACACACCAACTTTGAACCTTGCTTATGTTCAATGCCTGGTGAAGTAGATTTTTCCAGTCTTATCCTATAGTAGCAAAGGGGGCTTCTTAGAAGTAAAAGGGGTTGGGGAAGATTGGCATAAAGACTGAAGACCCCACAATGACACACAAGCACCCTTTATTCACCTGAGATACTGAAACAATTACAAGTTCTTCTACAGCAAATTTGGAACATTATAATATTCTAATTTAGTAAATACTTTAGATATGTCACCTAGGTTCAATAAATCAGTGGACCTTTTCTTTAAACTGGTGATTGTGAAAAGAAAAAAAAACTTCCCAAAACCAACTATAACTAGATTTGGGGTTTACCCATAATTGACAATTACACAACTTATTTTTTTCTTCATTTACATTAGCTTTCTCTAGGTTTGTGCTGTAGACTAGGTCACAGCACCAGAAGACGGAATCTATGAGTATATTAACATTGCCAAATGGTTATGAAGACACGCCCTAAGAATTCTTCCTTTCACTTCTTCCTTTCATCTTTATTTTACAATTGTTATTTCATTCCTCTTTCTTTAAGTGTTTGAGTTTGTCATCTTCTAGGGAAGGAAACAAACAATAACAGCTGATAACACTAACCCGCTGCAACCTGTAAATTCCTGCTTACCGTGAGCTCTGCACATAGCAACATAGTCTGTATTAGTAACCTAGAACTGTGCGCAACAAACCCAACCTTACAGCTAAGTCAGTGTCATTTTGCTACATATTTTAATGTGCTTTAATACTATGTCCCGTATAAAGATTATGTTTATATCATTCTGAATTCCTACATTTCACTGTATTGAATGTGTAGACACAGATTTCAGTAATCTCATATTTAACAGGGGTTTCTGTGGAACACCACTAGATGCCAATATTCTTGGTAAAATGGTAACAGTTCAAGGATTTAGGCACCTGATCCTGCCACCCTTACTCAGACAAATAGTCCTACTGTGTTCAGTGATAGAAGAACTACTCCTATGAGCAAGGTCTCATTATTGTCCTTTTTTCCTTAAGCAGGTCACAAATGTTGCGAAAAATAGGCTTCATTACATATTAGAGCATAGAAGCATTTTGTGTTTACACGTACCCATCTACTATTGAATGAAATATTTGTAGAACTGTTTTATTCGGATTTTTATTTCTATTTACACATATTTCAATAGCCGGAGGCTGCTCTAATTTAGGCCAGGGCTCACAGTGTCCCCTGGTCAGCTCCAGGATTAAAGGAGATGGAGAGGGGTCATAACACCACCTTGCCCCCTACCTTTCAGAAGGGCTGAATTTAGGTTAGGCACATTTGAAAGTTGAGTCCTAAATGTGTAATTTCTGAATCCAAAATCAACAGCTTGAGCCTTCCTTCAGATTGTGACAGGGCTGCGTGCACAGCCCCAGTTGCCAATATTCCAAGTACCACAGCAGTGAATGCCACCATTTCAGAGAGCAGAACACTGTTCTTCAGTTATAAAACAATCATACAAAATTCAAAGTCCAGAATACTTCTATGAGTCACTAAACTTCAAAGTGTTTGATCAACTTTTCCTATTCACTATAAGCTTTAGAAATTCCACTCCAAATACAGCTAACTGAAAACATCAAGAAATGTGGAGTGTTTGCTGCACAAATGGAGTGATTTGGACAGCGTCCATTTACTGCTTCTCCCATGGGTTGGCAAAACCAATAATACTCAGCAACTGGCATGTTCAAAGCACTACAAACATCAGCTACTGAATTCTAACAGCAGTCCTATGAGGTAAACTCGTACTGTTACTTACCCTGTGTTAGAGGGGAAACTAAGCAGAGAGATTAAGAGATTTTCTCAAGTAACACAATAGGTTGGTGGTGAATGAGGATTAGAAATTAAGAGTGAAATCTGGCCCCCCTGAAGTCAATAGGACTTTTGCTACTGGGACCCAGGTTTTACCGAAAGCCTTCTTAACTCTAAACCCTCTCCTCATTTCTCCAGCCATCTTGCTATTCCTAAATTAAAATATTATACAAAATACATGCAACTTTTAAAAGTTTAACATGATCACTCAGTTTGGCAACATTGCCCAATGTGGAACCACGATGCATCTAATTCAAAGTGGCAGCAATCCACCATCATATGAAAATACTAACATAAAGAAGGGATTTTTCTTTAAAAGAGTGAAAAAGAAGGGAGAACAGTTTCTTAAGTGGATGTTAGTTTTCTTCACTTGCCTGTTGCCAGTCCAGCTCCATGGATTTGTTTTACCTGCCTCTTCTAAGAGAGCACTTCAAGGCCATTAGTATTCCAGAAAGTTTCAGATCTTCCCAGGGCAATGAAAAATAGTAATGTCTAAAGTAAGGCCATGTCTACATTGCATATAGCTGCTGCAGTCTGTCCATCACTTGTGTGCATGCATATTTGGCTCCTTGTGTCAGTGGGGCATGTATTCACCAGGAGTGCTTGTATTGATGCAGAGTGAAGTGCACAATTATTAGGTATGCAACTCGTCATCATCCAGCGCTCTGTCTTTTGGGAAATTTTGGCAATGTGTGATGAGGCTGAAATGAGTTGTGCAGAGTTGACTGGGAGCATGGAGTCAGCTTCCCAGTTTGCAACTGTCTCCTTCCCATAATGTCATCTATATCCCATAATTGTTATACTTTTTTTTCAAAATCCCAGACCTGCATGGCCCTCCTTACTGTCCATCATCTCTGACAGAAGCAGGGAGCCTGCACAGCTCTGCACTATTGGAATGAGTGTTGCAAGCACAAGGTGCATGATCCTGGAGTATGTGCAGAGGAATGGGGACCATGATGATTCCTTGGAGGACAGCTTGCTGAGGGATATAGTGAAAACCAATTCCAAGTTGTTGGTGGAATTCACTAAGCAGCTGCAGATGGTGGGGCGCCATTTCTGGGCCCGAGAATCAAGCACTGACTGGTGGAATCAAATCGTCATGCAGGTTTGAGATGAAGTGCAGTGGCTGTAGAACTTTTGGATGCACAAGGTCACGTTCCTGGATCTGTGTGCCAACCTCACCACAGACCTCCAGCTCAGGGACACCAAAATTAAAGGTGCACTGACAAATAAGTGGTAATAGCACTGTGGAAATCTGCAATGCCAAAGAATCCATTTGGAGTCGGGAAATCCATCGCAGGGGCCATTATTATGCAAGTGTGCCGGGCCATTAATCGCCTCCTGTTATGCAGGATTGTGACTCTTGGCAATGGGCAGGACATAGTGGATGGATTTTCAGCCATGGGTGTTCCTGAACTGCGGGGAGAGTGATAGATGGCATGCGTATCCATATTTTGGCATCAGACCACTTGCCACAGACCACATCAACAGAAAAGGCTACTTTTCTGTGGTTATGCAAGCGCTGGTGGATCGCCAGGGATGCTTCATCGATATCAGTGTAGGCAGGTCAGGGAAGGTGCATGACATTCACATCTTTAAGAACACAGGACTGTTCAGAAAACTGCGAGCGGGGACTTTCTTTCCCGACTGGCATATTACCATTGGCAATGTTGAAATACCAGTACTGACACCGGGGGACCAGGTCTACCCCTTGCTCATGACGTACACTGGCCACTTCAACAGCACCAAGGAAGCGCTTCAACTACTGGCTCAGCAGGTGCAGAATGACAGTTGAATGTGCCTTTGGTCATTTGAAGGGACACTGGCATTTTTTACTCACAAGATTGGACCTCCATGACAAAAAATTCCCAATGATTATAGCTGCCTGCTGTGTCCTGCCTAATATCTGTGAAGCAAAGGGGGGAAGTTTCCGCTGGGGTGGAGTGGCTGTCTGCTGAATTTGAACAGCCAGATATAAGGGCTATTAGAAGATCTCAGTGCGGAGCTATATGGCTCAGGGAGGCTTTGAAAGATCATTTTAATAGAGTCAGAGCGTGTGATGTTGTAGTGTGCTCTACCTGGCCTTGCTCTTTTGCAGCCTGGTATAAATCATGTGGTGATTGCTTTACATGCTGGGATACAACATTGTCATTGCACCTATTAATTTTGTTTGTGAATGATCTTGTGTTGTGTGACACTGTGTAGTAACACGTAAATGGTCACTTTCAGAACTGTTGAGCACCAGCCAGCATATGGTGTGAAATGACAAAGATTAATTATGTTTCAAATAATAAAATTTTATTCTGTAACAAAATCAGTGCAAACCTTCCCCCCCCCCCCCCCCCCCGATTTAAAAACAACTGCATTCAAACGTAATAAATTAGAACAGAATTTATGAAGGGGAAAGAACATTCATGTCCATTTCAGCTATATATACACACACCACTGTAAACCAGGTCTAAGTGAATAATAATCATTTATAAACTCAATTTCTTACTTCTACTTTGCAACTCTATAAAACTATGCAACTAAGACTCTCAAAGTGCATTTCAAACACTAAGGCCCAGGTTCTCTAAGGTATTTAGGCTCCTAACTTCCATCGATTTCAATGGACATTAGGAATCTAACTACCTCTGAGGATCTGGGCCTAACTAATTAGCTCACACAACATCTTTGTTTGGAGGGAAATATTAGCCTTGTTTTATAGATTGCTTAAACAATGTCCCTGAAGTGCCACAGAAACTCTGTGGCAGAGCCAGGAACAGATACCAGCTCCCCTGTGTCCTTGGCCTATGCTTTAGTCACAAGTTTATTTTTCTTTTCAACTTGCAGGAGGCATCTGACCTGGCCTAAAACTGGGAGAATCTACATGATGTTATCTTTCTCTAGTGTTCTCTTACACTGTCCCAGAATAATGGGACTTGATTAGCTCATGTATCTCCCGAAAATTGATGGAAATATGTAACCGCACCGGTAGAGGCTTGCCACACCTCAAGCAAAAGAGTAAAAAAGTTAATGAGACTGAAAATTGAGACTTTCTATAAAGATGTCAACACTCAAGTTATTTTGGAATGTGCTAGAATTCTACTATGACCATTACAGAAGCATTCCTGTAATCCTATGTTTGAAGCATAATTATCAAACTGAAATACAGTGGAATTTATTGTAAGCAACCACCCAAAGGAACAACATAGATCAAGTACCCAGCTGAGGTGGTCTTCAATTAAAGATTAAACACTATGGCACTGCAAACTTTGGGGAAATGTTAGAAGGCTGGGCTGTTCACTGGAGATTGTCTTTAGCGCAGGTTACAGTGAGTTAATAGGTACTGAATGGCTTAGTGTAGTCTTTCTAAACTACCTAGTAGGAGTTAACTATAAATCAACATAAGAATGGCCATACTGGGTCTGACCAAAGGTCCATCCAGCCCAGTATCCTGTCTACCAAAAGTGACCAATGCCAGGTGTCCCAGAGGGAGTGAACCTAACAGGTAATGATCAAGTGATTGCTCTCCTGCCATCCATCTCCACCCTCTGACAAACAGAGGCTAGGGACACCATTCCTTACCCATCCTGGCTAATAGCCATTAATGGACTTAACCTCCATGAATTTATCTAGCTCTCTTTTAAACCCTGTTATAGTCCTAGCCTTCACAACCTCCTCAGGCAAGGAGTTCCACAGGTTGACTGTGCGCTGTGTGAAGAACTTCATTTGTTTTAAACCTGTTGCCCATTAATTTCATTTGGTAGTCCCTAGTTCTTATATTATGGGGACAAGTAAATAACTTTTCCTTATTCACTTTCTCCACACCACTCATGGTTTTATATACCTCTATCATATCCCCCCTTAGTCTCCTCTTTTCCAAGCTGAAAAGTCCTAGCCTCTTTAATCTTTCCTCATATGGGACCCGATCCAAACCCCTAATCATTTTAGTTGCCCTTCTCTGAACCTTTTCTAATGCCACTATATCTTTTTTGAGATGAGGAGACCACATCTGTAAGCAGTATTCAAGATGTGGGCGTACCCTGGATTTATATAAGGGCAATAAGATATTCTCCATCTTATGCTCTATCCCTTTTTTAATGATTCCTAACATCCTGTTTGCTTTTTTGACTACCGCTGCACACTGCGTGGACGTCTTCAGAGAACTATCCATGATGATTCCAAGATCTCTTTCCTGATTAGTTGTAGCTAAATTAGCCCCCATCATATTGTATGTATAGTTGGGGTTATTTTTCCAATGTGCATTACTTTACATTTATCCACATTAAATTTCATTTGCTATTTTGTTGCCCAATCACTTAGTTTTGTGAGATCTTTTGAAGTTCTTCACAGTCTGCTTTGGTCTTAACTATCTTGAGCAGTTTAGTATCATCTGCAAACTTTGCCACCTCACTTTTTACCCCTTTCTCCAGATCATTTATGAATAAGTTGAATAGGATTGGTCCTAGGACTGACCCTTGGGGAACACCACTAGTTACCCGTCTCCATTCTGAAAATTTACCATTTATTCCTACCCTTTGTTCCCTATCTTTTAACCAGTTCTCAATCCAGGAAAGGACCTTCCCTCTTATCCCATGACAACTTAATTTACGTAAGAGCCTTTGGTGAGGGACCTTGTCAAAGGCTTTCTGGAAATCTAAGTACACTATGTCCACTGGATCCCCCTTGTCCACATGTTTGTTGACCTCTTCAAAGAACTCTAATAGATTAGTAAGACATGATTTCCCTTTACAGAAACCATGTTGACTTTTGCTCAACAATTTATGTCTGAGCAGTAAGCACTCCATAAGGGCTTTTAAGCCACCATTTATTATGCATAGTTCCATTTTTATTCTTCAGGAGATTAAATAAATTAAAAGGAATGTTCTGGCCATAAACAACATTGTTGGTAGTGTGGCTGATCCTCAGCAGACACTTTGTAGAGAGAGATTCCACTGGGATATTTGCATCTCTCTCTGCATCCCCACCCTAAAAACAGCAGCCTAAAAGGCTGACCACATTTTAAAAATATAACATCTGCCTGAAACAGGAATCTTTAGGGCAATCAGATACAACAGTGATGAGCACAGTATAAAAGCCTAGATTGACTGAAGAAGAGTTGTAATCGGTTTGCTATGACAAGTCATGTGCAAATGTAGGACAACTAGTGTAACAAGTATCAGAGGGGTAGCCGTGTTAGTCTGAATCTGTAAAAAGCAACAGAGGGTCCTGTGGCACCTTTAAGACTAACAGAAGTATTGGGAGCATAAGCTTTCGTGGGTAAGAACCTCACTAGTGTACACAACCACCAAATGGCCAAACGGTTGACAACTTCTCAGCAACTACCACAGCATCACATTTAAACACTTCCAATATAACCACAGCTGGTTTCAATTTTTCTTCATGAACTTACCTTGCTACATCATGCTCTCACCATGCAAATCTAGGAGTTGTGATTTTAACCCTTTACTGAGATTTTCCACAAAACACTGAAATTCCCATAATCAGACATTTAGTTTAATAATTCTATAATAGGACCCTTATCCTCTCCAGTACCCCAAATCCTAGGCTTTCTTTAATTTAGGGAGGACTTTAATCCAAGCATTATTAATGTGAAACTATTACTAAAACCATTTGCTTTTTTAATTAATGTATTGTTTTGACCCTTAGAAATGCTGGCATTCAAATTAGATCTAAATTTTAAGAGACAATGGGCTTGATTCAGGTGACTTGTAGTCAGTGCTGCAACTGCAGTTCTATTGGTGAAAATGGTATAACAAGCGATACCATCTTGATGCTCTAGTAGTTTTTACAACAGAAATGCAGAACTGTAAACGGGAGCTCTTTCTTTTGAGTAAGACAAGGACCCAAAGGAATACCGAGGCCTTGCAGACACACACCCATTACCTGTTATTTAGTTGTCTCTACAGCAGCAGGTTGCAGAGGTATAGAATCATAGAACCATAGGGTTAGAAGGCACCGCAAGGGTCATCTAGTCTAAACCCAAGATGCAGGATTTGTTGTGTCTAAACCATCCAAGACAGATGGCTATCCAGCCTCTTTTTGAAAATCTCCAGTGAAGGAACTTCCACGACCTCCCGAGGCAGTCTATTCCATTCTCCTACTGTTCTTAAAGTTAGGAAGTTTTTCCTGAGATTTAATCTAATCTGCTATGCTGTAGCCTCTTGTCCTGCCCTCTGTGGCAAGAGAGAACAACTATCATATCTCCCCTTAATCTTCTCTTTCCCAATCTAAACATACCCAGTTCCTTCAGCCTTTGCTCACATGGCTCGCATTCCATCCCTTTGATCATCTTTGTCACTCACCTCTGGATCCTTTCCAGTTCCTCTACAGCCTTTCTATACATTGATGACCAAAACTGGACACAGTACTCCAGTTGAGGCCTAACCAGCACTGAGTAGAGTGGTACTATCACCTCCCATGACTTACCTGCTATGCCTCCGTTAATACAACCTAAAACCGCATTTGCTTTTTTTTGCAAGAGCGTCACATTGCTGCCTCATGTTGAGGTTGTGATCTACCACAACTCCCACATCCTTCTCGGCAGTGCTGCTGCCAAGCCAGTTATCCCCCATTCTGTATCTGTGCATTTGTTTTTTCTTCCCTAAGTGTAAAGCCTTACATGTTTGTCTGTTGAATTTCATTTTGTTGTCTAGAACTCAGTTCTCCAATTTATCAAGATCCCTTTGAATTTTAGGTCTATCCTCCAAAAGTGTTTGCAACCCCCTCCCTCTTTGTGTCATCTGCAAATTTGATCAGTATGCTCTCTATTCCTACATCCAGGTCATTAATAAAGATGTTAAACAACACTGGACCCAAACAGATCCCTGTGGAACTCCATTTGAGACCTCCTTCCAATCTGACATAATTCCATTAATAGCTACTCTTTGTTTGCAATTGTTTAACCGATTATATATCCACTTAATGGTAATTCTGCTGAACCCACATTTCTTCAGCTTACTTATCAGAATGTCATGTGGGACTGTGTCAAAAGCCTTGCTAAAGTCCAGGTATATTATGTCCACTGCATTCCCCCATCCACCAAACCAGTTACCTTGTCAAAGAAGGAAATCAGCTGGTTTGGCATGATTTGTTCTTAGTAAATCCATGCTGGCTGCTAGTGATTACCCCTTCATCCTCCAGGTATTCGCAAATTGAATGTTTTATACCTTGCTCTAATAGTTTACTAGGTATCGAGGTTCGGCTGACTGCTCTATAGTTCCCCGGCTCCTCCTCTATTCCTCTTTTAAAGATGGGCACTACACGTTAGCCCTTCTCCACTCTTCTGGGACCTCTCCTGTCATCCATGATTTTGAAAATGTGATTGCTAGTGGCTGAGATTTCTTCAGTTAATTCCTTCAGCACCCTGGGGTGAACAGCATCAGGCCCTCCTGACTTGCATTCAAATTTGTCAGAAGATCTCTGACAATTTACTTATCTTGATTAGCATCCCTTCCCCTTTATCGTCTATGGTGACTTCACTAGTCGTCCAGCCACATTATTTTTGTGAGAAGACTGAAGCAAAGTACACACTGAGGAGCTCTGCCTTCCTATCATCTTCTGTTACCAGCTCACCTTGTGTGGCTCCACTGCTCAATGGACCATCCCTGCTCTTTCTTTTTTGTCTGACCATATTTGTAGAACCTCTTTTTGTTTCTAACATTTCTTGTCAACTGTAACTCAAGAATTGTAATCCCTGAACTGCTGTTGGGGAAATATGGAGAATACCACAAGGAGTTGCCTATGAAAAGAGGTGCAAAAGGTACATAGGCAAATGCTGAAATAAATGTGCACAGGAAAAACGCTCCTCTGAAAAAGATGTGTCACTCCTATGACACAGCCACAGGAAAATTCCTCAAAGTCTGTCCTACTGCAATGCTCATGTACTAGCCTCCATGTGACCCTTGCTGAGCAAAGTCCCTCCACGCTAGCTTTGCATTTCAGAATGGAGTAAGCCATTTTCACCAACTTTACACAGGTACCTTGATGGTACAGATTTTTGCTAACCCAGCCTCTTTTGGCTCAGTAACCCCCCTTTCCTTTCAGTTTACAGAGCAGGAAAACATAACTGCAACTGTCTTGCACACTCCCACATCTGGGAATAAACTTCCTAAAGTCCTGAGATAAAGAACAAACAAAGAAAGGTAGAGCTCTTCAAGCTGGGTCTTCTTTCCTTCTCTCAGAAATCTGATGAATGGGACACAAACTCATCTTGGTTCTTAAACTGACTAGATACTGGCCTCTGGAAAAGCAAGCAGATCTAACAAAAATCTTGTCATAGCAGGGAGAGGGGAGGTGGTCTTTTTCTCACCACTGCTATTTCAAGTGATGACAGAACAATTTGGCTGATATCACCTCAAACAGGAACAGAGCCTGGATCTGGACATCAGAAGGGTTAGTGGCAGTGTAAATAGCAGATGGAGAGGACGAAGAGGAGGAAATTGAACGAAGTGTGAGCAGGATTATTCAGGGCTAAAAGTTAATAAAAAGTGGGGTAAAGTGTGTGAGAAGAAGAGCATTAGGGGATTGAAAATGAGCTAGAGAAAGAAAGGAAAAGGAAACTAACAAAACAAACAACCCACAGAATCAAAGACAAAGAGACTGCGAAATTCAGCTGCTAAGATAAGTGAGCGTGTGGTTCTCTCTCAGTGCACTGTAGGTATTGAATGGTTTGTTTCATAGTGTGATTTTTGTTTGAACGTATCTTTCTCCACTAAATACATTACTAACTGGAGGGAAGTAATTAGTTCTGGTTAGGGGTGGAGGATCAGAGATGTGATATTACTAGTACTGAGTTATTTATAAAAAGAACAGGAGTACTTGTGGCACCTTAGAGACTAACAAATTTATCAATTCGAGTTCAGCAGTTTCTCGTTGGAGTCTGTTTTTGAAGCTTTTCTGCTGTAAAATAGCCACCCGCAGGTCTGAATTCTGCTGAACTCTAATTGATATGCAAGTTAAACACAATCAATTTAGGTTTGAATAAGGACTGGGAATGGCTGAGCCATTACAAACATTGAATCTATCTCCCCATGTAAGTACTCTCACACTTCTAATCAACCTGTCTGTACTGGGCTATCTTGATTATCACTTCACAAGTTTTTTTTCTCTTACTTAATTGGCCTCTCAGAGTTGGTACGACAACTCCCACCTGTTCAAGCTCTCTCTCTGTGTGTCTATATATATCTCCTCAATATATGTTCCATTCTATGCATCCGAAGAAGTGGGATGTAGCCCACGAAAGCTTATGCTCAAATAAATTTGTTAGTCTCTAAGGTGCCACAAGTACTCCTGTTCTTTTTGCGGATACAGACTAACACGGCTGCTACTCTGAAACCTGAGTTATTTATGTCAGTTGGTGTGAGGATTTGGGGGTGCCATTCACAACCATCAGAATATTGGACACTGGTCTGCTAACATTTTGACATAGCAGCATAGGAAATAATTCCAAAACTGAAAAGGGAAACGTTTGAGTACAGAGAAGGCTGAGGTTTATTCCAACATGATGTTCCCATGGGGAACTGAATTCTTTGATATGTCAATGTTTGCAGGCATCTAGGACCCTCTCTGTGAGGAATGGAGGGAAGAAGTTAAAACAAATAAGCCAGATTTTCAGACAGGCACACATACATATAATTGCATGTGTTTAATTTATGATCACATACAGGTATTTGCATACATACATGACCATTTAGATACTTAGCTGACCTTGTATATGCATGCTCATTTGGTGCACGTACATCAGATATTCATGCACGTAAGTGTGCACAATTATGTGTATCTCTACATTTTGAAAATCTAGCTCAGACACATGAAATGTAAAAGCACACATAGTAGAATTAGGGTGACGTGCTGACAGGATAAAGAGGCATATAATACCACCAACCACTCACAGGTAAGAATGGCTTGGGGACAAGAGAGACCAGGATCAGACAAGACTCAGAAACATGACTGCAACAAACAGTTATTTAATCAGGACGATGGAACATTCAATGATCTGGTTCATTCAGTAACCACGTGTATTTAACTGACAGAAGGACAACTTCATGGAATACATTGAGCATTGTTTCTGCAGGCAGACAGACCAATCTACTTTGATGGAGCCCCAATTTTAGGGGATGAATGGGCAAAGCAAACAACCACTCTGGCCAGAGAAAAACAAAATGGGTTTGACGTTGGACAATAACATTGTTTCTCTCTTGCTAGAAGACCTGGTGAGTTGCTGCCAAGGCTCAGGAGGCTGTAGCCTTTACTTTATCTCACTTCTAATAAAATGTCATCGCACAATATTGTCTCGGAGTTTTTGGTTTACAGTGAATTTCCTAGAGATCTTTTGCTCCTCCCCTTAATTTAGCTGATTCTTATCTGCAAATCCTATTTTTAATTAATTCTTGCATTATTTCTCTCTCAAGATGTTCCTTTTGATCCTCTGTCTTAGTCTAGTATCAGCTACCAATACAGCTGTCAATGCAAACTTTCACCAAGGCAGCTGGATTTCCTTATAACCACCCTTGTTGTGTGTCAGATATAGGTAACTCTTTAAATCAAAGCATGGTGCCTTGATAAAGCTGAGTTATGCACTAAGAGCATTCCCCCTACTATTGACTACAATCCCCAAAATTTTGTTCCAACATGAACCAGATATAGTATAAAACCTGGGATAAACTCTCTTCTTTGGTTATTACAGTAATCAGGATTTTACTCTGAATGTGGTTGTTGGATTTCCCCTTGTGTGGCTTTTTAAAGTTGACATTACTACAATTTTATTTCCCTATGTGCCTGAAAGACAGGTTACCAGCAGTTAGGTGGCTAACGGCCCAGTTGTGCATTACATATGTAATATATATCACCATGAAAAATCATTTGTGTGTGACAGGTGTCTGCAACATGTAAGGTGATGCTTTGTGAGCGTTCTTGGGTCTGCCGGGGACTAAGTCTACCCTGTCACAGACACACAGTATATTACATCAGGATACCATCCTAAGGATAGTCTAGAGGGCTGGCTTCTTCACCTGTAAGTAGGAACAGGAACATGGGGGAAGCAGGCTCTGAATTTGCAAGAAAAGTTGGGAACAAAGAAAGCAGGATGTTGCAAGCTTGGGAGAGCCAGATAAAATGGTGAGTAATTCATTACTAGTCTAAGGGAACATGTCTTTCAGACATGGTAAAAATATGAAAATATGCTTGTTGGTGTAATGGCTGCTGGTTGTTGGTTTTTAAGATGAGGATAAAGGCAGCTAGGCCCTTTGAGAAGCTTCAGACAGGAAATGAGGCCACTAATCTCAAGAGAATGGTTTTGTCTGAGGATGGTAACAACCAAAGACTGTATACTCCCTTGGTACACGATGCATTAATTTCAGAGCTGAAAAAGAGACTTTATATGAAAGAAATCAATGAGATGAGATCGCACCTTGTTTCATTTGCAACAGACACACAATCACAGTGATAAAGTAAGGGAGAATGTAACATGTGACAACACATGGGGCAGCAATCTTTTCCCATACTGCTTTTCACCCACTGAGCAGAACCATTTGGGTGGTGTCCTTTACACAGGAGAAGGGATGGAATGTTTGAACTGGAGGTTCAGGGACAGTTGGGGAATGACAGTTGGAGAGGAGAGGGCCAGACGAAAGAGCAGCATACACCTAAGAGGACAGGCAGGCAGGGGACGTAACAGGAAGTGGTAACTTGTGAGAGAAGAAGCGTGTCAGGGGCAGGAAAGCAAATTAGAAATAAAAAAGGGATTGGGCAAAAGAAGAAACCAACTGAACCAGAGGGAAAGTGAGAGGCGAGAAAGTGTTAGTGAAAGACAGACATCCACCCAAAGAAGTGAGCTAGTGTCTGCCTACTGCACTGCATTGACTGTAGGAATAGACTTCTAAGGACCATAGACAGAGAAATTAGGGATTGGGTCCCATTCTGTTAGCCGTGGTTCTAACTTTCAAATTCCCATACCATCTTCAGAGCTGGGATCACATTTTTTGAGAGCATTGCTGAAGTTACCACCTGGTTCTCCATTCTCTCACTGTTGGCTCAGGTATGGGAGCTCTATTTAGAACCCAAACAAGGATAAGACTCACCTTTAAAGCGTGTCAACATGCAAACTGGGTGCTGCAATTATAAATATTAAAGCAAAAGTTGGATGTGCCATTCACCAAAACAAAACTAACAACAAAGTCAGAAGCAAAAGTCATCCTGGCTGTAAGCAGATTAAATACAATGATCTTGCGCCAGGACTGAATTTGGTTCAAGAGGACTTATGCTAAAATAACACTCCTAGACTCTGGTGCACTTAATTTATTTTAGAGTAGTTTAGTTATTTTGAAGCACTATTTCACTGGTTGTTCACTTTTGACAATTTCTGTGGCCTGGTAGAAGAGCCTGGTTTTCATGCTGATTCGTCTGTTCAGATGGCATTACTTGTTCCTGCAAAACATGTTCTGGTCTTTTTCCTGTTGGGCTGAATAATTAGTTGTCTGGGGACATAAGGTCTTTCCAGTTCCAATATTAATAAGCAGGAAAATGTCTGAACAATTCCCATGGCACCAATGAGAATCTTCCCCTCAATGTATAGATGCTTTATAGCAGTGGTTCTCAACCTTTCCAGATTAATGTACCCCTTTGAGGCGTTGGATTTATGTTGTGCACCCCAAGTTTCATCTCACATAAAATTTACTTGCTTACAAAATCAGACAAAAATACAAAAGTGTCACAGCCTAAGTACCCTCTAAGCTGTGTGGCCGCGCAACTGCTTATTAAGTCCCAGCGTCGACCTGCTGCGGCGCCAACCTGCCCCAGACTTGCCGCAGCCAGCTGGAGAGAGGAGCCCCTCCCTCAGCCCAGCCCAGCCCCACTGGAGCTGCCGTGGCCAGCCAGGGAGAGGTGCCTCTCCCCTGGTCCCAACCTGCTGTGGTGAGAGAGAGCTGGGGGGAGTCCTCTCTCCCCACTGCAGCCCCAGGGCAGCCTCCACCGCAAACCCCTCATCCCCAGCCCAGAGGCCCCCCCCCCACACCTCTGCCCCAGCCCTGTACCTCCTCCTGCATTCCAAACCCCTCATCCCCATCCCCACCCCAGCACCCACACCCCAACCCTCTGCCCCAGCCGAGCCACCTCCCACACCCTGAACCTCTCCTCCCAAGCCCCACCCCAGAGCCTGCCCCCCCAGCCAGAGCCCTCATCCCCCCACACCCCAACCCTCTGCCCCCTCCCACACTCCGAACCCCTCAGCCCCACCCCCACCACATGAATTTTGTTATGTGCACCAATATGGAGGTGATGTGTTACACATCACCTCCATATTGGTGCACATAACAAAATTCATTCGGCACATGCATGTAAAAAATTAGAGGGAACACTGGTCACAGCACACTATTACTGAAAAATAGCTTACTTTCTCATTTTGTCTGTATGAAATTTTAGTTTGTACTGACAAGCTTGTGCTTTTTAAGTAGTCTATTGTAAAACCAGGCAAATCTCTGGATGAGTTGATGTACTCCCTTGAATACCTCTGTGTATCCCCAGGGGTAACGTACTCCTGGTTGAGAACCACTGCTTTATAGAGCATTATATAACTCTCACTATGGACACACAGACCAGATGAAGTAGCTAAATAAAACTGTTTACTACCAAACAGAGCAAGACTTCCACAATGTTATCCATTCAGTGACCTTGTCTTTGGTAAAAGTTTTTAGGTAAAGTTTACAGAGGGTTCTTCCCTTGTGCCAATCCAGGAAGGCAGCACTGGGCAGTGTGGCCTCCCTTTTCACATATTTAATTCATATTCTGTATCACAGACAGGTCCACGAACCCTAGATAGTGGATATTTAATCACGCTTTGGAACTCCTAGGCAGACCAAATCTGGGAGTAATTGTTGCAGAGTAGGCTTTGCCCACCAGTATTGTTTTGGCACTATAGATGTTGAGCTGGACAGACCATTCTCCACAGAGCATTAGTGACTTTTAATGCCTATTCTTAAAAATAAAACAAGCTACCTTTGAAATTTTCTTTTAAAATCTGTTTTAAAGGCTCATAGTTGAACTTTCCTGAAAAAAAAATAAAAAATTAATTGGGCTCACATTGTGCAGTGCAGTTGTAGAGAACACCTCTCTCTATCATGATAAGCTGGGATGTTTGAGATGACAGTCCTGCACCTTGTTTACTTAGGATAGGGATATATCAGTGGAGGAGTGCTTTTTCCACCCCTAAACCTTTAGGGCACCTTGAAAGGTTTAGATATGAATACGGGCTTTTCCTTGAAGATTTTGGGGGTTCTGAGCTTCACTTGGTGCTGCTTGTTTGGTAGCTTTTATTCTTGCTAATTATACATTTGTGATTTTTTTGGATTTTCTATATTGCTGCCTAGATGCCAGAATATGTAATTTCTTGGAAATACAAATTTCACAAAATGTAAATCAAGCATTCAATGAAGAAAAAAAAAAGTTGCTGTGTCCCTTTAACATGACAACAGCTTTTCATGAGGGTGCAGACAAATCTGCCTGCACATTTGAGGACAAGATTTGTATTTCTCTTAAAGGAATACAAGAACTCATGGGACATGACCAGGAAAGAAAAGAAAAAACAATCTGCAAGAAAAGGAAAGAAGAGTTGTGGAAAATTTGCTGGCCAGAAGATAAAGAAAAAGTAAGTCTCATTTATACATTGTTAGGTCTCCTGGTTTTGAGATGCTCATCACCACATCAGACTGATAAATATTACAACAAACAGTATAAACATGCCTGTAGCAGTCAAAATGGAAATAGCAAGTCCTTGTACAGCAATTTTTTAGTTATATGGAATACATAATTTAAATCTGATTTATTCATTTTCTAATATAAATATTATTAGCTTACCTAAACTTAACAACTTATAAAATAGCAAGAGAGGGAGGTCATGAGACTATCTGCAGAGATGTGGATTGCAGTAGACTGACTACTAGCCCTTCTATCACTAGGAACTTATTTTAAGAATAATAACCTCTTATATACTGCCTTTCATCTGTAGATATCAAAGTGCTTTACACAAAGGAGGTAAATATTATCCCCATTGTACAGATGAGAAAATTAAAGCATAGACAGGTTCAATAACTTGCCTGTGGTCCCCATCAGGCTAGCGGCCAAGGTCTCCTGAGCCTCACTCCAGTGCTCTATACATGATCCAAATGGCATGGAGGACACTGAATTTGGATAATGTAGAGTATTTTAATTAATAGACATGGAGGGACATAACTATGTGAAACTCTCTTTTAACTGAAATGGTGAAGTCCTTCCCTCTGTTAGACACTTGCACTGGTGTAACAAAAACTGATCTAGTTACACTGGTGCAAACCCCTAGAATAGATTCACTTAAACCAATTTAGCTTAATACCATACATTACTACAGTAAGGTAAATTGGTTCAAGTGGATTTAAAGTGATTTAAGTGCATCTATATTAGGGATTTGTTCCTCTGTAACTAAATGTTTTATAGATTCATAGACTCTAGGACTGGAAGGGACCTTGAGAGGTCATCGAGTCCAGTCCCCTGCCCTCATGGCAGGACCAAATACTGTCTAGACCATCCCTGATAGACATTTATCTAACCTACTCTTAAATATCTCCAGAGATGGAGATTCCACAACCTCCCTAGGCAATAGTTCCATCAATACAAGTTTTCTAATGTAGTTAAGATCTAAGTCTCTATTGTAGGTTTTTTTTGTTTTTTTTTTTTTAAATAAAAGTTTTCTGGGGACATGACAAGCTAGGTAGTTTACTACCTTTTTGTCCCATTACAGGAAATGACAATTGCTTGGTTGTCCATCTGTATAGCAATGAGAAGAGTGAAGCTTTAAATCTTTCATGGCTCTCACACTAAGTCAGTTTCCTAGCAAGGAAGCTGGCAATCAGCTCCTCAACTCTTCCTATATTTAGTGTGGCACTACTGTATACTCCTTGACTACTGGGGAAACAATTATAAAGAACAAATGGGATGAGGGAAGACATAAAAGGAAAATGAAGCAAAGACCATCTATGTGGTCTTAATACTAGTAGCTACCATGATTTTCAGTATGTTACCCATGCTTACGAACTACCAACGTGTACTTTTTAGTAACTCATATAAAAAAATTAATTCACTCCTCTTAAATAGTTCAAAGAGCATCTTTTAAAAAAAATACCTGTTAGAGGAACAAGTGAAGGTGGGAGAGGGAGGACGAATACCTATATTAACAGTTGTTATAGCATTATATTCCCAGCTACTTTCTTGTGAAATCAGTAAGGTTTGGCCTTACTTTATCATAGAATATCAGGGTTGGAAAGGACCTCAGAAGGTTATCTAGTCCAACCCCCTGCTCAAAGCAGGGCCAATCCCCAACTAAATCATCCCAGCCAGGGCTTTGTCAAGCCTGACCTTAAAAACCTCTAAGGAAGGAGATTCCACCACCTCCCTAGGTAACCCATTCCAGTGTTTCACCACCCTCCTGGTGAAAAAGTCTTTCCTAATATCCAAACTAAACCTCCCACACTGCAACTTGAGACCGTTACTCCTTGTTCTGTCAGAACAAGGAATAACTTTGTCAAAATCATGGGGGAAATATTGCATTATATTTATAACACGAGCCATATATATATTTAACTATAATATGAAAGTTATGCGCTATTATTAAAAATATTCACTTTGTTGCACACATATACTTGTACCGATTTAAAAAAAAAAAATCCTTAGAAAACACCAAGCTGACTGTGCTGGGAAGCCCAGGTGCCCTGTACCATAAGATGTGGAGGGTTGGCATAAATCTTATAATTGGGAGAATTCAGCAAGTGTCTTCCCCATATTTATTTTCACAATGCTGGGGGGGGGGGGAAGGTTGTTAAACAATACTTTTTAAAAGCAGTTTTATTTCTTCAGTTATAGGATATAAATTGACGTTTATTCAGCACCTTTCCCCCCCAGTCCTTGTCACGTACACGGGTATGGTGTGGCAGGCACTACACAGACCACAGGGAGAACAGCTGGGCAGCTCTGCTCACCCCACCGCCACACACGTGTGAGGCACCGACGCTTCAGGGGGAGTGGAAGGACGGAGGCAGAACATATTTATCCCGGCCGGACAACACGGTTCATGGCCCTCCCCTTTAGAGCGGGGCTCGGCGAGCAGCGCCTCCCCGCAGAAGGCCTGTGGAGCGCCCCGGGGGCGTACGGGGCTCCGTCGGGGAGCGCTCGGCTTTACCTTGGCAGGCATCCCCTACTCGCTCGGCTGGGTGCGGGGGGCAGCGGACCTTGCCCTTTCCGACGGGGGAGGGCGGCACCTTCCAGCACAGAGGCCTGGGTGCCAGCTCCGCAGCAGGGCATGGGTCTCCCCGAGCTGCAGGGCCAGGCGGGCAGCGCTACCCGGTCCGAGGCCTTGCTGGCGGCCTGCTCCGTGCAGGGACAGTGGGCGAAGAGCTCAGTGGAGCACCGCCAGACCCGGGCCGGACTCCCTGCAGTACCAGCCCCTGGGCGGGAAGGGAGAGCTCAGCTCCTCCTGCCTATGCGCAGCCAGGCTCAGCAGTAGCGCCCGGGGGGTGCCCGGCCACCGGTGTGCGCCGCTGCCCCCGTCCTGCCCAGCCCCGTACCTCTGCTCTGTGCTGGCGGCGGCGCTCCCACTTCCCGGCGGCGGGCGCCAATGAGGCGGCGCGTCCCGGCGGCGGCAGGCTGAGTGGGCGTGTGCGGGGGGCGGGCTGTGGGCGGTGGCAGCAGGTTTGGTTGTGTGTGTGTGTGTGTGCCATGGCCGGAGCCCAGTGAGAGTGGCTGACAATAGGAGCGAGCGAGCCTGAGCGCGACCCCGACACAGCCGGGACCCCTCGCTTCCCAGCCAGCCACCGGCAGAGGAGGCCATCCGCGCCAGCCGCAGCGCCCCTCGCCGCGCCCGGCCGCTCGCCCTACCGCGGCTCCTCTCAGCTCGGCCCGCGCTCGGCCGCCCCTCCGCAGGCCCCTCCGCAGGGCTCCGCCGGGAATGTGAGTGAG
Source organism: Terrapene triunguis (assembly GCF_002925995.2). Classification (NCBI taxonomy): domain Eukaryota; kingdom Metazoa; phylum Chordata; order Testudines; family Emydidae; genus Terrapene; species Terrapene triunguis. The sequence goes on from NW_020664540.1 coordinate 6,719,358, forward strand.
GCAGCAGCCATCGCAGGCAGGGGGCCGCGCCGAGCGCACGGGACTGAGCGGAGCCCGAGCAGCTGCCTGCCTCTGAACCCGCCGCCAACGCCGCCCTGCGCTGAGGAGGCCGCCGCCGCCGAGGCCTACAGGCTCCTGCAGCTGCAGGGACAGAGCCCGGCGCGCACAACGCTCCGGCCGCTGCCGCCAAGCCCGGCTCACTCCGCCTTCTCCTCCTCGGCTCCGAATTCTCTGCCAGGAGGGTCAAGGTAACTTCACCCCAGCCCCGAGTGGGCAGCGACCTGGCCGCGGCGTGGGGGGAGGGCTGGGGGAGAGCGGGCGGGGCGGGAGGATCGGGGAGCGCTAGAGAAGATGGGGATCACGGGGCGGGGGTAGTAAAGGACAGAGTCCAGCTGTGTTACTTATCCCCTGGTGGATGGAAATGACATCCAACAACACCCGTCAGGATGCGGCTAATTACACCCCTGCTTTCACTGAGTGCTTAGTGGAGGCGCTTGCTCCTACCTAGCCGCTTGCAGTGACATCCATCGGTATTTTTACATTCACTCGCGTTTCCTCGTATTGTTGTCCCCAGCGGTGACAGTGTCTAGTGTATGTCGCTGTGCATTTACCAAAATACTTAAAAATTTCCCGTGTTATAAATAAATACTTTCGTATTGAGAAAGCTATAGTTATAAATGCAGTTATCCACCACTTGTGCTGCGCTCAATAAATAACCTTATTTCCCCCCCCCCCCCATGGAAATAGTGTTTTTCAGTGCATTTAAATGATCATTTAGGAATGTGAAAAAGTGATCAGTGTTTACTGTAATGTTAAGGCTGGATGTAGTCTTGTTGAATTAGAATTAGAATTTAATAATTTATAAATCAGGTGAGAGAAGCTGTTCATAAATTTACAGCAGAGAATAAAGTGTCTTGCTGACAGAATGATCCTGCAATTTGAGTGATCTGCTCTAGTCTTTGTCCGTTAATGGTGTTAGGAATTTCATTTTGAGACTGTACAAATATTTCTGGATAAATGGTTAGATTTATTTTAATAGTTACACGTGACAAGGAGATGAAAACATTTTGCCTCATTAAAAGAAATAGGACTAACAAATCTAGAATCTAAGTGTCATTTTTTGTTGATATTTCCAGAGTCCTGCTGACATAACAGGTAACTTTTTGTGTTTGTATATTTTGAGGGACTCTTCTCTCCCCTTACTTAGGAATCACAAATTGGTTTGTTGAGGTGAAAGCATATATCCATTTCTCCATATAGTTTGTCTGACTTTCCCATGAATCTTGCATGGGGCCTTGATGCCATGGTGATGTTGGCATCTGTTACAGTTGGTAAATAACATCTGTTTCAAGTATAAAAGTGTGTTGCTCATAGTCTATTAAATGTAGGATGTATTATTTGGGATGATAATGAAGCCACACCTGATGAAAAATTAAATTGATACAATAAGAATTGTTTTTCGGTGTTGCCAGCTTCACTGTCCTATATCAAGGGATTCCTCTTGGTTCCTTGAGAAGTTATGTATTTTATATTTTCAGTAGACTGTGTGTGTGTGTGTGTGTGTGTGTAATATATACACACGCGATAAATGAAACCCTCTCAACTTAAAGATGTGGAAAATTAACAATCCTCATCTTTCTAAACATACATAATTTAAAAAAAAATCATACTTATAAAGTATTTTGCATAATAAGAAAAATCCAAATAATGTTGATTTAAATTATTTATGAATCAGATCAGTCCCCAAATATTTTAACAAAATGAGGAATTTTGTTAAATCAAGGTGAACTGCAGGTTGCAAAATCACCTCCCATTAGCAATAGTAGTCCTTTAGATATTTGGAATCAATGGACATTGAGTGCTCTCAGGACCTTCCAAAAACATGCTCTAAGGCCCTGATCCTGCAAACATTTACACACATTTAACTTGACTAATGTGAGTAGCCCCACTGATTAAAGTTGAACACATGTGTAAGTGTTTGCTGGATCTGGGGCTAAATCTTTTTTTCTTAAATCTGTTCTTTCCACTTCACTGAGAAAATGTTGTATAACTTTTTTGACAGAGAAGGTAAGCCTGGTAAAAATCAAGAATTTGCTTGTTGAATTAACCATTTTAGTATATCCTCCAGAAATATTAGAATGTGAAAAAGGAATGTGCAAAGAGATTTGCAATATGAAAGCTGGATATTTCTAGAGTGGAGAATAAATAAGTGACAGGCTACAGGCTTATCTACACTTAAAAGGTAGCAGTGGCGCAGCTGCATCATTACAGCATGCACTGTAGTGCTTCAGTGAAGATGATACCTACACTGATGGGAGGGCGTCTCCCGTCTGAGTAGGTACTCCACTTTCCCGAGAGACGGTAGCTATGTTAACAGGTGAGCCGAGCCCCCCACTTTGACATAGCGCTGTCTACTCGGGAGTTAGGTCAGTATAACTGCATCCTCATGGAGGTGGATTTTCCCCCGAGGGACGTAGTTACACCAACATAACTTGCTAGTGTAGACCAAACCTAAGTCTATCAAGTCTAGTGAACTTTCTTTGGTTTTAAAGTATAGCAGTATATTTTAGTGAACTTAATGTTTCCACAAAACACACGCCTTTCTTTATGGATAGAAACTGAATTTTATTTCTGTTTTTAATTGTCCTAGAAAATAGTTGTGACTTTAATATTAAAATTCATTATTATTTTTGAGCTCCTAGAAGTGTGCATAGTGCTTTGTGAAAACAAGTAAAAGATATTTTGTGACCCAAAAAGCTTATGATCTAAGGTTTTGATCCTGCAGTCAGGTCTACACAGGCATACTCCTGGACCTCTGTCGAGTTCCATAGACATCAACTGATCTCGATGGATACACAGGTGTCTACGTGTGGATCTGATTGCAGAATCAGTGGCTAAATTCAGGCATGATGTAACAAGTGAGGACCATAGACAAAATAGGGGAGAGGATGGACAATAATTACAATAGTACCATGAAGCTACTTCATAAGACCTATATGTAAATTGATGGACCATCTCTCTTTGATGTCAGAAGTGGGTTTTTAGGAGGGATGTGAATGAGGAGAAGGAGGTGGCTCTTGACAAACGCATTTAATCTTTACCTATTTTCATCCACTGGGAATGTATTTATAATGTGTGTTTCCCTTCAGTAGGGATATGTCCTCAGCACCAACCACTCCTCCGTCAGTGGATAAAGTAGACGGATTTTCTCGGAAGTCCGTCAGAAAAGCCAGACAGAAGAGGTCACAAAGCTCCTCCCAGTTTAGGTCTCAGGGCAAGCCTATTGAATTAACTCCTCTGCCGCTTCTAAAAGGTAAGGCTCAAGATCAGTTGTATGATTAAAACATTTTTATTTTACAGCAGACATCTAAATTGTGCTAAAAACTATTGTTGTAACAGAAATTTGAGGGGGAATTTAGCCTGTGAGTGAGAAACAGTTCATGCCATACAAGTATTTATTAAGCTAAAAAAAATTGGCATCAGTTAATATATTTAAAATGAAAACTTGCATCTATGAATGGATATGTGTTTACTGTTTGCAATACTTGTGGAAGTTCTGAATGCTAATACTAACAGAACCATTGCTGGCAGTCTGAAGGCACACAAGCTTTTTGCAAATATTTTAGGTTATCAACGCTTAACATTTAATCCAATGTGGCAATAGTTTTAAATGAGATGATTCATTAGCAGGTGTGAACAATATTAATTTAGCATTGAATTCTGTGATCTGCCAAGCACTTTCTGCAGGGAGCTAAGTGCTCTCAACTCCCACTGATTTTTAGTAAAAGTCTGGGGGGGGCAGAGCAGTTCTTAGAATCATGTTCTTGCAGGGAAAAGGACCTATATATTTTTCATTTTCTCATTCATTCAGCCTTCCAAAACTGTTATTGAAGAGGCTTATGTGATCAAATGCAGATTTCTACATTTTATCATTCTCCTTTTTGTTTTACAAGCGAAGAAAATAAGTACAGTTAACTAAAGTTAATATTAGAGTTGGTCATTGTGGTAGTTGATATTGGAGTTCATAATTCTGGATATTGTCAAGGGTTAGTAGGTTTTGGCCTATCATCTTTGTTTTATTTTGCAGATATGTACATTTCCCACATCCCTTCTCTCTACCTGTCTGATACTTTTGTATTTAGTCAAAGTATTTAAATATGTAAAGGACCTGCTCTGATCAGAATCCTGCCACCCTGTTTGCTCACAAGAATGGAGTAGACACATGAAAAATACACACATATATATGCATCTGTCAGTTGAGAGAAAAACAGGTTGCCTGAATTCTTGTTAGTGGATTACTCAATGGAGTTGTCATTTTTGTAACATGTCTGAACTTTTTTTGTGGAGCTACTAGGGTTTTTAACATCAGGAGCCAAATAACTTTTTTTTAAAATAGTATTTGAATGGTAGGTTAAATTTTCGGCCTGTCATCCTTGACACTTTCCTTTTGAAATACCTACGGCTCTGGTTCATAAAGAGGGACAATTTACCCTTTGGTTAAAATGATTAAATTTTGGAAATTAAATAGATTTACATTTTATATAAAAATGAGCAAACTGTTGCTACAACTGTTATTTCTTATTTGTATTGCAGTGGTTCCTAGTGATTCATTCAAGGAATACACTAGGTACTTTATGCATATATAACAAAAATTTGGTCCCTACTATCTAAGTCTCCAACCCTGCAAACACTTACACACATTCTTAACTTGACTACCATGAGTATACCCATTGAAATCAATGAGGTTACTCATGCTGGTCAAGTTAAGAATGTGTGTAAGTGTTTGCAGGGTTGGGGCCTAACTGTAACTGCAAGAGACAATGTGTGAATACGACAAACATGGAGCACTAAGCATTGGTGCGAGAATTACGATTAGTGTAATAAGCAGTGGTTACAGTGCCCTGTCTTACAAACTGAAGATTTGATCTTGTAAGTTATTTCTCATTGATTTCATGGGGGGGCCTTCATGCTGACACAAGGGTCCACCTGTGATGATTCATTTGTGGGATTTGGGCCTAATACTGCTGCTTCAGATAGGTTATATCCCTATTGAAGGGACACCATCAACTAAAATTCACACTTTTGCTAGAATATACTTTACCTATTATTGTTACCAGTAATACCCAAAATTACTAACGCTGAAAAGAGTGAAAAATATGCATTGCCAACCCTTTGTGTATAGTCAGTTTCACTGTTTCCCTTGGATAGGCTGTTAGGTCCCATTTCTGCAAACTCTTTGACTTGTCTTTAACTTGAAGGATAATTCCATGGACTTCAGTAAATTTCCCACTGACTTAATAATTCCCCCTATTGTTTGTATGGTTCTCTCAGATAGGAATAAGAACACTAATAAGAGCATGTGATTTAAGATATTGATAGATCTTATGGATTCCTATATGGCAGGGGTGGCCAAACTTACTTACCCTCCGAGCCATATATGACAATCTTCAGAAGTTCGAGAGCCGGGGCACGCCTGCTGGGAGCTGCCGGGGGAGCTGCTGCTTTTTCTGCTGCCTGTCCACGCAGAGCTAATACCTAGGAGCTGCAGGGAGGGGCCACTGAGGGATAGGCTCTGACTCCATGGGTGCTCCAGGGCTGGGGGGAAAGCTCTTGGGGGGGAGGGGGGAAAACGACCTTTAAATTGTGCCCCCCATTCTCAGCAGGCACCAGTCATCTGTGGCAGAAGCCCCTAGCCCCACCAGCCCGCTGTAGGGCAGAAGCCCGAGCTCCCTCTCCCCCGCCCGGTCTGATAGGTGGAGAATTGGGGGGGCGTTGGGGGCTCCGCAAGCCGCACTTTAACTGTAAAAGAGCTGCATTCGGCTCATGAGCCACAGTTTGACCACCCCGATAGTATAGTGTGGGTTCTGACCTTAGAGGCTGCCTTCTTGCCTTTTAAAAGGGGCTGTTGAGATTGTCAGAACTGACAGTCCCCCTAGGTTTGGGAGTTTGTGGGAGAGCAGTCTCAATGGAGAGGCCTCATCTCTGGAATTTATATTCCCATCTCAATCCAGTAGTCCAACAACACAGCTTTACTTTGTTGATCTTCAAGTCTTGTCTGTCAATCATGAAAGAATTGGTTTTGCTTGTGTGATGTGTGATTTTTTGTTTGTGTGATTTTTGTTTGGAGGTTATTTTATTTTAATTAACATTGGTTTGCCTCACACATTGTGTTGGTCTTGTTGTAAACATATCTAGAAGTAGATCAATACGGGTGCAAGCTACAAAGGAGAAGTTGGTGGGAAGGAGGTAAAAAAATATACTGTACATATATTTTAAATATCAAGCACTGAAACCTAACCAAAATGCTGCTAGACTTTCCAGACTCTTTCCAGTGCTGCCTTATACTTGTATGTGCGCTTAAGGATGTGCCGAGTGGTGTACACTGTAATTGGATAGGAAAAGAATGTACTGCACGCTGTTTTTTCTGTCATTAAAAATGTGTCTGGTTTCATCGAGTAAAGCAATTGATTTCTCAGGGAGATGAGGTACGTGACGAATGTGAAGTTTTAAATTCAAACTATTTTGTATTACCAGGACACATGTAAGGTACCTCAGGAATAAACACTTCCCCCCCACCTCATTCCATATTCTTTGATACCTTAGTATAATTCTGTTTGCCTGTTCTTTGTTTTTCCAAGGGCAGATCTACACTTAAAATGCTGTAGCGGCACTGCTGTAGCACTTTGGGGAAGATGATACTACACTAACAGGAGAGCTTCTCCTATTGACGTAGATAATCCACCTCCGCGAGAGGTGGTAGCTGTGTCAATGAGAGAAGCCCTTCTATTGACATAGCGCTGTCTACACCATGGATTAGGTCAGTATAACTGCATCACCCAGGGGTGTGGATTTTTCACACCCCTGAGTGACGCAGTTATACCGATGTAAGTTTATAGTGTAGACTTGGCCTAAAACTATTTCACATTTAGGCCAACAACAAGAAATTTCAGCTCAAAGGTTAATTTTAATTTTGGAAAAGTTTTACTTTGCCCAAAACAGAGGGAAAGTCCTCCTTCACCAATCGCAATAGCTTTGCTACTGCGATAGTTTGAAATTTATTAAGGTTCGAATACATTTATCCGATTGTTTAATACCATGGAAACTATTTCTGTAACAGCAAAAAGGAAGCACTGTATACTGAAAACGGAACATTTTTGTTGCACGTTCTGTTATATATATGATTTATTGTATTGTTTTCTTTATAGGTCAAGTTTTATCATGATCTTATAAAAGCCTATCTTTAGGCTAAGTGCTGAAGGTCTTACTGAGGCAAAAATCCCATCAAATTCAATGGGAGTTTTGCCTGAGTAAGGACTGTGGGATGTGGTTTTGGTTTTTCCAAGTACAACTACATTTGATCTCTTATTTGTCTTATCATAATAATATTATTTATCTTCCCTCATTATTATGTCATAATCCCCAATCCTGCAACAATCACATGTATTATTATATAGTGAAAAGTGAAAAACTTAGCTCTTACATTAGTAGTTCTGTTGATTTCATTGGGAATGGATTACTTTGCATTTATATGGTACTTTTCACTTTAGTTACTTGGAATGCTTTACAAATGTCAATACCATTAATAAGTGCCTAAGCTAGATCCTTATTTCTAATGTACGGGTGAAGAAACTGGGGACACAGTGATTCAGTTACTTTCCCCGAGATCACACAGTGCAGTATTGGCACAATTGGGAATAGAGCCAGAACTCCTGACTTACAGTCCTGTGATCTCTCCATTAGACAGTCTTCTTGTAGAATCATAAATATTTGGGATTTAGTTGTGTTTTTCATCTTCAAATGCTAACTAATATATCGGTACTGCAATTGGATCTGCATATGTAGAACCTTGGGACCCTTTCAGAGGCTCATTGACTTTAGTGGCCTCCTTGTGGGCAGAAGGGTCCATCTACATCAGAGGTGGGCAAACTACGGCCTGCGGGCCACATTTGGCCCGCAGGACCCTCCTGCCTGGCCCCTGAGCTCCTGCCCCAGGAGGCTAGCCGCTGTTCCCTCTTTCCCCACAGCCTCAGCGCGCTGTGCTGTCGGTGCAATGCTCTGGGTGGCAGGCTGCAAGCTTTTGCCATGCAGCGCAGCTGCAGAGCCCGAGCTGTAGTGCCGCCAGCCACTGGTGCTCCAGGCAGCGCGGTAAGGGGGCAGGGAACAGGGGGGTTGGATAGAGGGCAGGGGAGTTCGGGGTGGTGGTCAGGGGGCGGGGGTGTGGATGGGGTCGGGGCTGTCAGAGGGCAGGGAACGGTGGGGTTGAATGGGTGCAAGAGTCCTGGGGGGCAGTCAGGAAGGAGGGGGGGTGTTGGAAGGGGCGGCGGGGGACAGTCAGGGTTGGGAGTTCCGGGGGCAGTCGGGTTGGGGGTGGATGGGGCAGGGGTCGCAGGGGGGGGCGGAGGGGCATCGGGGGCGAGAAGGAGGGGGCGGAGGGGCATCGGGGGCGAGAAGGAGGGGGCGGGGGCCGGGCCATGCTTGCCTGTTTGGGGAGGCACAGCCTCCCCTAACAGGCCTTCCATACAATTTTTGAAACTAGATGTGGCCCTGGGGCCAAAAAGTTTGTCCGCCCCGATCTACATGCATAGAGTTCAGGATTGGGGCCATAATCCTTGTTTTACCCCTGTGAGGGAGGCAGGTATTATCCCATGTCTTAAACTTTTACAGTTTTATTTTAAATACTTGTAAACATTACTTCATGGTTTTCTCCAAATCTGTCGTGAAACTCCATCCATTTTCCTGCTCTCTTGTTACTGCATGTGGATTGTTTAAATTTAATTTTTGCATTTGTATATCTGATGGTTATGGAGTGTCTTTTAAAAATGTCTTTAGCTGTCTCCAAAATTTGTGTGCTTCTGGAACATTCCATAAGTGAACTAAATTCCCTTTTTTTGAAACATTTAATATGTGTCTGTTGATCTGGTGTGCTTCTTGCTCTCAAAGGCACTATAGTTCATATCAGCCTAAAAAATAAAGCTTTGAGGCTTCTTCAATTTTAATTTATTTTCTTTTTGCTGTCATGATATCTTAGAAGAAAGGCTAAAAATGGAAGTTAATTGTGAGTGATATGAAGAAATGAACATCCACAGAAATGATGTAATTTTCTTCCATATCTCTGGTAATGTTAAATGTGTGTGTAATTTTTTTCCTTTATTTCATTTTCCATTATGTATTCACAGGTAAATAGGTATAGTATAATGGGATACTCCATATATTCACTGGTTTAAGTTGCTGTGTAGTGAGGAGACTACCCATTCTGTTTTCTTCATTAGGCACTGTATTCCTTTTGAGAAGATGCTAAGATCGATTGCACCTTTCCTTTTTTAAAGTCGTTGTTGTTTTTTTCTTTTAGATGAAAGGTAACTCATATTCACCCAGTCTCTTCCATCAAATCTTTGTTCTTTCTTGGGCCCATTCCTTCAAAGACTTAGTTGTGTGTAACTTCACATGTGAGTAGTTCAGTTGACTCCAATGGGATGTTAATAGGAGTGTTTAAAGGATTAGGGTCTTGGTGAGTGACAGGTTAATATTGATAACCTAAATATAAGCAAATGTCCCCACTTATTACTTCATCTTTATTTTTGGGTAAGCCCTGTCCTTATCTTAGAGCAAAGATACAAGGGAACTCAATGATTGGTCAGAGGGAATAACCTCTACACTTGTTGGCTGTCTCTAGTCTGTAGGGGAATGATTGGTGATTCCAGATACAGAAAAAGGGGCAGCATTTGCCCCTTGGTAAATTGCCTATAACTAATTATTAAGTAGGTGGGATAGTAAAGGTGCGTAGTCTTTTTTTTTTTTTTTTCTTTTCTTTTTTTCCCCCTAGTACTTTTATAAATATCCGCTCCTGATAGGTTTTAGATCAGTGGCTTTTTCTAGTGTGTATACAAATTTGAAAATGTGCATGTTATCATATTTGGTTATTTAATGAAGCAGCAGGTTTTTCAGCCTTACATAGAATGTATGAATCTCTGTCATTCTGCGGTATTCTTTGTACTATCATTAATTAGCTTTCTGTTATGTTTGCATTGCTTGAAAAGTAATTATGATTCAATAGTCCTGTTTTTAAAAAGCCTCTTGACTTTTTTGTGCTGTGTTCTTAATTATATTGGTATGTCTTACTATTTTTAAGTCACTATTTCTTGAAAATATTGGGAAAAATTCTCCTCTCCAATCCATGAGGTGGGTCTTAACTGTGATTTTCTTTTTAGACTATCAAGTGTGTACATATGGAGCACTTGTACTAATGTCAGTTTTGTGCATATAAGGAGCATAACCTACTTGTATTGGGATCTTCCTAGACAACTGGAGAGGAGAGATGCTTTCCAAATATTTTCCAGCTATTTTAAAACAAAAAGTAGAAGTAACAGGTGTGGCTGTACAGTATTATTGTTTGTATTGCTGGTTTCTTTGTGCTAGTTATTCAGTAAACACATAGGAAGAGATGGTCCGTGCCATGAGGAGCTTGCAGTGTAATTTAACATAAATAAGGTTACGTTTATGTCACGGAGGTCATGGTTATTTTTAGTAAAGGTCACGGACATGTCACGGGCAATAAACAAAAGTTCATGGAAGCTGTGACCTGTCTGTGACTTTTGCTGCTGCGGCTCCATGGTTTCCCCCACCACCGGTTGGTGGCTGGGAGCTGTGAGGTTTCCCCTCTGCCCCTGGCAGCTGGAAGCTGCAGGGGGCTCCCCGTCCACCTACAGTGGCTGGGAGCTGCAGAGTGACCATATTTCCCCAAAGAGAAAACGGGACACCGAGAGCCTCTAGCCCAAGGCGTTCTCTCCCCACATTCCGTGCAAGACTGTCGCCCGTCGCTGGAACCCTGAGGAGGACCCCCTGAGGAGGACCCCCTCAGGAGTCTGTCACCTGTCGCTGGAACCCTGCCAGGGGCCCGCTGCCCACTAGCTCCAGAGTCCCGCAGTCCCTTGGGCTGAAGCAGAGAATGTCATGGAGGTCTCTGGAAGTCACAGGTTCTAAGTCTTTAAAAGTATTGAGTTATTGTAGTTTTAAAAAAATTATTTTGGCTCCTGACCTAGCTGTCGTCACTAGTTGACTGATATTTTGTAAGGGGGGGCGGGGATTGAGGGATGATATGAAAGTGTAAGATCAGTATATTCCCAGTGTTAAAATATTCACTTTCAGGACTGATCTCCCAATTAGGGAATATAATTAAGCATTCTAATACAAAATTGTATTCAGAAAATGCCTGGTGCTGACAGTGTATGATCAGAAAGATAATTTGAAGTTGTATATTAGTTAGAGAACTGGTTTGTTTTCAGATTTTGATTAAAACAGTGAAATGTACATAACATTTGCATTCTTAATCCCTTATCTATTTTATGCTGTTTGTTGTAAACAGTAGTTAGAGATAAATGTTATAGTTTAAGCTGTGGCAGGGAAACACAATTCTTAAATTACTCTTTTTCCATATGCTCAGGAACAGCTCACAGGAGAAATCGTATCTCTTGCCTTGCAGTGTACTTAAAACTAGATTTAAACCAGTGCAAGAAAGTGTAAGGCACGTTCTTCTATGCTACCGAAGCCCATTTTGCCCTGGGGGAGGGGAACAACTTTAAAGGTGTCATAAAGCTTGTGGGCAAGGGTGATAAAGTACACTGTATCAGTTCTCACAGTGGAGAGATGTAAATAGTGGGGTTTCTCAAAGATCTGTATTGGGACCAGAGCTGTTCAACACATTCATAAATGATCTGGAAAAGGGGATAAACAGTGAGGTGGCTGGAACCACGTTTTGTAGGCGATAAAAAATTCCTCAAGATAACGGTAGTTAAGTTCAAAGCTGATTGTGAAGATTTACAAAGGGTTCACACTAAACAGGGTGACTGGGAGATGAGATGGCAGATGAAATTCAATTTTGATAAATTCAAAGTAATGCATATTGGAAAAAATAATCCCAGCTATACATACAAAATGATAGGTTCTAAATTAACTGTTACCACTCAAGAATGAGATCTTGGAGTCACCGGATAGTTCTTGCAAAACGTGTTCAGTGTGCGGTGGCAGTCAAACAAGCTAACAGATTGTTAGGAACCGTTAGGAAAGGTATAGATAATAAAACAGAAAATTTAATAATACCCCTATATAAATCCATGGTACGCACACACCTTGAATATTGCATGCAGTAATGGTTGCCCCCTCTTAAAAAAGATATACTAGAATTGGAAAAGATACAGAGAAGGGCAACAAAAGTGATTAGGAGCGTGGAACAGTTTCCATATGAGGAGAGATTAAAAAGACTGGGACTTTTCAGCTTGGAAAAGAGACAACGAAGGGGGGATGCGATAGAAATCTATAAAGTCATGAATTGTATGGAGAAAGTGAATAGGGAATGTTATCTACACCTTCACATAACACAATAATTGGTGGGAGGGGGGGGTCACCCAATTAAATTAATAGCCAGTAGGTTTAAAACAAACATAAGGAAGTATTTCTTTACACAAAGCATAGTCAACCTGTGAAACTCATTACCATGGGATGTTGTAAAGGCCTAACGTATAACTGGGTTCAAAAAAGAATCAGTAAGTTCATGGAGAATAGGTCCATCTATGGCTATTAGCCAAGATGGTTAGGGACACAATTCCATGCTCTGCATGTCCCTAAACCTCTGATTGCCAGAAGCTGGGACTGGACGAGAGGGGATGGATTACCCGATGATTGTCTGGTCTGTTTATTCCCTCTGAGGCACCTGACATTGGCCACTGTCGGAAGATGTCGGACTAGATGGACCATTGATTGCTCAGGCCCTACTGGGTCAGACCATTCTTATGTTCTAAGGCAGGGGTTCTCAAACTCGGGGGTGGGACCCCTCAGGGGGTCGTGAGGTTATTATATGGGGAGTTGCGAGCTGTCAGCCGGCACCCCAAACCCTGCTTTGCATCCAGCATTTATAATGGTGTTAAATATATAAAAAAGTATTTTTAATTTATAAAGGGGGTCACACTCAGAGGCTTGCTATGTGAAAGGGGTCACCAGTACAAAAGTTTGAGAACCACTGCATTAAAAACACCTGAAAGATGTGATGGTTTTCTTTAAAACATTTTTTTTTTTTTTTTTTGCGGGAGTATGTGTTTGAAATTTTGTCTAGGTTTTGCCGGCAAATCTTGTGGATGTCTTGGAGGTATGTATTGTGAGGTCTGACAATACACCATCCACCGCCACCCAAAAGAGTGATCTCACTGCTTTGTGTCACTCCATCCTGGCCCTTTTTCTGTCACTAGGGACCTCTGCCTCATTTGCACTGTCATAGGTCAAGTTTAACCCTGGTTTGATTTCTGTTTCTTACTGTATATGCTGATATCAGAACTGTTGTACTTTCAGGTTTTAAAATACTGGTTGCAATCTGGTTCTTGATGTGTGTTGCTTTCAGGGTTATGTAAGTATTGTTTTGCAGGTTATATTGTATTAGAAAGGGTACTGTTGGTTGGATATACATTACTGTAAAATCAACTGGTATTTGGAATAGCTTGGAAATTGGGTCAGAAATGATTCAGGGTCAGGGAGATGTAATATTTCTACTTTCCTTTTATGTAGAAGCTCTAAGCATCGAATGAGAATACATAAACTTCTGTTTGGTTTTCTCTAGAAATTGTTTAGATTCTCTTCACTCAGGATGTTTTTAAAATTTCTGCAATATGGCTTAGATATGTTGTGAATAATCTTTTTGTAAAGAGACTGATCTCTCCAAGAAGTATTGTACAGTTTTAATTTTGAACAGTTAACTCCTGTGGTTAACATGGTAGCTTATATTTTCCATTTGTTCAGTTCCATTTGTTTCTAGTTGCAAAGTTTGAAAAACCTGTTGTTACAACCAGACAAAGTTTAGCCAATGCAGCAAATTTAATTTAATTGCTGGATGTTTTGAGGGCTACATGCTATAGATGGGAGGCTTATTATCAGAGATATTTTCAAATAGTATTTTAGGGTTAGGCTATTCTTTGAGGAGCAGACTTACGTTTTCAATTAGACTAGCTGGTCTATGAGGAAAACACTCCTAAATTGGAGGATTAAGACAGTTATCTTTCCCCTCTTCAATTTTCCTTGTCAGGCCCCCCGCCCCCCTTCTTTTTATCACTTTTCTCCTCACCTTCCTCCACTTTTCTTCCCCCCCTCTTTTTCTGTCCTCTGTGGGCCGCAGTGTTTTTGCAGCCACTAGAGGGTGCAATGTTCTCTCGCATGTGAACAATAGCATTCCATACTATGAATGCTTGGGATGGGTTGGCAGGGGTTCTCAAAACTTCATTGCATTGCTACCCACTTCCAACAACAAAAATTACTACACGACCCCAGTGTCCTGTATTACTCTAGATTCTAGAGTCTAGAATCAGGGCCGGCGTTAGGGGGCGATAAGCAGGGCAGTTGCTCATGGTCCCATTCCAGAGGGGGCCAAGTGAAGCTAAGTTGCTCATGTGTTGCCTTCAGGCTCAGGCTTCAGCTTCTGCCCCTGGTGGCAGGGTGTCTAACAGCAGCCCTGGTGACCCCACGTGATCCACAGTTTGAGAACCGCTGGGTTAGAGTGATCCTTCCAATCACAGTCAATAAAATTAGCTGCTTGAGTAAGACAAATAGTCTGTTCTTCATCTTACTGAGGTCCACAGATCTGTTACAGTGAGGTTTTTCAGTCTGCTTGCAGCTGCTTTGGAGGCTGGACCAGATTTATCAGACCCTTTCAGGAAGGGGTTTGTCTATCCCTTTGAAGAGCACGCTAGTTTCATTCTGCCTTCATAGCTTCAGTTAGACAGTTCCATGGCAGAGCTTCTTCCCCCTTTCCTCTTTAATAGAATAATTTACCCACTCATTTCTTGATTGTTTATTGGCAGAGGGAATAGATGCATTCTTTCCCTGGTGCTGAGACACTGAGGTGGCTGCAGCCCCTGCTTATCCACATGAAGTGCAGAATGGTGAACAAAGCATGGAAGAGGGAAATGCAAAAAACGTGTGCCTCTCTATTACTTCCCTAATAGAGTCCCTGTGTCCACTGTTGACAGAAACCAGCCCCTTCACAGGCAATTCATTCTGGGCAGGGATCACTCCAGTTACTTCCCCAGGGCAAGGAAAGGCCCACTTGGCTGCAGAGGAGAAGGTGCAGCTGAGGAAGTGGTCGCTGGTTCCCACTGAGGGGAGCAGTGCCAGAAGAGTGTCCCTAGTGCGTTGGGGAAGTTTGTGGGTTTGTGGCAGAGCCATAACTGTGGAACATGGAACAGCTCAACAATTGCCTGAAACTGTGGATGGAAGACAGTGCGTGAACCAGGGAGATTGTGGTAAGGGGCCTTATAAATAGACCTGTCTGCTTCCTTATACCCTCACTTCCTTCCACTGTACCAGGGCTTCGTTTAGCCCGTATTTTTGTTTGCCCTAAACCAGATGGGGTTTCCCTTGCAGCCTGCTCCAGGATACCCACTAAACCTGCTGGGTTTGATATAGGTCTTAGCAGGGAAAACAGACTGAACCTCTTAATCTTAGATTAATGAGCACATGGGATCTTTCCTCTGGGTCAGGCCTAACCTGGGGCCCTTCTGCTGTCAGGAGAAGATTTGGACGCTTGGTTCTATCTCAGGAATAGCCAAAGGAAGTCCTGGCAAGAAAAGGCCTCTCAGAAGAAAAGAGAAGTGAAACCACTGATCATCACTTGGATTGCAGAGGGAATTTTCTCTGTACCCTTCAGACTTGGAAGAAACTAAAAATGCCCCAAGAAAACAGCCTCTGAACACGCATCCAAACTCTCAGGTTTTCCCTACTTTCAGAGAAAGTGCTGGAAAATTGGAAGCATACATACACAGATGTGTTCCCTTGTTCTCTGTAAGTCTTGGAGTCTGATTATCAAAAGCATATCAGGTCATCAAGAATACAGACATGCCCAAGAAACAGAGACATGGTGCAGCTCACTCCTTGGTCTAGGAGAAGAGCCTTAAGAGAATAAAATCTCAGGGCAAACTATTCCAGACAATATCTTTTAAAACTTTTTTTTTTTTTTTAAAAAAAGGCTGTTAGCCCCCTCCTTTCTTTCTCTCTAGATGAGCCCCGATAGGAAGTTCAAGAGAGAGTGGAATGAAACAATATGAAAGTATTTCCCTTCATTTTTCAAACTACGTTCCTGTAAATACAACCATAATGAATGCTGGGAATACATAGGGAAACAAGGCTAAGCAGATTAACAAAGAGGTTTTGTAATATCTATCAGTCTACCTATCTACACTGCTCTTTCCTCTCTCAGAAAGGATAAAGACATTTCCTTTGTAGGAGCTTTCCTAATCAAGGCTTCTACAGATAAGAGGGCTGCTGTGACCCCCAGAAGAAATTACAAGTTGACCTCAGAGCATCACTGTTCTTTTGCCCAGTCGATCCTAGTATGAACAGGCATGCTTTCTAATTTAGGTACTTACATGGCCCCCATCACTGTAGTATTTGAGTGTCTCATAACTTATACCCTATATTTATCCTCACAACATGCCTGTGAAGTAGGGTTGTGCTGTCATATATATTTTTCAGACGAGGCACTAAGGCACCGAGAGACTAAGTGACTTGCCAAAGGTCTCTCTCAAAGTTTGTGATGAAACAGGAAACTGACCTGATTCTCCAAACAAATTTGAAAAACACTGAAATTCAAGACAGGCTTTGAAGGCAGTCATGTGCAGAGCTAACTTTTCTATGTTGATGGATTTGAAGAGGCTTGTTTACCTGTACATCCTTTTAGCAAGTTCATCTATTTTGCCTTTGTATGGCATTATTTCCAATAAAAATCTTGCCCCTTGGAATGGTCACAGTTCCCAGAGTATTCATAAAGGTGCTTGTGGTCTTCAGACAAGAAGAAGCCTATGTATACCTTCCCTGGATGAATTGCTAAACTGAACTCAGGCCAGAGACAAAGCATTACAGACAATCAGCATGCAGCTTAGATCCTGGCGGATAACTCTTCATTCTAAATTTAGAGAAGAGCCAGATGACTTATGCCAGTTGATTTTTTTTTATTTCGGAGTAGAGTTAGGCATTCTACATTTTAGGGAAGAGGCAAGAAGGCTCATGTGGTAAATCAACGACGGAGAGATCTCAGTACAGTCTCTTTTGTTTGTCTTAAGAATGATGGTATCACATTTATATACACAGCAGAGAGTCCAAGCCACATGGGCATTTAGTTACCCAAACAAGAATAAGGCAAAATATAGATCACATTGAAAGTTTAGAAAAATGCTATATGCCCCACAGTAAATATATGAAGAAAATGCCCTCCACGAAGTACCAATGCAAACACACACATTTATTCTTTTATCTTTTTAACACTTCCTTCTCTGTCCTGCAATTCAAGCAAAGTCCAGCATGCAGAGGGAAGAGTGGATTTTCTAGCACAAATCCAGCAGCTTTCCAAGGAAGAGTTTGGAGGTGGAGGAGAGGAGAAGCTCCTGTGTTTTCATAACTCACCAAGAATGGTTGCAGGCCCCACTCTTTCCATTGTTGTCAGGGAAAGTACTGCTTGGTGAGGGCTTTGAAGATCTTGGATGCAGTAACAGTCATAGTGCCCCTGCGGGGACATTTGGCTAGTGAAAAGGGAGGGTAGTCCTGCTACCGTTGCCTGCTCAGAGCATTTGGAGATTGTGGACTTGAGAACTGGTCTAGGTGTGAGAAGAATAAGGACTGCCAGGCTAGGCATCTGATCCTCCACATCAGATATGGTTGAGGGAAGCTGTGGTTGGTTCAGGAGTATGTGTGGGATCAGGAGTTGCAAGCCTGCAAATGCTGTTCACTGTCTGGTGCAAGACATTTAGGCTGCCTGTAATGGCAATTAAATCCACATGGGCAACCATATGTTGTGGCAGAAGAGGTTGCAAGAACACTTTTGAGAAGGAATCTTCCTGCAAATCAAATTGGGGGTATAGCAGTCAATTACCATTTAAAAAAAAAAAAGAGAGAAAAAACCTATTAAATGATGCCCAAACAAAACAAAAGCAAAACCACCACCCTATATTGATTGGTTGGCATTTTGGGATCCCACTGACGCTTTATTTTCTACATTATTTTAATTTATGGAGTATTTTTATATATGTCCAGGTACGCTGCCCAGGCTATGAAACTGGTGAGGATCTTTGTTCTTTGATGCTAGGAATGCAGTATATACTTCAGGGCTGGGCATGTGGCAGGTATTATTAACAGAATCGCTTGTTTTCAGTGAAAGAGCTTTTTGGCTCTTTGCCCATAATGCAATGTAGAGACCTAGAGTGAGGCCTGCGCATCTCTGGATAAGAGGCATCTGAGAAGTTTGGCACTGGTGGATCAATCTTTGGCCCCAAGCACCTGTGGTGCTTCCATGGTGGGCTTACCCAGTTCTTTGTCTTTCAGGGAGACTGCTGGATTCTCTGTGCCTCATTCCTTTGGAATGTTCCTTCTGGAGCCTGCGGAGCAAAGCCTTGCTCACTCCGCAGTAGCCTCATATATAGCAGCTATTTCATGCAGACCCCTGGGTGCAAGTACCATGATCCATGTAGGGTTTTCATTCTGTGCCTACATAGGAGTCCCTTTTCTTGGATACTGCCCTTTCCATGGCCTTATTAGCTGTGGAGTCTGAGGTAGACCCCATCCTATAGCCCTTCTCATGGATAGTTTGAAGGATTTTGACCTTCACCTCCATTTCTCTAAAACAGGTTAGTTTTGCACTGAATCAATGGTCTCCATGAGGTGGCCTATAGTTTGGTCTGCCAAGTTGCCACTTTGTCATCCTATTTCCATTGGTAACTTTTGAATATTGATCTTCTGTTCTTGCATGGCTTACTTTCCCTCTCACTCAATATCAGTTTTCAGCTGTGTAGAAGGAGGAACTCAGTTTTGTAGGGCAGGACCAGATAGTCTTTGACTAACTCCTTTAGGATCAGATCCGCAAAGTTTGTTGTATGGCTGGATTTTCTGAGGTCAGGGATCTGGTAGGTGACACTCCATCTCCTTTAGGACATAGGTCCAAATGGATTTGACATCCCTTTCATCAGCTGGCAGAGCAATTCATTACCTGGCTTTCCTATTCCCTCCCACTTTTTTTTTCTCTCCTCACGCAGACTAAAAGAGCTAGTGGCAGGAGGCCAGATGCTGAAACGTAAGGGATGTTTCATGCAGCTCCACCTAGCTTCTTTGTCCAGGTGCATGTGACTTTCAGATGCTGGGGAGCTGATGTAGTCAATTAGGTAGTCTTTGAATTGAAAAGTGATTGTGGGGTATGACAGCTAAGCCCTAGGCTAGCAGCCTATGTAGTGGTAGGTCCTATCAGCAGTGTCAGAAACCTTTTTTTTAGCAGGGTAGTTATTGGGTTGGTGGTTGGTGTAAGCTCAGGAGGAAAACAACTGTAAAGGAAAGGGGGGAGGGTTGAGAAAAGAGCCCCAGCTAAGGAAAAAGCAGGGGGATGAAAAGAGAGCGATTCCTAATGTCTAAAAAGCCACAGGAAGGCGCTGAGAAGCTTACCACAAAATGTTTTGATAGCGTAGCATCTTGCAACATTGTGTGGTGGAGAGTGGGGCTGGAAGGCACCCTCTTCCATCTGGCATGGCCATTTCATCAACTGCTCTGTGCCCCAGTTGGCCAATCCAGGAGCCTGTTGCAGGAACCTGGATTTACCCAGTGAGAGACCTCTTCCTCTTAGGGTACGTCTTCACTACCCGCCGTATCGGCGGGTAGCAATCGATTTATCCAGGATCGATATATCGCGTCTCGTCGATCCCCAAACGCGCTCACCGTCGACTCCGGAACTCCACCAGAGCGAGCGGCGGTAGCGCAGTCGACGGGGGAGCCGCGGCCGTCGATCCCGCGCCGTGTGACCCCAGGTAATTCGATCCAAGATACTTCGACTTCCCCCCCCAGTGTAGACCAGCCCTTAGAGACTGGTTCCACAGGGCAGCACAGGGATATGACCCTCTCTCTCACTGTTTCCCTGCACTCCCACTTGGCGGGGAAAGTTGGTGTTCCTTAACATGTCTATCAGGGTTTCCACTCTACTGGGGCAGGTTAAGAGCATTTCTGACCCACTTTCCCCAAGCACACAACTCCTTCACTCGTAACATCCATTTAAACCTGGGAGAGAGGTGCTTTTTTATACTTCATGTCCATCGGGGCAGCCTTTGTGGCAGTCACATTCATTAGAAGTGTCACCTCGCTAACATCAAACACAAACTATTCATCTTTGCATTTAAGGCCTTTCATGACTATTCTCACCCTACTGCCTATCTTTTATATTCTGTCAAGGTTTCCACTCCCACTTCTGCTATGCCAATGTTGCTAGCCTTCATCACTCATATGTTAAAATTTCAAACAAACACCTTTTGCTTTCTGTCATGCCACCTCCTCTGCATGGGAAGAGATCTCTGTAAACATATGTAAAGTCACCTCATTGTCTTTTCAATTCCCTCCTTAAAACTCTCCTTTGCTGTGGTGCCTGCAAAAACTTGACACTACTTAAGCAGCTTGTGTGCTGTGACTGCTTTTTACCATGCTAACGAGGATTGTTTCATTATGTCCTTATGCTCCTGTTTGTTTGTGTCTTCCTGCAGTCTCTTGTTTTAGGGCTAGTCTACACTAGAAGCGCTACAGTAACGCAGCTGCAGCACTGTAGTGTGTCTAGTGAAGATTCTCTATGCTGACAGGAGAGAACTCTCCTGTCGGCATAATAAAACCACATCCTTGAGAGGTGGTAGCTCTCCTGCCAACATAGTGCTGTCCACCCTGGCGCTTGGGGTGTGGCATATTCACACCCCTGAGTGACATAAGTTATACTAACATAAACTGTAGTGTAGAGAAGACCATATACTTGGATGGAAAGCTCTTTGGGGCAGGAGCAGTTTGCTGTTTATGTGTTTGTACAGTGTCTAGCATGGTGGGACTCTTATCCATGATTGAGGTCCCAAGGTGCTACTGTAGTACACATTATTAATAAGAAGTGTGTTGGAGCTGAATCTGTAGAGATTCAACGCTGTCCCTTCCTGTGGCAGTTCTGAGACTCTGTCAAATTGCAGAAATCTCTAGTTTGATACAAAAAGGGGGGAAAAAACCTCATTTTGAGCAGAAGCTTCTTAATTTATTTTAAGAGCCATTGCAGGATTAAAGCCTCCTCTATAAAGCCCTCATTTCCTTGAGCTGCTTAAGAAACAAAATGTATAACATAAAATAAACCAACAAAAAGTACATATGGTTTGAAGTTTCCTCTTGAAGGAATGGAGAGCAGTTTTTCCTCTGCCAACCCTCAGTCCTTCAATCCAACTGGCCTGTTTTATATAAATTTCAGTAAATTAGCTGCAGCTGCCTTGACCTCATCCGTCAAGCTCATGAGAGGATTCTTCTTCTTTCCAGACAGATATCTCCTCATTTTGCTAGAGAAACCTTGGTGGGGGTTCAAAGGGAAAGGTGATGAAGATATCTGTCATGGCATCTGTACTGCCAGTCAGACTTCCATGTGTACAAGTTAGTACTCAAAGCTGATTCTATTTTTCATGAGGTCCACACCATCTTTCCCAGAAGCAGGAGATTGTTACTATATTTCCAATCCAAACCATTGTGTTATTCAAAGGTGAAGCGATGTCACATTCTGGACTTACATAGAGCTCTCAGGATGTACACGAGTGCACAAACTCTTCTGTAAATCTAACTCCTCTGTGCTTTATCATCCTTCACATTGTTTAGAGTTATTTCAGTAATGGTGAAATGTGCTGAACCTTCTTGGTAGTAACAAGCAGAGGTGAATGCGTTTTCTTGGTTTTCAAATAAATATTACGTTTGAGGATTTTAAAAATTAGTTTAAACCAGATTTATAGAAAAACCCCATAAGTACATTGTGACAGGTTTTCCCTGGGGTGCCACCTGGAACTGGGGTACCACTGAGCCCTTTGACCCACCAGCCTTGGCTCCCTCTCACAATGTGCTGCTGTGACAAGCTGCAGACCTGCTCCCGATCCTACACTTCCTCCAACATTGACACAGGTAGGGACACACCCTGCTGCAGTTACATGCAGGTTCTATGACCAGCCATTGTATGAACCAACAATAGAGAGGCTATAGCCAAAATAACCACCAGCTTCCCAGTTTAGGAACCCCCCACAGGAGTATAAACCCCCAATTATACCTTCTTGCACTGCACAGGGAACTGTACAGCATAAGCTCATAGAGTTCGCCCCTCCCTCAATGTGGAGAGGAAATGCAACAGCCTCCTGAGGTAAGGTTCCCAAGCACTTCACTCCAAACTTACTGATTTAGATTAAAACATAAAATAAGTTTATTATCTACAAAAGATAGATTTTAAGTGATAGCAAACAGATCAAAGCAGATTACCTAGTAAATAAACAAAAACACAAACTAAACTTAACATACTAGACAGATAGGATTTGAATTAAAACCTGACTGATGGTACAAGCAGGCTGCAGATTCTTAAGGCACAAGCTACACTTGCTTTGCAGCTTGGAATCCCCAGGTTTTCATACACAGGCTAGATATGTCTTTAGCCTGGGTCCAGCACTTCCTGCAGTTCAGTCTTTGTTACTCAGGTGCTTTCAGGAATCCTCTTGTGTGGAGAGTGAAGAACAACAGATGATGTCACTCCCTGCCTTATACAGCTTTAGCATATGGCGGGAACCCTTTTGTCCCAAACTCAGTTTGTGGGAAAACACTGACATCCCAAGATGGAGTCCAGAATCGTCTGGCCTGGTTACATGCTCTTGCATACCGTGTTGAGTCATAGCAGCCATTACTTACAAGCTGTCTGGAATGTTCACAGGAAGGTTAAGTTCTTCCAGGGTCCATTGTCTTTGCTGATGGGCCATCATTACTCTCTGGCTTCTTCATTGTTGTACCAGAAAGGCTAGTTGTGGGTGTCACCCAGAGTAAGTACGATTGAAATACAGAGACATAGTCAGTGTTCCTAACTTTAGATACAAAAATGATACATGCATACAAATAGGATAATCATATTCAACAAATCATATATTTTCCAATGACACCTCACATGACTGGTCTTGTACAAAATGCATCATAATTATGCCATAATCATATCATATGATCACTGTGAAGAATATGGGGTGCAGTGTCACATTTGTAATATAGAATAATAATACCTATGTGATTTCCCCTTCCCCCTCAAAGATTGTTTTTCTTTTTAGAAGTTGCAATTTGACATTGGGGAGTTTTTTTTAGGCTCCAACTCAGTGAAGCATTTCGCTACATTTCATAAAGTGTAAATATTAGTGTTTTGTCAAGCCTAGTTTTAAATATCCCAAGCTTATCTCATATCCCTTGTTAAACTATTCCATAGCCTAATAAAGCTCTTTATCTGTTATCTTAACAGATAAAGCACAAGATGGGGATACTAGTTGGTGTCTGCTATAGACCACCAAATCACACTAGTGAACGATGACCGTCTCCTTAAGCACTTATCTATAATGTGTAAGAAGAAAAACTGCTTGTTCCCCATGATCAATCAGAGTAAACATATGCTTTAGGTCTCATGGTATCATACTAAAACATCCTCAGAATTTCTAAAGGTTATATATGACAATTTCCTAACTCAAAAAGTGTTGCATACAACATGGGGGTATTCTATACTAGATCTTGTCTGAGCTTGGGGAAGTGAGAAGTTAGTTGAGATGGGCTGGAGCTGTCGTTGTTGCTGCTGTTAAAGTCCAAGCCTGTTTCCTAGAAAACAAAACAAGACTCTCTCTCTTTGAGTCTCACTGCTGGAAAAACACAGGCACAGCACACAATCTTATCAGCCACTCCAAGACCTGACAACTTTTACCAGCATCAGGCTGTGTTAGGCATTGCTTTTAGCTGCCTTTCTGGTAACAGGCTTATAGCAGTGTTGCCAAATATACAGTCTTGTCAGGCTAAGCCAGACTCTTATTGAGAGAGGGAAAAAGGAGAGCGATAGGAAAGACAAGAAATAAATTGGGGATGGAAAAGGACACGTTGGGGTGAGGGGAAACAAAGTCTCACATCCCAGGTTGGTATTCAGGATTTAGCTGGAGCCAGTGGAAGTGGTGATGTCATCTAGGTCCTTCTCTTTAGCCCATTCTGCTCAGGACATCTCCCAGCATTAGGATGAAGAAGGCAGAATGGTGTCTTGTTGGATCCTGGGTTCCTAGGAGATGGGGGGTAGCAGCCATGATGGTGAAGCTTGCTCTTTCCTGTTCTCATAGAAATGTAGGGCTGGAATGGACCTTGAGAAGTCATCAGGTTCGGCCCCCTGTGCACAGTCTTTTGTCTCTGTTAGCCAGTGATTTTTACCTCAAAAGTCTAGTCTTTTAAGGACTTCAAATGGGAGTGCTGGGTGGAATAGTCCATCTTCTCTCTATTTTGTCTACCAATTAGGCCTAATTTCTAACACCCCAAATTTGGTTAATTAATTTTCCTACACTATTGTTTGAGACATGATCTTAATGCATTCCTTGAGTTATAACAGTGGGCCTTTTTGTTTTGACTGATTCAGTCTTTCTGTTTCTCCTTTGCCACTTTTCCCATCTATATTCACGTTATATGTGATTGGAACATTTCCTAAGCTTTTGTCCACATTCCCACAGTTGAGCTCACAGTTAGGGTAAATTTGTAGGCTCAGTTATGACAGCAGAACAGGACAAAAAGTAATTGGCTTAATCTGCAGCAAGAGAGACTTAAGTTAAATATTAGGAACAACTTTTTTAACTATAAGGGTAGTTAAGCACTGGAATAGGCTCTCACGTGAGGTGGTGAAATCCCTGTCATTGGAGATTTTTAAGAAGAGGTTAGACAAACACCTTTTAGGATGGTCTAGGTATATTGGTCCTGCCTCAGAGCAAGGGGCTGGAGTACATGACCTCTTGAGGTTCCTTCCAGCTGTACATTTCCATGATTCTGTCTGAGGAAGCAGTGACCCTGAAAAAGACTTGCAGGTCGTGATGGATAATCAGCTGACAGGGCCGGCTCCAGGGTATTTGCCGCCCCAAGCAGCGAAAAAAAAAAAAAAAAAAAAAAAGCCGCGATCGGCGGCAGCTCCACCGCGCCGCTTTCTTCTTTGGTGGCAATTCGGCGGCAGGGCCTTCCCTTGGAGAGGGACCGAGGGACCCACTGCCAAATTGCCGCCGAAGAGCCCGACGTGCCGCCCCTTCCCCTTGGCCGCCCCAAGCACCTGCTTGCTGGGCTGGTGCCTGGAGCCGGCCCTGTCAGCTGAACATGTGATCCCAGTGCAACTCTGTGGCCAAAAGAGCAAATGTGGTGCTTGGATGAATACAAAGAGGAATCTCAATTAGGAGTAGAGAGTTTTTTACATCTATCTGGCACTAGTGTGATTTGCTACTGGAATACTATGTTCAGTTGTGGTGTCCACAATTCAAGAAGGATGTTGGTAAATTGGAGAGGGTTCAGAGAAGAACCATGAGAATAATTAAAGCATTGGAAAACATGCCTTATAGTGGTAGACAAAAGGAGCTCAAACTATTTAGCTTAACAAAGAGACGATTAAGGGGTGACTTGATCACAGTCTATAAGTTATTTACATGGGGGAAATAAATATTTGATAATGGGCTCTTCATTGTAGCGGAGAAAGGTATAACATGATCCAATGGTTGGAGGTTGAAGCTAGCCAATTCAAACCAGAAATAATGCATACATTTTTAACTGTGAGGGTAATTAACAAATTACAGAAGGTTATGCTGGACTCTCCATCACTGGTAATTTTAAAGTCAAGATTGGATTTTTTTTTTTTTTTTTTTTTTTTTTTAAAGAGATGCTCTAGTTCAAAATGAATTATTTCGGGTAAATTCTATGGCCTATATTATACAGGTCAGATTAGATGAACATAATGGTCCCTTCTAGTCTTGGAATCTATGAAAGCTTGATGTGAGAACGTCTTTCTGATATTCAGTCTAAATAGTTTTTCTTAATTTTATTCCACTGCTGTTATTTATAGCCCATTGTACTAGAGCAATTTTTCTCTTTCCTTGGTGTTTATGCTCCTGAAATATTTGTACTGTTTTGGTAGTACTCCCCCTCACAACCCAGTTGTCTCCTTGTCAAGTGCCTGTAATGTGCCTGTATCTGTATATTCCCCTTTTCATTTTTATTGTTTTCTTAACTTGCTTCAGTTTGTCTGTATCTTTCTGACAAAACTCCGTTGAATGAACACAGTTTAAGGTGTGGTCATACTACATCCTTACAGAAAAGAACTCTATTCACCTCCCTTCTTGTGATGTGATACTTCTTTGTAAGTAGTCCCAAATTGTGTTGGGCTTTTTTGCTGCCCTATTGCATTGCCAGCTCATGTCTCATTTGGTATTCACAAATTTTTTCTGCATTATTGCTTTTCAGGTTTTTCTCTCCTATTGAATACCTGTGCTTGGAATTATTTTTCTCAGATGTATTAGTTGGTGGTTTTCCAAACTGATTCTCACTTTATTTTCTGCCCATGTAAGGAGTTTGCTTAGATTATCATGTGTGTTTTCTGGCCTCTCTGCTGCTCAAAATTCCTCCCAATTAAATATCATCTAGAGACGTCATTAATATGCTGTTTTACTATATTTAAATCATTAATGAAGATATTAATGAATGGGTCTAATGTTGGTCCCTGAAGTACCTCACTAATCACCTCTTTCCAGTCTGATACATTGCCATTTATTTTTACACTGTTTGTTGTAGTCCTTCAGCCAGTATTCAGTTTCAGGGCCTCTACCTGACCAAAACAATTCAAATTAATTTTAAATGTACGATTTTGATGGAAGATTCAGTGGGATTTTATTTCTAATGCTGGTATGGAAGAAGTTGTCTTGACGCAATGAGAATATCAATTGAAACTGTGTCATATTCATTGGCTGTAAAATTTGTTTTGGTTTTGATGTACTGCTTTTGCACTTTGATTCTTAGTTTTATATTTAAACAATACAGTTGTCCAAAGTAAAATATGTACTAGTAGACTCCAGTTTTATCTTTATATATCATCATGAGAACAGAATGTGATGTCTTTTTGTAGGTTCAGCTATTTGAATCACACGCCTGTGTTTTTAACTCTATAATCTATAATCCTCAATATGTTTTAATCTACTTCATCTTTACTGATCTACATTTTGGGGATAAGGGAGAATATATTATGATAGGTATAATTTAAAGGAATAAAGGTTCTGAGGATTAGAAATGGAATTAGTCAGCATCAATAGAACTTCATTAATTTCAAACAGAAGAAATAAAGCCCCGGGTTAGGTAAAGCACTTAAACACTGGTGATGTTTTAGTTACTGTGGAAGAGATTTAAATACAAATCAGGTTTTTTTTCAGCATTTCACATCTGATAAATTGAATTAACCTTTTACTCAACCTGCTAATTTTACACATTTAACGATTGTTATTTAAATTAGTGAGTTACACATACCATATTCTGTGGGAGAATAGAATTAAGGAAAGGTGGCTGATCTGCTTTTAGTTAGAGTGTATAAAGTGGAACTAGAGCTGTGATGGTTTACCTAAAAAGGGCAAAAATGTACTATTCTCTGCCAGAGAACTCTTATTCAACAGTATGACCTGTGGTAGGTATCACCATAAGAATGAAATAAGAATTTAACAGTGAGCACTTATGATTAAATTAAATTTGTGTACTAACTTGGAACTAATGTTTAGAGGAGCAACTTCAGCAAATTTGAATTTCTAGCCTCTCTAATGTGGAGTCTATCCATACCAGAGATTGTCTGGTTTTGCCTGTTTGCTTTTTTGATTTACTGTAAGAACGGAGAGGAAAATTTGATTTTTATTTAAATAAAAATTGTCTGTAGTCTATATAGCAGGGGTGGGCAACCTGTGGCCCATCAGGGTAATCTGATTGCAGGCTGCGAGACATTTTGCTGACGTTGACCAGCCGCAGGCACGGCCACCCGCAGCTCCCAGTGGCCATGATTAGTCGTCCCCGCTTTCCGCAGCTCCCTTTGGTCGTGAACGGCAAACCACGGCCACTGGAAGCTGCGGGGGGCCGTGCCCGCGGATGGTCAATGTCAACAAAATGTCTCATGGCCCGCAATCAGATTACCCTGATGGGCCGCAGGTTGCCCACCGCTGCCATATAGGGTCGCTTATCTATAAAAGTCAACCAAAATTGATAGTGCCACCAGGATGATGCATTCCTTTGAATTTAGTACATTATTAACTTTGTTGATGAGAGAAAATTGAGAGCACCAGTCATAGAGAATCAACACTAAAAATATCAGAATAAGATTTTTTTAAAATGTATTAGTTTAAAAGAAAACAAAGATTTCTATAGGACAGTTTCAGGTATATTACTTTATACCTTTATTACTAGCTGATTGACTTTTCAGGAAGTAATTAAAGTATTAATACTTCATAGATTCTTTAAAAAGATGTAGCACTTGTTTTCACATGTTTTGGTAAGTGACAGAAATCCTAGACTGTTGTGAAATGAAGTAAATTTATAAAATATGTTGCTAAACTTTAGGCAAGTTTCATTGTTCATCTGATATCACAAGATAGCCAATACTGTTTGGTACTGGAAATTGATTAGTGATCTGTTAATACACTTTGCCAAGTAGCAAACTGACAGATATTACATTTCTTAGGATTTTCATAGGCTTAATTCAAACTACAAACTGATGTACAGCATACAGATTTCTGATTGAAGATCACTAGTAGCATAGCATAAATTGTTACGGAGACATGGCTTCTAAAAACTTATTTTGGGGGGCATAGTTCATGTGCTATCCACAGGTGTTTTCTAGTTCATCTTACAGCAGAAGTTAAAGATCAGAAATTCTAAGGGAAGCTGGCACATGCTGTCCTAAAAATGTTTGCTATTCATACAACTAGTGGAATCTTAAATACAAATAAAGAGAGAGTTTTTTAAATGCTAGCTCTGTATTATAAAATTCAGGAGAGAAAATAATTCTGCACAGATTTCAATAGATATCACATTTGTGTAACAGTATACTTTTCAAAATTCTGCAAAGAGTTGTAAGTTGAAATAAAGCTTATTTACACAATTATGTAATTAAAAAAACAAATTTCTACACATTCTGCAAGATACATTTCCTTATAAAACTTTTTTTTAATATAATTTCTAGATGATGAAATAACTAAGGCATTGTATTTGAGAGTTTGTACCATTCCTTAAAGGACATCCAAAAATAGTCTTCCAAGGTTTTAGCTTCACTGCTTAAATTCACACTGTGCTTTCTGTATTCCTAAGCCATGTGCTATGAAGCAGTAATTGCATGGAGGTAATGATACTCAACTGTCATTATAAAGTATCTGTGGAAAAGTCTGCTAGTCTACATTTGTAGGTGGATACTAAATGTAGCTTAGAGGTTGGCAGATGCTATCTGGATCAAAATGGATTGGAAATATTAAGCAGCTGTGTTCCTAAGACCTTTTAGTAGCTAGAAGAAATGGAGAAAAAAAGTAACAAAACAAGAGTTATTTTGATTTTTAAATATGTACTTACAAAAATGTTACTGGCTGGGATTTGATTTTCATGTTGTGTTAGAAATGTATATGTAAAATATATACTTTTTTCCCTCCTCAAGCTGAAGAAAAATCACTCACCTTTGTTGCATTGTATTGGATAAGCACTATCAGCTTCTGCAGAATTTAAGCTGTCATTAAAGTTTCTATTCCTTAGGGTTGTCAAAATAACCTTCTAAACACAAACAAAATTTAAACCAATGGAATTCTGTCTTCTGATATCTGCAGGAAGATAGCTCCAGTGCATCTGGGCTACTCATATCTTTCCCAAGATACAAAAGAATGAAAATTGATCTGCAGTCTTGTCAATTTACAGTTCTGCTATTGGGAGCGCTGTGGGTAGCAGTCAGACTGACAAGAATTTGATCCATTTCACAATACTATATGTGAGAGCACTATAGTAGTAGAGTTGTGCATTGGAATTGTTTGCTAAGGACTGGACCCCAAATTTATGCTTGCATTGATGCAAAGACTGAGAGAGGAGACATGCATTCCACCTTCACTATCCTGAGATTAGTTTAGTCGCTGGTGAAGATTAGAGTGGCACTGGGAGATGCTCTAATTTATTCCCTTTTTGCAAAGCCAATATGTTTGTAGACATTCTCTAGCCCCATCGTTCCAGTTCCCAGAATTCCTCATGCACTGTGGGCTGCAGGAGGGATGCATAGAATGAGCTACACCTCAACTGTTTCTTTTTCTTTCAAGGTGCATTAGGGCCATTTTACAGTCCATTTGCTCTGGCATAGCTGGAAATAGAGGAAAGGAATTAAGAAGCCCCTTTCCTCACAGAGGGCAAGTGCAGGAGGCACTATAGCAGTCCATAATAGTAGTTCAAGCAGAGACCATGGACCTGCGTTTATTTCTGGGTGCAGTTCCCTTTATGGCATTTTTATAGGTATCTTAGAGACTATCTCTGTGTCAGGGCATTATCCTGATCATTGAGATCTAACGTGATGCTTGAGCGTACAGATTTGTACATCTGTGGGGCTGAGCATTTTCAGTGGAGGGCCCTTGACATTTGAACTAGCTTGTTTTCAGGTTGGTTGGAGTTTTTCTTAGGGTCTCTCTCTTGATATATTCTAAACTTGTATTTTTTTTTATTTTGTGCATCTGGAGTCTGCTAGGTACTATATAAACTGAAAAATAAAACTTTCTTTATGTGCTATCTATTCTTCACTCCTAGCCAGAGCTATAATACTGACAGGCAAGAGTCCATTAATACAATCCACATTAAAACTATTCTTGCCTATGTCCCACCTACTCACAAAGGTCAATTTCATGATCATTTCATTATGGTTGACTGCCAGTGAAGCTAAGAACTTTAATCCCATACAGATATTTTAGCATAATGAAGCAAAAAAATTTCCTAATGCAAGCACAGAAATAGCAAATGAGTCTATGAAGCATATTATGCTATATCCTAGAATCCATATGTGACTATAGGCAGGGTTGGCAGCACTTCCTATTAAGATTTCTTGACACTTCCCATTATAAGACCCTGTTTTCAGTTGCTTATAACTTTGCCAAACTTCAACTGTTTGGGCTGAAATTCTCCATGTAGCAGTTTGTCTGCCTCAGGCTGAGTGTTTTTTTTTTTTGAAAATTTCAGCCAAAATGGTTTAGTAGTTTCCAAGAGTAGGGAAAAATACATTATTTTGCCCATGTTAAAAAAAATTCTTTTGACCTTTTCTTTTAAATGCTTCCTGGCTTTCGAGTAAGGACTTTAAATTTGGGATGGGTAGCCTTTTGTCAGAATATACCTTTTGCTGCCCTTGTGAAAATCTGCCCAAATTTGCTTGAGTTATAAACCTTTGAAAAATTGCATTTTTCAGGTTATCAGAGACTTGCTAGAGTTTAACAGCTAAAATCTCAGATGATTCTGTCATCTCTGATCATACTTGAGTCTCTCAGACCTCCTAGTGCTGACTAGACTGCAGGTACCATCCCCACAGAGTCACTGAGCATGCTCCATCCCCACATATCTACAAGTGGCAGGACTACATATGGGGCATCCCTATAGACTGAGCAACTGAGCATGCTCCACCCCCTCACAGCTCCTACATAGGGAGGTGATTTTACTGCTGTATACAACATTAGTGAGATCAGTACTGTGCACAGTTCTGGTGTCCAGATTTTAAAAAGGATGTTTAAAAGTTGGAGCTGACGCAGAGAAGAGCCTCAGAAAATTATTTGAGAGCTGGAGAAAATGCGTAACAGTGAGAGATTTAAAAAGATCAATCTGTTCAGTTTACCAAAAAAGAAGATTGAGAGGTGACCTGATTACAGTGTATATGTACCTTCATAGGGAAAAAAATCACATACTAAAAGGCTCTTTAACCTAATGAATAAAAGCATAACAAAAACCAGTGGCAGGAATCTGAAGCTAGACAAATTCAGGTTAGAAATTAGCACAATTTTTTAACAGTGAGGATGATTAACCATTGGAACAAATTGCCAAGGGGAGCGGTGGATTCTCTGTATCTTGATGTCTTCATATCAAGAATGGATACCTTTCTGGAAGGCGTGCTTTAGTCAAACACAAGTTGTTAAGCTCAATACAAGGGTAACTGAGTTAAATGTAATGATCTCTGATATACAGGAAGTCAGATTAAGTGATGTTAGTCCCTTCTGGCCTTAAACTGTATGAATCTAGGACCCAGGCCTCATGTGTTGAAGAAATTGGAAGGTATGTAGTGAATGAGGCAGGTGACTGCAGGAAGAGAAAGAAGGGTCTTGTGGTTAAGACAGTTGAATGTTGCCCTGGAGAATGGGATTCTCTGCCGACCTCGGCCACAGAATTCCTGTGATGCTAATCAAGTCAAAACGAACTTTTCGGAGGTGGTCACGAATTGTGTGTGTGTGTGTGTGTGTTCTTCATTTATTTGGTGCCCAGCTTGAGGCACTGGAGCCTGATTTGTAGGAGAGCTGAGCACTCTCAACTGCAATTGAAGTCAGTGGGAACTGTGCTTGAACATATACATTGCTATATAATGCTGAGTTCTCTGAAAAATTAGTCCTAGGCATCTCAAATTGGACAAATAAATCCAAACTTAGTGGATACTTTTGACTTTAATCTCTCTCTGTCTCCATTCCCTACCTGTAAAATGGGAATAATACTACTGCCTCACCTCACAGCGATTTTTATAAAGACTATTAATTAATGTTTGTGAAGCACTCTTGTACTATAGTGATAAGTGCCACACAAAAGCTCAGAAAATTTAGAATTCTGTCTTCATAGTAATGTTTGAGTGGAGGGCAGTGAATATGACATGGGACCACACATTGAACAGAGCAATGTTGAAATAATGAAATTTGCATTTTCTCAAAATCACAAAACAGTCTCAAGGAACAATAACTAGATATTTTTTGAAGCCCTTGGTTAATATGTTGAGAGCACTTAGTGAAACTTAGGTTTCTGGCCTTCTGTGTATGTGTTCCAATGGTTTGTCTGCTGCAGAGCAAAGAAAATTATTGCAATTAACTATATGTTTAGCCTAAAAAACCGAGGTTTAGCCAAAAACCTTCTACTGTAGTACAACAGAACATTGATGAAACACCAAATTACCACAGTAGGAAAGGTAGTGCAGTCTGTAGAAAGGTGGAAAAGAATAATGAAAAAGCCTTAAATTGGATTATAGTCACAAAAAGTAAGTTATGAAAAATATACTAAATTAATACTGCCCAGGAAAGCAGATTATACCAAGGTAGTACATAATGTAAACATGGCTTTCCATGCAGATAAGGCACCAAACCTGATGGACATATGGTTTTCATTGCAGACTGAAAGTGGCTCAAAAAGTATACATCCAGTTACAAATGTGGAGGGCGGTGGAGGTATTCAGCTTCCCAAAAATATTAAGTGCCACTTCACACAGCCAGGACATGTAGATATGTGCCAAACTATCTGTGCTTTGCTACAGCATGGTTTTCCCACTGACCCTGTGTTACAATATGTAGTCACTGACTGTGTAATGTTTGACACAACTTTTCATTAATTGCCGCCTAATCAGTTTCTGTGATTTTATTTTTTTCTGACAAATTGTCTTAAAACTGTAACAAACCAAGCAAATGATCACCAAAAGGTAAGTAAACAAGCCACCCTCACAAAAGTGAAAATACAATCTTAGAGACACTGATGAGATGTTGAAAAGTCAGTGTCGTATAATTCTGCTAGGTACAAATACCTTAAGTGTTGCTTCCTAATTTTGACATACAGTTGTACTAATTGGGAGATGTGATCAATAATGTGCTAGCAAATCCCGACCTCTTAGGGACTTCAAATACACTTTAATATGAGTAATGAATTGCTGAGAGAAAGCTTGTTGGCATATCTTGTGACAGATGGGTCTCATTTTCTGAAAATGTAGAATTGTAACTCAGTTCTGTCTTTCTAAAAGAAAACTTTGGAGAAATTCTGTTTTAAAAACGTTTTTAAAAAGTAGTACATAAAATAGTCAGTCAAAGCAAAGGAAAAACAGAATTGCTCAACAAGTAAATGCCTTTTATGTAAACAATACTCTATTTTAAAAGGTTGTCAGAGGATAAAGATTCTTACTCATGCTTAGTTGCTATTGGTTGCATGAGGCCGTCAGCCTTGTGGCTAACAATACATAGGCATTAATTAGTAACATCGCAATTCATGTCCTATCATGTTTTGTTGCTTAATCAGCTTATTGAGCACTGCCCGTGCATAAATCGATGTAAATGTAATTTAGGATTGAAATTTTACATTGTTCACAAGAGTTACTGTGCAGTAGTCAAGTGAGTTGGGATTACACACAATGAAAGGACTCTGTTTATTGTATGTTTACATCCTAAACACTTGAGTGAAGTTGGAGGTGGTAGTTCAACATGCCAGAGAGCAGCCTTCTACTTAGGACCATGGTTGTGTTTCTTCTTTTGCTTGAAGTGTAAGGAACTAGAGGAGGTAGGCAGAAATATAAATCTGTGTTTGAGTCTATGCATGAGCATCTGAATAAAGATCAGCAATACCATTTTTTAACTTCAAAGTACAAAATCTGTCTATATGTAAATATATTTATTAGAATTATTTTCTTATAATAATACTGTCATTGTTTAAATGTGGTATTTCAAATAGAATGCAAATGTTTTATTGTAAAATATCTTATTTATAGTTTTGATTTTTCAGAAATCCAAGTAAGTTGGAAAGGCAAGATACAATATGAACTAAAAAGGAAAGAAAACAGCATCATTTTTGGATTTTCCCCTTAAGTCTTTGCCTTTACTATAAAAAAAAAAATATGAATGAGAATTTGTTATAAATCTGTGACGTTTGAGAATGTTTTCTCAAATGCTAGGGCTCTACTTGTGTAAATTATTTGTGACTTAGGCACTATAGCTTTCTTCTTTCTAGTGTGATAGTTTTTTTTTTTTGTTTGTTTGTTTTTTTGGGGGGGGGCATCCACGTGGTAAAATATTGGAGAAAGCATGAGTGTCAATAAAATGGAGAGAGGGGGGAAAAAAAATCTGGAAGAATGGAAAAAGGAAATAGATTAGATTTACTGAAGAAGTCTTTCCATTTCCTTGTGTACATACGATGCCATCTCTCTAGAGCATAGACCCTTTCAGACATGAACTGTGTCTTCATTTCTAAAGTTGATACCATATTCCTGTCACTATATGCATAACAAATAATAATGTAAATAAAATGGGTGGGGAGGAAGTTGAGTCTGAATAAGACTAAAAGCATGAACAATTTTGACTTTAATGATTGCTTAATTGAAAGGAATTCTTTGCCATCCTGTTTGTGTGAGCAGGGAATTGTTTTTGCTTTAGTCACCATTGAATTACGAATGTAAATCAATATGTATGTCTTACTATTACATACACCTCCACCTAATGCACACATTCACAGACGGTGCAGTTCACACAAACATTGGTATATCGCTTACTACGGTACCTTAGTAAACTGAGACTGGGACAGTATCTATGCTGCTGATACAAGGAATGTGAATTTCCTTAAAGAGGGGAGGCAGGAAACAGTATATGAACACTTCTTACATATTTAACTGTAGCTTCCTTCAACTTTAAAAATATTGAAGCATTGCTTCAGATTTTTTTTAATTTTTCAAAAAGTAGGTAGTCATTTGGTGTGAAATTCACACCACGTTAGTTTTTATTCCATTTAATTTTCTGTATAGTTTCTGTTTGGTGTCTCTTACATTGTTAATAGGAATACTTTGAATATTGCCTCTGTCTGAGGAGATTTTTCTTCGAGTGCTTGCTCATGTCGATTCCATTCTAGGTGTGCACACGCCCACGTGTGAGGTCATCGGAGATTTTTGCCTTAGGGGAATCTGTACGGTTGGCTATTGTGCCCCCTTGAGTGCTGTGCTCACACATTGGTATATCAGGTGCCACCGGCCCTACGCCCTCTCATTTCCTTCTTACTGACCATGATGGTTAGTCAGAGAGTTTCTTCTCTTCTGACTTCAAGCCTTAGGGCCTTGTAAATAATTGTTTATAGTAGTTGTAGTTGTTAAGTGTAGTTAGAAGTTAGAGTCCCATCGGGGACTTCGCCCCAGGCGGGGCATGCCCCGGTCCCTGGGGTTTAAGCCCTGCACGGACTGTAACAGACATATCATAGAATCATAGACTATCAGGGTTGGAAGGGACCTCAGGAAGTCATCTAGTCCAACTCCCTGCTCAAAGCAGGACCAATCCCCAACTAAATCATCCCAGCCAGGGCTTTGTCAAGCCTGACCTTAAAAACCTCTAAGGAAGGAGATTCCACCACCTCCCATTCCAGTGCTTCACCACCCTCCTAGTGAAAAAGTTTTTCCTAGTATCCAACCTAAACCTCCCCCACTGCAACTTGAGACCATTATTTCTTGTTCTGTCATCTGGTACCACTGAGAACAGTCTAGATCCAGCCTCTTTGGAACCCCCTTTCAGGTAGTTGAAAGCAGCTATCAGATCCACCCTCATTCTCGCTTCTGCAGACTAAATAATCCCACTTCCCTCAGCCTCTCCTCATAAATCATGTGCCCCAACCCCCTAATCATTTTTGTTGCCCTCCGCTGGACTCTTCTATGCTTGCATTAGAAATTTTTTTGCTTCATTATGCTAAAATATCTATATGGGATTAAAGTTCTTAGCTTCACTGGCAGTCAACCATAATGAAATGATCATGCAATTGACCTTTGTGAGTACGTGGGACATGGGCAAGAATAGTTTTAATGTGGATTCTATTAATGAACTCTTGCCTGTCAGTATTATAGCTCTGGCTCTTGATATTTTCTAAACTTGTATATTTTTTTTATTTTGTGCATCTGGTGTCTGCTAGGTACTATATAAACTGAAAAATGAAACTCTCTTTATGTGCCATCTATGCCTGTAAATGCCCCCCACAGCAGCTGCCTAAAGTGCTTGGGGGAAATCACATGTTAAGGATAAGTGTCGTATCTGTAAAAATTTTCAACTCAGGACCCAGAAAGAGCGTGATATTCGTTTGAGGGCTCTCCTCATGGAGGCTGCCTTCCAAATGGCTTTCGAGACATCCCGGCTGAACTCGACCCCTAGTACGTTGGCCTCTGTGCGCAGCACACCCCCAGCACTGCTCCCTGTCTCTGGTGCCCAGAAAGAAAACTAAGAAGCACAGCTCCCTGGCAGTGGGTAAGAGAGGCTATGGGGCATCGAGCAAAGAATCCAGTTTGGACCACCAAGCCACTCCAGAGCCATGTGGGCGTGCCTCCCCAGTTGGGGCCCATAGCCCCTTAAAGGATCCACCACTGACTCCCGGGAGTGGTAGGGGACCCAAACTTGTGGTGACATTGATGCCTTCCCAAGCTCCCCTGGCACCCAGAGAGCAGAGGCCTCCACCCGCACCACTGGTACCGTGTGTGCCACAGGAAGTGGCAAAGGCTCTCTATGAGGACAAGCCAGCCGCCAAGACCCCCCAGAGGACAGTTGAGCACCACCAATTCCCTGAGCCAAGGCAGTGCTCTCCATCTCTGCGCCGCAGATCTCCAGCGTCGCAGCCCAGATCCTCTGGGGCTTGCTCTCAATCACCGGCACAGTATTCGCGGTCCCCGCCATCTTGACGCAGATCACATAGGGAGAGGCTCCGGTCACCGTATTACTGGCACCCTTCCCCCTCCCACCAGTCATCCTCTCGGCGCAGATCTCCATCACCTGCCCCATAGGAGCGCTCTCCATTGCGATACTGGTCCCCCTGGCACCGGTTGCCCCAGCACCGGTCCCGCAGACATCAGCACCAGTCCTCCCACTTCAAGCACTGGTCTCCGGCAGCAACGGTCAGCAGAAAAACACAAGCATCGTCAGCCCCACCGTGGTCACCAGAAGGGAATTCCTCCGGCACGGAAGGGCAGTTTAGCCTCTCGCCGAGACTCCACTGGCGCGATGATGCAGCCTCTGGTGCCCAGACTTCTACGGCGCCGCCTTGGCGACACAGCCAGTGGCCAGCACAGTGGCCTTATTGGAGTGCATGGGGCATGCCAGTGATGCTGATGCCCCCTTCGCACCACTCATCTGCTGCCACTTGACGCAAGTTGGCGGCACCGGGCTCGGTGTATGAAACACGCTTGGAGGTTGGGGTAGAGGAGACAGTGCCCACCCCAAAACTGCCTTCCTCCACGGGGAATGATGCCCTGGGGCCTCCCCGGTGGTAAAATCGTCATCCTCATCCCTGGGTGAGGTGGTTGCGGGACCCTCGAGGGCTAGTCTGCCGGATGATTTTAAAGAACACCAGGCCCTGCTTTGATGGGTGGCCGAGAACTTCTGCCTGGAGGTGGAGGAGATGGCAGAGCAGGCGGATACTTTGTTCAATGTGCTCTCAGCCTCCACAACTGCCCGTGTTGCACTACCAGTGCATGATGGGGTCATGAAAATTGCCAAGGCCCTCCCTCTGGCAAACCTTGTCATCCATCCCTCCCACCTCCAAAAAGGCTGAAAAGAAGTATTTCATCCCAGCCAAAGGATTTGAGTACCTATATACACACCCATCTCCGGGCTCGCTGGTCGTCTCTGTGACCAACGAGAAGGACAAGCAGG
This sequence comes from Terrapene triunguis, assembly GCF_002925995.2. Taxonomy (NCBI): domain Eukaryota; kingdom Metazoa; phylum Chordata; order Testudines; family Emydidae; genus Terrapene; species Terrapene triunguis. The sequence continues at coordinate 6,757,847 of NW_020664540.1, forward strand.
GGCACACCAGCTCAACTCCCAAAAATAGAGGCCAAAAGACTGGACCTTTTTGGGAGGAAAACTTATTCGACAGCCAGCCTGCAATTCCGGGTGGCGAACCACCCTTAACTTCTTGAAGTTACGGAGGGAGTCCCAGGAGTCCCTTCCTCAAGATTTGGCCGAGGAATTTGACACCCTGGTGCAGGAGGATACCACGGCAGCAAGGTGTGCTCTCCAAATGGCGTGGGATGTGGCGGACTCAGTGGCTAGGGTGATCGCATTGTCGGTGGTCATGAGGCCTCATCTCCTGGCTTCAGACCGCTGGCCTATCCCAAGAAATGCAAACCTCAATCCAGGACCTCCCATTCGATGGGAATGGACTCTTTGCAGAGCAGATCCATGCGAGGCTGCATGGGTTGAACGACACTCGGGCCACCCTTCTGCACAGTCTGCACAGAAGCAGTTCCAGCCGCCAAAGCCTTGGCAGCCTCGACAGGTCTGCACAGAGAAGGGATAGAGACATGAGCTTTAGTCATCGCTGCCCCTCCTCCTCCTCCCGCTCACCTGAGCAGCCTGGCCCAGCAAAGCATCCTGGGGGCCAGAAGCGCTCGTTTTGAAGGTGTGCTTGAGAGCGACGCTCCAGTCAACTTCCCGGATCCACCTTGTTCTTTCTTTGACCATTTTCATCACTACTGTTTGGCCTGGTCGCAGGTCACCTTGGACCGCTGGGTGCTAGAGATAGTATCTCGGGGCTATACCCTGCAATTCTTGGCTGACCCTCCCTCCGACTCCCCTCTTCCCCATCCTCCTTCAGGGTCCCGTCTCACGAGCAACTCCTCATTCAAGAGATCAAGATCCTCCTGCACCTGGTGGAGGAGGTCCCTTGGGACATGAAAGGAAAGGGGTTCTATTCCTGCGACTTCCTAATCCTGAAAGCAAAAGGGGGCCTCAGACCCGTTCTGGACCTGCATCGCCTCAACAAGTCTCTCAGGAAGTTGAAGTTTTGCATGGTCTCCCTGGCCTCCATCATCCCCTCTCTGGATCCGGGAGACTGATACGCCGCCCTTGACTTGAAGGACGCATATTTCCATATTTCCATATTCCAAGGTCACAGACATTTCCTCCGTTTCATAATGGGCAGACACCATTTTCAATTCACGGTGCTGCCCTTTGGCCTCTCGGCCCCAAGGTTGTTCATGAAATGTATGGTGCCAGTGGCTGCTTATCTGAGACATCGAGGAGTCCAGGTCTTCCCATATCTTGATGACTGGCTCATCAAGGGCAGGTCTCGGGAACAAGTGCAGAGGAGCTTCGATCTGGTGCGTTCCATCTGCCGCGACCTGGGCCTGTTAATACAAGAAAAAATCCACCTTAAGGCCAGTCCAGTGAATAGAGTTCATTGGGGTGGTTCTCGACTCCACGCGAGCCAGAGCCTTCCTTCCGTAAGCGCGTTTTCAGGCCATGTCAGACCTGATCTCCCATGTGAAGAACCACCTGCTCATTATGGCTCACACCTGCCTATGGTTGTTGGGCCACATGGCTGTATGTACATACGTGGTCAGTCATGTCTGGCTCCATCTCTGGCCTCTGCAAGCATGGCTTGCGTCGCTCTACATTCCCAACAGGCCTAAACCGGATAGTCAGGATGGCGGATCACATTCGGTCATCCCTGGATTGGTGGTTGGATCCCAGGTCGGTGTTGGAGGGAATTTCCTTTGCGGCCATGGTCCCATCGCTGATCCTGGTCTCTGATGCTTTGGACCTGGGCTGGGGAGCCCACCTGGGCGAGCTCAGCACCGAGGGCCTCTGGTTGCGGGATGATCTGGCCCTCCATATCAACGTCAGGGAGCTCAGAGCGGTTCGCCTGGCTTGCCAGGCTTTCTTGCCCCACCTGAATAGTAAGGTAGTGCAGGTCCCGACGGACAATACCACAGCAATGTATTATATCAACAAAAAGGGCAGAGCCAGATTGTCGGCCCTTTGCCAAGAAGCTCTCCACCTTTGGGACTTTTGTGTGCGGCATTCCATTCATCTGGTAGCCGTGCACCTACCTGGGACCAGGAACGTATTAGCAGATCACCTCAGTGGGATCTTCTCGTCTCACCACAAGTGGTCACTCCATCCAGAGGTGGTCAGTATAATCTTTCAGAGGTGGGGGACATCCCGGGTGGACCTGTTCACGTCCAAGCAGAACGGGAAATGCCATGTGTTCAGTGTTCAGTCAGCTCACGATATGACGACCTGGTTGAAAGGTCTGGAACATCTCTACTCGCACATCTGGGATCCAATCCCTCCCTGGGACCTGAATCTCATGCTGTCGAGACTCATGGGCCCCCCCTGGCTTCCTGCTCTCTCCTGCTTCTTTCCTGGAAGGTTTCGTTCCTGGTTGTGATAACGTCGACCCGGAGGGTGTCCAAGGTCAGGGTGCTTACTTCAGAACCACCTTGTATGGTATTCTTCGAGGATAAGGTCCAGCTGGGAATGCACCCGGCATTTCTGCCCAAGGTCGTTTCCCAGTTTCATACTGGCCAGGACATATACTTACCTGTCTTCTTTCCAAAGCCTCATACGTCAGATGAAGAATGCAGGCTGCATGTTCTGGATGTCAGGAGGGTGCTGGCCTTTTACATAGACAGGACAAAGCTGTTCCATAAGTCGACGCAGCTGTTCGTTACAGTGGCAGACAGAATGAAGGGTCACCTAGTGTCTGCTCAAAGAACTTTGTCCTGGATCACTGCCTGCATCTGCTACTGCTATGAGCTGGCAAATGTGCCTCCACCAGCAATCCTGACAGCGCAATTGACCAGGGCACAGGCGTCATCAGCGGCCTTCCTGTCACAGGTTCCAATCCAAGAGATCTGTAGAGCCGCTACCTGGCCGTCTGTCCACATGTTCGCGTCTCATTATGCACTTACTCAGCAAGCTTGAGACGACGTCGGTTTTGGCAGAGCAGTGCTGCAAGCTGCACTACTGTGAACTCCGAGCCCACCTTTATGGACACTACTTGTGAGTCACCTAGAATGGAATCGACGTGAGCAAGCACTTGAAGAAGAAAAAACGGTTACCCATCTTTTTGTAACTGTTCTTCGAGATGTGTTGCTCATGTCCATTCCATTATCTTCCCTCCTGCCCCTCTGTCGGAGTTGCCGGCAAGAAGGAACTGAGAGGGCATAGGGCCGGCCGCGCCTGATATACTGACCCATGAGCGCGGCACTCAAGGGGGCACAACAGCCAACCCTACAGATACCGCTAAGGCAAAAATCTGCGACCATACACGTGGGCACGTGCGCACCCAGAATCGAATCGACATGGTGGGTAGTTGGGTTTTTTTGGCGATTCCTTCTAACCCTATGATTCTATGTTTTCATTGTTGACGTTGCCTAAAAAATGTGGTAAAGAAGTAAATCCTGAGAAGATTTGGTGCAATGGGTAGGGTGGCTTTGTTTTTTAAAATAATTGTTGGATTTTGAGTAATTTAATTGTTGTTTACATTATAACTGAAAGTTTTTGTGCTGTACACAGAAGCCTGACATAAGGAGCTAGGCTCATGAAGCCTGATTGGGGGGTAGAGTAGGGCACGTTGAATGTGGAGGGAGCTAGGTGCACACATACCTGATTGATGGAGGATGGGCAGATGTCCATAAAACCTTCTCTCAGGAGTCACACCTTTCTGTCCGATTTTATCTTTCAGCAGAGGAGGGTTCATGTGCAGCTGCTGACACACAATGACATCTCACCCACAGAAGCCAGCCTCCTATTGCTGGCTTTAACCTCCCTTTTATATACAACTCTTTTACCAAACTACCCTCTTGCAGCACAACCAACTTCTACATCAGATATCTACAACTCCTAGCATTGGGGTGAAAAATAATCTGGTAAATGGTTGTAGTGGCATGACAAAGGGAGAGAAGAGTTAAGGTTGGGATGCATGTCTGTGATATTCGGTAATTGTGGTAGTGGTAAGGTGTGTGTGCTTGAGAATAGAGGCCTTCTGTCTGTGTGAGATGTGATTTGTGTAGCAATGTGTGTTTGTGTGTGAGAGAGAATTTTTATTGGTTTGTGTTGCTGTCAGTGTAATTTGAATTTTTTAGTGGGTGGGCCTGATCCTGAAATATTTTGCCTATGTGGACTTCCGCTTCTGCACAAACACACAGGCATTGAAGATCTACCCCCCATCCAAACAAATATTGTTTCTGAGCTGTAAAACCCTTTGTTTTTCAAATTCGGTGGTCCAGTAAATCTGCTGTGCTAACACATAGTGTTGTATGTTATTGAAAATAAGACAGTACTTCCTACAGTCTGGATTAGTATTTATGTTTGGAATTACTTTCCCCCCCACATTGTTAACAATGGTGCATTCTACTTTCCTCTTGCAGCCTTGTTTTCATAATGTAGAATTTTCCAGTTGTGTGTTGTGAATCAAACTGATCATTTAATATGTTCAGTTACTATTATTTCTTTTTATATTATCTGATGAATTCAAGCAAGAGGTGGGCAATTTGACTTAAATTAAGGGCCTGATCCTACATTTATTGTGCACTCGAAATTCCTGCTACTTTGGGAGTTGTAGGTTCTTAAGAAATGTAGGATCAGACCCAAATGTAACTGTTTTTGTTGAGCTTGGAAATGAAGTCCCAGTTCTGTGGTCCTTGCTTATGCACATTTTATTCAGATGTTTGTTTTTCGTGATTGATGGATTGGACCCAGCATTTTTAAGATTGGTATTAATATAAATAATTATTAATTGTACGTTGACCTCTTTTTTTTTTTTTTTTTTTTTACGTAGTAACATTAAATGGCAAGAGCTGTATTCTGCTTTAGGGTTTTCAGAGGGAGCTGCATGTTACCATGGGCAAAATTTGAACCTAAAATGTGCAGTGTTGGTATTACATTTATTTCTCTTTGCTCTCAGAAGGAAAAATAAATGTTATTAATATTAATTTTCTTTCAATAAACTTTTTGTTGAAATTTTGGGTCAGATTTTGAGGTCTGTGTTATCATGCCAGGGAGTCTCTCACCTCCTCCAAAAATCAGAAATGGAGTAATCTCTAGAGGATTCCAGCAAATGATAATTTTCATGGGTAAAACAGGAGAGAATTGGCTTTTAAAGGCAGTGTAAAATTCTAGTTTTCCAAACCTTTGATTCCAAAATTCTAAATCCAGAAGCTTTCCTAGTATTTGTCTGTTTTAAATATACATTCTCTCTATGGAAATGTTTACTGTTTAGATAAAAATACACTTCTGCAGTTAAAGAACAAAGAAGGCCATACTGGGTCAGACCAAAGGTCCATCTAGCCCAGTATCCTGTCTTCCGACAATGACCAACGCCAGGTGCCCCAGAGGGAATGAACAGAACAGGTAATCACCAAGTGATCCATCCCATCGCTTCCCAGCTTCTGGCAAACAGAGGCTGGGGACAACATCCCTGTCCATCCAGGCTAATAGCATGTATTGCATCCATGTATTACAACAATAATAAAAAAAGACTGATGCTTAACTTAAAAAGAAACCAATTCAATTGAAATTTCATATGCCACATCTCAGCCCAGCATAGAATATTTTTGGGAGGTTTGGAAAACATTAGAAAAGAAGTTTTCTATGATGCCTTTAAAAAAATAAATGTTCCTGTCATTGATTGTTTGGCTTGTTATAACTCCAAAATGGCTTCTCTTACAGACCCCCAAATGTTTAGAGGGGGGTGGAGTTTTGTTTTATATTTTGGTACCCCTCAAAAAAACAAAACAGCTTTTGATGGGGTATACCCCTGCCCCATACTGCATTAAGGGGGGAAGGGGTTAACTAGGAGCTCATTAGAGTAATGATAAAGAAGATGGGGGAGAGCCACTGATGAGAAAAATTAAGAGAAAGTGCTTGCCCAGCCATGAGCTCAGGATGTGAGGCAGAACAGGGAAACTGGAAAGCTCTGCTACTTAAGAGACTTTGTAAGGTGAGGACAGTTTGTTTTTATTCCCCTGTTTAAAACAAGTTTTAAACTATTCATTGTTTGGTGTTACATAATTTTTGCACCAGGTTGGAAAAAGCACTCGTCTTGAGTCCCTGTACATTGGGCAAGGTAAAACAACACACGCACATTGCCCCCAAAACAACAACAAAATAAAAAGAAAAACAAAAAATTTGTCCACAGTTGTATGTACTGTGAAGTAGCAAGATGCAGTATTTTAGTTGGTGTCTTTCATTCCTGTTTCTTGTGACCACAGCTGTACAGAACTATATAAAGAGCTATGTCTAAAGTTATTTATATTTATTAATATTAAGAAAATAAATGTCTTGCTAACTTGAAGTGTGTGTGTGTGTTTGGGGGGGGGGGGTACATGAAGGGCTGGGAATGGTATGGATTAGGGGTAGGGGACTGAATGGGATGGAGTTGTGCCACCCAGTCTTGGGTGGGAAAATAAAAGTGCCTCGTATTTAGCATCAAAGGGGTAGCTGTGTTAGTCTGGATCTGTAAAAGCAGCAAAGAGTCCTGTGGCACCTTATAGACTAACAGACGTATAGGAGCATGAGCTTTCGTGGGTGAATCCGAAGAAGTGGGTATTCACCCATGAAAGCTCATGCTCCTATACGTCTGTTAGTCTATAAGGTTCCACAGGACTCTTTGCTGCTTTTTCATATTTAGCAGTCACATTAGAGCAGCATTTCTCCTTTTGGACAAAGAGAAAAACAAAGGAATTCCCTTTTCAGCAGTGTAGCAAAACAAACCAACACAAAAATGCCTGGCTCCTTAGCTTCAGGGTAATTAGTTCCAAGTTCTTTCTGGTCCACATGAGAAAGTGCAGCTCCTTCTTACCAAATGCTGTGTTCTCCAACATAAATCCCATTCTTATTATGGCTGCCTCTTAATGATCCACAGCTGAAGCCCCTTCCCTCCAGGTTTGGCAGCTCATGCAGTCTCTTTATGGGGTGGAACATGATCTCTTCTTTCTCTCCAGTGAAGAATTTTAATCCCTCCACTATTTAACTGGATTCAGGATAAATACTCTGTCAAAGGGCTCTACCTTTAATTTTAATAAATATTTAGAACCTCTTTTAGCTATAGTCAGATAAAAAAAATGCTCCGGAACAGCACCTATGGTGGTAAATGTATAGAAAATAATGCTCTAAAAGCTATTATTATTTAAGAAAAGGTTCATTTATTTTTTAATGAGCTACTGATCTGTAGCATATTCAAAATTTCTAAACGGGGCCCATATATGTATTAAGTTATCTTGCTCTTTGGTTAGTAAAACTGAGTCATATTCTCCTAAGATGCACATTTTTCTGGTTTTTATATTTCTTAATATTTAATGATAAATATTGTTTGTTTTTAAATTTATCCAAATTAATATTTGAATTTGTCCTCCTAATAGTACAAGAAAGCATTACAGTGATTTTCAAATTTCTTATTTGGATTGTTCAGTTATACAATTCTGATTTGAGTTATTTGCTTTTCTCAGTAGCTATTCTCCTCCAGTAATACTCACCCAACTAGTCTTTCTCGGTTGTGATCTATTTTTCAGTTGATGCCTACTCACCCTTGTGGTGTGAACCTGTGTTTCCTGATACTCAAGAGGGAAGCAGAGTTATCTCTTTAATAGTTAGGAGGAAATACTCTGACACTTCAGCTTGTGTCTCCAATAACAAGTGGTTGAGAACCACGGAGGGTTCCTGAGCCGTCTAAAACATTGCTTTGTAAATTTTATGGACTTCGCTGATATTATGAAGACAGCTTGCTCATATCAAGTATGTAAGAAAGATATCTTTGTACCAAGGCGCCTCTTACAGAATTGTTTGATTGCCTGTGTGTGTTTCCAGGAGTGCACTCTTCAGTTTTCAGAAATCTTAGTTTTTACAGGTTTGTTTATACCTCTTCTAGGATGGCTCCTTGTAAGTTCGCGTTTTTGTATAATAGTCCTGGACGTTTTTGTCTAGATAGTCCCTGGTAAGGGAATTGTTGGTGGATGGGGGAAAAATTGTGATTGATTTTGTAGCTAAAATGATCTAATATTTTAAATTAACTAATATATTCCTTTACAACCTTAAATATATAAAATGTTTGTCTTGGAATGTCATTACTTGAAGAAAAATAAAAATATTGATAAGAAAAGTTCTTGTAGAATATTATACAGTAGAACCCATCTAGTTTGTGTTAATGTTGAGGAAACCCATTGGGATTTACTGAATTTTGCAAGTGAGCCAGTAAAGGTGAAAGTTACCTCACTTACAGAAAGCCCAAATAATCAGGTGAAGTGCATGGGAACTGGGGAGATGAAATCCACTCATCCCTAAACCAGGCTCCATGGCATGAGATAGCACTGCAGCAGCCTATTCTCTGTAGTTTTTGCTCCATTCTATGACTGGAATAGTGTCCACAATCCTTCCGTGCTATTTATGTGGGATATTAAGGCAGTGGATTAGTGTAAGTTTAGAACCCATTGCTTCCTTGCTGACCCACCCTGTCCGCACATTGTCTGATGAGACCACTACGTCTGCCAATGGGTGAGTGGTGTTGAGGCCACCAGCATGTGGGTCCACTGCTGTAGCCTGACTGTAGGATTTTGGTGAGGTAGAGTGCCTTGTGTGCAATCTGTGCGCCAGGCTGAACTTCAATCCAATGAAAATAACAAAATATATAATTTAAAAAGTACTCTGCTCATACTGTATTAGTAAATGTTATATATTTTATAAAAACAATGAAGCCTACAAATGAGGCCTCCAGAACATTCTTTTTTGAATCTCTGCTGCCAAAGTTGGGAGTGCCATTTTTTGGAATGTGCAAATAACGTGTGTAGATAAGTGTTGTTGGTACTGGATTATTTGGACCTGGTGTTTTCTGAACTTCATGGTGGGCTGAAGAATGCATGTTACCCGTATTCCCACATTGAACTTAGTTCTGGATTTACTGTAGATAACAAGAATGTGCTGTGGTATAAATGCTTCTTTGACCTGTGCACTGTAGGTGCAAAGACACTTTTGTTAAAATGGCTCTTGTAACATTATTTGTATTAGTTCATCATCGGTGTATTTGGATAACCTCATTTACTGAGCAGCACATTTAGACTTACCCCTTTAACATGTATAAACATATAATGAAATGCAGATTTTCCTGCCAGATGGGTTTCTTCTCCACTTGTTTCTCTGGGAGAGTGCACCACTGATCAGATGGTTCCTTTCCATGATTAGTGAACAGCTGGCTTACTGCCAGTTAGACTCTAATGGTAAAGTCCTGTTTCCATTGATTGCAATGGCAGTACTCCCATTCACTCCAGTAGGGACAGATTTTCAAGCCAAAGGTGTGTCTACATCGCAAAATAAATGTCTGTGTGTGTGTTCTGAACTTGAGTTAGCGAACTCTGATTAAAATAGTGAAACAGTTTAGATGCTGGAGTTGAAGCCTATAGGGAACCCTGGAGTTGAACTCGAGCTGCTAACCCAAGTTAAAACCTGAGTTGCCTTGTGTTTGCTGTTATTTTAACCCAGGTTAGCTAACTTGAGTTAAAAACCTACCTCTTGTTTTTGCAGTATAGACAGACCCTAAGACTTTTGCTGCAACCAAAATATGAATAATGGTGAATTCTCTGAGCGTTGTCAGTGATGTCCGTCCGCCTAACATCAGGTTCACCATCTTTGTATGAAAGTGACTCTGCTAATGGTTAATTTGAGCTGAACTGGAGAGGGTGGCAGTTTTAGTGTAGCATTTGATAGCTAGATAAAGATTTTTTTTTTTTTGTCTTTGTGTTTATGTAATGTTTGAAAACAGCAGTTAAGTCTGGATCGTATTTATTCAGACAGTCTTCTGGGCTCAGGCTCCTAACATCTGGGAATTTTATCAGTAATTATGACAAGGACTCTTTACTGTATTACTGTTGGTTTAGGTTTTTGAAGTTTATTCCTGAGGGAATTCTGTGCCACTGAGCAATGCCGAATCTGTGCAGAAATTAATGTTCTGCACCGAATTTCCTTTTCCCCCCAGAGAAATGGTCTTCAGAGCCACTGGCTGCCACTGGGGGCTACTGGACCTGGCAGAGCTCAGCTCGCAAATAGAAGACACCACTGGGGAGAGGGAAGGAAGGAGCTGGAGGGTTCTGGGCAGCTGGAGGGTTCTGGGCAGCTGCAGTTCCCGGTAGGGCGACCAGATGTCCTGATTTTATAGGGACAGTCCTGATTTTTGGGTCTTTTTCTTATATAGGCTCCTATTACCCTCCCAACCCCCGTCCTGATTTTTCACATTTGCTGTCTGGTCACCCTAGTTCCTGGCACGCCCTGAAGGGAGGAGACGGTGTGTAGGAAACTCCACACAAGCCGGGGACCCAGCATCAGGCTGTTTCTCCCTCTGGATCCCTGGGCTCTGGGAGTGTAGGGGGTGTGGGTGTCTGAGTTGGCGGGTGCCCCATGGCTGGATTCTGGGGGTTGCGGGAGGAGGTGCAAGTGTCTGGGCTGGAGAGGCACAGCTGGGCTCTGGCAGGGAGGGGTGCGGTTGTCTGGGCTGGGGGCAGGGTGTGTTGGTGTCTGGCCCCCCGGCTTGGCTCTGTGTGGGAGAGGGCAAAGAAACCGGAACTGGGTTGTTGTAGGGGTTTCTTTAACTCTCTACTCCTGGGGAAATATTTTTTATACCTGTATTGTTACAGACATAGTTGCTGACAGGTATTTTGAAATAAATATTACCAAAATAATTGAAACTGGTGTGATTATATAGTGTTATTTTGACAAATAAAATATGCAAAATTTTGCAGAATTTTTAATTTTTTGGCACAGAATTCCCTCAGAAGTAGAAGTTGCATCTTTTTCTACAATGAGTTGGCCCTTACTAAAGTAGTGTAATGGCCCTATAATATTAATTTGATAATATGTAAATTATCCCCATTTACTGTTTAGCAGTGCCAGCTAATGGTTCTGGTTCTGTTGCCTAGCACACAGTGGACATTAATAATACTAATCTAGGTTGTATTAGGTTTGCAATGCAAAACCCCTACTGTGTGGCTAAGAGTGATGTCTATAACTATATAATAATAGTAGGTTGGCATTTGCTGCATCTACATCTGTGTAGTTTCCAGTTATCCATAATAAAATAGCTTTTGAATTAATTAAATTCGGTAGAATTTTTAAATAATTAAAACATGCAGGGAAAATTGTAAACGCAACATTAGAATTTGTGTATTAAAATATTATAGAATACTGATGTCAAATTGCATCATGACCCAGTAATACAGTTACTGATTTGGAACAGAAACATGCTATAATGAACTTCACTACCCCTGCCTGCCAAGATGCAATGATTATGGCATATGCTTATTTTCACAGTAATGTGTGTAACTTTTACAGACAAATATACAAAGGTAGGCAGGCTTGTGTGCGCATACACACAAATGGCAGGTAAATAGGGAGTACAGCACAGATGGGCTTGACAAGTTATTGGAAAGTACTGTCTGAATATAATTACCAATACATACTTTAATGTCTAATACTGTATCTTTTGTATTGGGGAATAAACAAAATAAGGGTAAGGGATACTGTATAGGTTTCATTGTGTTCAGTGTACAAAAAGTAATTAAAAAGCTGCCTAAGAAATACTATAATATCTCTCAATGCCACTGAATCTGGGAGAAATCAGCAATGAATGCAAGGAGGAAATATTATGGTTGATTTTTTTTTTGTCACCTATACTGATATTAGGTTTGCCATCATGGAAAAGGATATTTTCTTTACTAACAGGTGACTTTACCCAAGAGGCTTTTTCTTGCAGTGAGACCTTATATAGTATGGTATGGGCCTTAAAGATGATCATGGACAAAGAACAGCTAATTGAAGCTGAACCTGAGGAAGATGGAGTCTGTGCTTGTGGGCAGATAAAAGCATTTTGAAGAGTTTGCAGCCACGGTGCAGTTTTCTTTGGTTGAACTTCTACACCCAAAATGGAACAATTCAGTCCATTGCTTAGGAGTGAATAGAATAGAATCAAATTTTGGTGGTGGAACTTTGTTCCAAGTGATAACTTGTTCCAGTTATGTTCCTACCCCCCACCTCTTGAAAAAAAAATTGGAAAGCCTTACATTCTAAATATATAAACTACCTTAAATGTTTGCCTATACTATTGGACAGAGGATAAATGTCTTTCTCAAATTTACCAAAATAAAAAGTTTGCATAGATAGTAGCACTTGCCATCAACTGATCTTGGAATAAAAAAAAAAGTTGAATTGATTGAGGTTATATAGTCCAGATACATTGCTGAGATAATTGTTTCAGAACCACGAGACCTTTGTTATCCATTTCATGTTGTTATTTTCTTGTGTCTTGCAATAGCGTAACATGCTTAATTCTTAGCTGAAGGTGAATGATCTAGGAAGCAGAAGGACAAGAATAGGAATGGGTACCATAGAAAATTTGTGGCAAAAGAGGGGGTCATGTTGGTTTGAAGGAGTCAGTAGTTTTGAATATAGGAGGAATCACTCCCATTTTGGTTTGTGCAGGTGGGTGACAGTGATTCAGAATTTTTAGTGGAACCTAAAAAAATCACCATTGATGCTTAGGTAATCTTACACAGGTTGGGTTACCAAGATATAAAGTAGAGGTGGTAATAGTCTCTCTAAAATTACCAGAATAAACAAACATAGGAATTAAGATTTGTCTTCAAATGTTTGTAGTATTGAATGATGTTTTACTATTCTGCCTCTGATTCATTTTGTATTGGATTTGTTTTTCTATAAAATATCATCTTTCACTTGTTCTCAAACTATAAATGAAGTTTAAAACTAAAAATGTAGAATAGGAAAGCGTGATTAATTTTTTACAGAGCATAGTGTAGTATCATATTTTTAACTCTTACTGGGTTTTTATTTTGAGGAAGGGAGTTGAAGGAAAAAATCCTCTTCTAGAATAAAAAAGGGAGGGCAATTGTTAATGGAATGCAGTCTTTTGATGGCAAGTTCTGACAAACCAGCTCAAATAGCTAGGTAAGTGCCCTATAGGAAATGAGTTGCTCTTTCTCCAATTTTTAGTGGAAATAGATGTTCACATTATAGAAAGCTTTACAGCTACCATTAAATTACCCTATTCCACTGAGCACTAAATTACTGCTTTGCCCCCCCAAAATGTAGACCGTAGTAGTCTTGTATCAAGGAAAAAGGCACTGCAGCTCCCAGTACTGAAACCATTTTGTGGAGAGACGATCTGGATTTTCAGTGCTGTCAGTTCAGTTTTCACAAGCATACAGATGGTTGATTGGTTCTTATTTGTATAAACTTGATACAGGAATTTCATAAGTCTGTAGAATGGATAAAATAAATGCTGCATTTTTAATGCAATTTAAAAAAAAATCCTGGCAAGGGTCAAAACCCAATACAATTTTTTGCACTCTTAAAAGAGGTATGCATATCTACATAACTTGATCATGGCTTCAAGGACTAATTAATATATCAGATATGTAAATTAGAATGTGACTTACAGTTTGCCTTTTGGCTCCAGTCTGAGTGGAATGCAACTACAAAATTACTGTGATGTGTTGTGGTGATCTGAAATGACTGTCAAATAACATGTGCACTCAGTCAATTCATTTACTGTATAAGGACAGTCACTGTGAAGTGACAGACATAGTGAAACTGCTACCAATTTGAGACCTACTTGAGCCTTGTCTTGATAGGCATTTGTGCTCTGACATCACTGTCATATCTTAGATCAACAGGCAGTTGTACTTTTTGCTGTTGTGGTTTCTAGGTGTCAAACTTGCTTGACATTCCTTCTCTCCAGCTGTTATATTTTTGGCCATCTAGGGTGCTGGTTTGAACATGAGCACCCTTCCTCCCTGTTATACATGTTCCATTCCTGCTGCCAGTCCCTCTGAAACATCTTAATTGAGATATTTACTATCAAATTACAACACAAGGACTATTTGCACTTTGTGCATGTTTTGTTCTCAGGCAAAGTTGGAGTCTGATCCATCATCTATTGCAGGATTAGCCCCCCCTACATGAAAAAGGTGGTACGAGTATGTATCTAACAAGAGTTGAAACAGTATACTCTTGGGGGAATTCTGCGCCACTACAAATGCGCAGAATTCATGTCTCAGATTTTTTCCCCACAGAAAATAAATTTCTGCCCAAGAAGTGCTTCAGTTCCGCCTTTCACCCACCAGAGGCCTCTGTGGCACCAGAACAGCCAGCAGCATGAACACAGCTGACTGTTCTAGTGCCATAGCGGTCTCTGGTGGGTAAAAGGGAGAACTGCAGCACTTCTGTGGCACAATGTATTTTCTGGGTGGGGGGGGGGGGGGGGGGGGGGGGGGGGGCGGAATTCTGTGCGTGCCCAGTGGCGCAGAATTCCCGCAGAAGTAGAAGTTCATCACAGCACCCTGCCCGCGGAGCCAAGTTAGGACAGAGTGGGGCACACAGGGCTGCTGGGGGGGGGGGGGTCACAGACTGGGGTTCAGAGTGGCTAGTGGGGGGGGCAGACTGGGGGGCAGGCTCAGGAGCTAGTGGAGTGACAGTGTTGGGGTAGGGGAGGGGGAGAGGAGCTGCAGGGACACATGGGGATGAGGGAGGAGGCTGCAGAGACCCATGGGAGGTGTGGGGACGGGGCAGATGTGCCTGACTGAATGGGAGAGGCTTGGGGTCAGCCAGGGTCTGCATGGGGGAGGCTCCCCAACTCCCTAATAATTCTGCCGCTCATCCCCCAAAAAACCTGTTCCATACTTCTTCCACCCACACCCAACAATCCTCCAGGTTCACTCCAGGCTCCTTCCCTCTCCCTCAGCTCCTCCCTTACCCCTGACTTCCCTAAGCCTTTGCACTGCTTCTGACAGGTGCAGGAAATACAGTTCTGTATTGTAATTTAAATGAATTACTCAAAGTTCTGTACAGTAACTCCTCACTTAAAAAGAACAGGAGTACTTGTGGCACCTTAGAGACTAACAAATTTATTTGAGCATAAGCTTTCGTGGGCTACAAGCCCACTTCATCGTATGCATAGAATGGAACACACAGAAAGAAAGAAGATATTTATACATACAGAGAACATGAAAAGGTGGGAGTAGCCATACCAACTGTAAGAGGCCAATCAATTGAGATGAGCTATCATCAGCAGGAGAGAGAAAAAAACCTTTGAAGTGATAATCGAGATGACCCATAGAAAGTGTGAAATAGATTCAATTAGTGTAATGACCCAACCATTCCCAGTCTCTGTTCAAACCTAAGTTAATTGTATCTAATTTGCATATTAATTCAAGTTCAGCAGTCTCTCTTTGGACTTAAAGTCGTCCCGGTTAACGTGGTTTCGTTGTTACATTGCTGATCAATTAGAGAACATGCTCATTTAAAGTTGTGCAATGCTCCCTTATAACGTAGTTTGGCAGCCGCCTGCTTTGTCTGCTTCTTGCAGGAAGAGCAGCCCGTTGCAGCTAGCTGGTGGGGGCCTGGAACCAGGGTGGACCGGCAACCCCCCTATCAGCTCCCTGTTCCCCTAAGTTCCCTGTGCAGCAGCTGCCCAGCAGGCTATCAATTGCCAGCAGTTCAGCTGTCCCTCCCCCCATTGCCATGTGCTGCTCCTGCCCTCTGTCTTGGAGCTGCTCCCTGGAGCCTCCTGCTTGCTGTGTGGGGGAGAGGGGGCAGGGGGCACTAAAGTCAGGGTATCCCCCTCCCCCCTGCTCCTGCACTCCGCTTACCCCATCTTCCATAGAGCAGGGGGGACACAGGACAGGGCTCAGGACAGAGGGAGCTTCCTGGCAGCAGCTGCCGTCTCGGCTTGCTGATCGATTTTAAAAAGGCAGTGTACTTAGAGTGGGGTCAGAGTACTTAAAGGAGCAATGCGCATCTCTCTCTCTCTCACACACACAGTGTGTCTCTCTGCCATGCTGTCTCCCCTCCCTCCATTCGTGCTGCCTTGTAGAGTGTGAGGCTACATTAACAACAATGAGTAAACCCTTGAGGGGGTGTGTGTTATGTGTGTGTGTGTGTGTGTGTATGTATGTGTGTGTGTGTATATGTATATATATATATATAATTACATTAATTCTTATGGGAAAATTGGATTCGCTTAACATCGTTTCACTTAGTCGCATTTTTCAGGAACATAACTACAACGTTAAGTGAGAAGTTACTGTATTAATATGCCTAATAAGGAATCTATTTGTCAAAAAAAAATTACCAGAATCTTCTTTTTTTGGGTCTGTGTTGTTACAGACATACTTGCTGACAGATATTTTGAAATAAATTACCGAAATAATTGAAACTGGCATGATTATATTGTGTTATTTTAACAAATAAAATTTGCAGAATTTGGCAGAATTTTAAAATATTGTGCACAGAATTTTTAATTTTTTGGTGCAGAATTCCCCCAGGAGTAACAGTAGCTCAAGATCAATACCCAAGTTGACACTGTGTCAAGTTTAAAAGTCAAGCATCAGAGCTTTAAAGAAAATTTCAATATTGAAGCTTCAGGTGCAGAGACTTGATTTTGTAGAGTCAAAGATTAATCAAAACAGAACATAAACCAAAATTATCTTGGAGGCTTTAAAGAAGCATCTTGTCACCAAGTAACCACATTTTACTGGCTCGAAGAAGCTTTTAGCAGAAGTTCAGAAGAATGATAAAAGCATACAGCAGTGATCAGAAAAAGATGAGTTTCATTGCAGAATAGCTAGAGCAGGAACCTCTACATTCTGGTGTGCAGCTTCTGCAAGGAACTCCTATGCTGATTTCAGTCAGGGGTCCATTTAGAAGGTTATATTAGGGATGAGGCACTGACAGTTGGAATGGGCTCTGAGGTGTAGGGCAAGGAGTGATATGTGCTCAGTTACTGGTGCTTCAGAGCGCCAAAAAACCCAAAGGCAGAGGTTATTCATGGTCTGTCTTTCATTCAAGGTGCAATATACTGGATAGGAGAAACTTGTGAGATTTTCAGAGAAGTAAAATTGCAGGTCAGTAATTTTCCTTTATGATCACTAGTCTAGGAAAATCGTATTGTTCTACAGCTCAGGAAGACCCAAAGCCTGATCTGGAGAAATAGTATTTGATTATTGCCTTCCAGACAAACTGTTGATCTGTATTTAAAATACAGATGTATCAACAGGCCTGAGCCTAAAAATTAAAATCTGCTCTCGGCTTAAGCTCACTATCTTCTTCGAGTAGTGTCTCTATGGGTGCTCCACTGTAGGGGTGTCTGCGTCCCTGTGCTGCTGATCGGAGAACTTTGGTAGTGATGTCCGTTCAGCCTGCACGAGGCAAACCAGTGCTGTGGGGGGGGGGAAACCCTACACAGTTCCTTCTCAACAGGAGTTGTCCCAGTGGGTGGCAGAGGCACTGCAGATACCACTACCAGAGGTGACCAAGTCACACCACAAACTAGTGGACATTTTACATTCTTCTACCTCGTCCAGAGTAGCCCTCCCTGTTAATGAGGCACTCTTGGACCCTGCCAAACTCATATGGCAGATCCCCGTGTCAGTCCCACCAACATGTAAGCGGGCCAACAAAAAGTATTATGTGCCGGTGAAAGACATGAAGTTTCTCTTCTCCCACCCACCTCCCAATTTGATCACAGTGCACATAGTTAACTCAAAAGGCTGCCAGCACCATTTCAAATCCACTCCCTATGACCAAGACTGGAAGCGCCTGGACCTTTTTGGCAGGAAAACATACTCTTCAGCCACTCTTCAGTTCAGTATTGCGAACTATCAAGCCTTAATGGCGAAATATGATTACCAGAGCTATTCAAAACTCAATTCCTTTATTGAGCAGCTCCCAGATTTGCACAAGGAACAATTCAAGGCCATGGTCAATGAAGGCCTACTGGTGGCAAATACATCTCTCCAGTCTGCACTCAATGCTCTGACAGAGCGGCACGTTCCATCTCTGATGCCATCATGATGAGATGAGCCCCTTGGCTGCACCTATTAAGCTTCCCAAAAGAGGTTCAAACAACTGTGGAGGGACCTGCCTTTTCAAGGGACAAAACTATTTGCTGAAAGGACTGAATCGTTCCTCCACACCTTAAAAGACTCCAGGGCTACTCTTTGATCCCTCGGGATCTACACACCTGGGTATAAGAGAAAGTACAGCCATCAGCTGTCATTCAAACCCCATTTGTCGCGATATCCATCTCAAAGGTCATATGAACCTCAGAGGAAGAAGTCCAGGTTCCCCAGACAGAAACCCTTGGGATCTCAATCTACTTCCTCTCAACCTTCCTCCTCAAAGCGACAGTTTTGGTAGGTTGGTTGAGGTGCCCATAGACCACTCTCCTCAACACCGACTGATGCTGGAAAACCTCACCCATCTCTTTGGATGCCATCTCACCCCATTCTGCAGCCTCTGGGAATGGATAACCTCCAACAAATAGGTGCTGGAGATTATTTGAGATGGGTACTCCATACATTTCGCCTCCCTCCCTCCCAAAAAACATCCCCGACCCTCTTCAGGGACCCTTCTCATGAGATCCTGCTATGAAAGGAGATAAGCCATCTCTTCAACACAGGAGCCATAGAGCCAGTGCCCAAACATCTAAGAGGCAAAGGCTTCTACTCTTGCTAATTCCTCATACTGAAGAAAAAGGGAGTATGGAGACCCATTCTAGACCTCAGAGTGCTCAACAAATTTGTCAAGGCTCAGAAATTCAAGATGGTCACATTAGCAACAATTATTCCAGGATTAGAAAAAGGAGACTGGTTCTCAGCCCTTGACCTTTCCACATTTGTATCATACCAAGTCACAGATGAGACCTCAGGTTTACACTAGGCCAAGACCACTGCCAGTACAGAATACTCCCTTTTGGCCTCTCATTGGCCCCTAGAGTATTCTCCAAGGTCTTCTCCATAGTGGCGGCCCACTTACACTCCCAGGGCATTATGATTATCCTTACCTGGATGATTGTCTCCTCAGGGCACGTTCCCTTCACCGAAGCCCTACGAATCAGCCATCTATTTCAGAATCTGGGCTTTCAAATTAATGCACAAAAATTGACTAACTGTGGTACAGAGGTTAAAATTCATAGGACCTGGCCTCAACTCCGTCCATGTGAGGGGGCTCCTCCCACATCACAGATTCCTCAGCCTCTTCACACTTCTAGAGACAGCGCCCAAATTTCGGCCAGACACTGCCTCCAGCTTCTGTTAACATCGGCCACACTGCACATGAGATGCCTCCAAGCGTGGTTTGGTTTGGTTTGGTTTGGTTTACAGACTGAACAGAGACAACATAAACTACTATCGGTGCCCACCAAGATCAGACAATCCTTGAATTGGTGGAAAGACCCAATAAACATCTGCAGAGGAATTACATTTGTTCAGCCTTCCCTATCGCTACCACTGATGCATCCCTCATAGGATGGGGCGCGCACATCTCAACGATCTCACAGTGCAGGGCAAATGGTCTCCATCCAAGACATGTTGTCACATCAACCCGCTTGAACTCAGAGCGGTAAGAAATGTGTGTGCTCACTTGCTCCTGCTGATCAGAGGCATGCACACAAAAGTCATTATGAACAACATAATATGAACATGCATATATTACATAAACCCACAAGGAGGTGCGAGATCACCCTCCCTGTGCATGAAAGCACTAAAGCTATGGAACTGCACTGCTGCATTTCCCACAATGTCACATGAAGCCTACCTACCGGGTGTGCACAACACAACAGTGGAGAGTCTCAGCCACAAATTCCCACATGATCATGAATGGGTGATATATGTCGTGGAGTGTCACTGAATCGTCTGACAATGGGGGACACCCACAATAGACCTGTTTACCACTTATCAGAACAAGAAACATCCACAGTACTGCTCCAGAGGGGGGATCGGATTACACTCCCTGCGGGACGCTCTCCTCCTCTAATGGGACAAGGGCCGCCTTTATACCTTTTCCTCCATTCCCTCTATTACTGAAAATCCTCTTGGAAATAAAAAGAGAAAAAACAAATATTATGTTGATTGCTCCCACCTGGTCCAGACACACATGGTATCCTTACCTGTCACAACTGGTGTTCTGTCCACCATGACTCTTCCAATGACTCCTTACCTTCTGTTGCAGAACAAGAGGCACACTCTCTCCATCCCAGCCTGTGGATACTGCGGCTCAAAGCCTGGCTCCTTTGTGGTTCAAGCACATAAAGACATCTTGCTCTGAGGAGATACAGGAAGTGTTATTACACAGTAGAAGAGTAGCTAACTGTCGTACCTACCTACAAAAGTGGACTAGATTTCGAATATGGTGCCAGCCCAAAAGCGTCACCCCGGATGCAGTCACTCTACTTGTAATCCTAGACTATCTGTTGACTCTCAAGAAATAAGGACTTTCTATTAGCTCACTAAAAATCCACTTAACAGCAATTGCGACCTTCCACCAGCAGGTAGAAGGGTACTCAATTTTCTCCCACCTGACTACGAAGAGGGTTCTCAAAGGCAATGTGAACCTCTTTCCTCAACCCAGGCTTCCCTCCACAATGGGATCTCAATCTAGTGTTAAAAGGACTGAATAGGCTGCCATTTGAACCCATGGCCACTTACTTTCTAACTCACCTTTCCATGAAGATGGCGTTCCTGATCGCTATAACCTCGGCAAGAAGGATAGGGAAGATAGCGGGTCCAATGGCACATACCCCCTTCATAGTGTTCTTTCCTGACAAAGTCATGCTTAGACACATCCGAAGTTCACTCCCACGGTTACTTACGCATTTCACGTGAAACCGCTTATTCACCTTCCAACCTTTTATCCCAAACCTCATCAGGATAACAGAGAAGCCATCCTCCATATGCGCGACATGAGGAGAACCTTGGTCTTCTATTGGGACAGGACAAGATTTTTTTAGAAAATCTCTGAGACTCTTCCTCTCCATTGCAGATAGATCAAAAGGTACAGCAGTTTCTACGAGATCTGTCTCCTCGTCCGTCGCCTACTCCAAGGGTATCTGTATATCAGAAATCTGCGGAGCAGCTACTGAGGCATCTGCACATACCTTCGCACAACACTATGCCATTCTGGGGAACTCTGCTGCAGACGCCACATTCGGTGCCACGGTGCTATCTTCTATAACAGACTCGACTCCGAAGCCCCAGCCTCCGGTGGGGAGAGGCACTGCTCGGGAGTCACTTAGAGTGGAGCACCCGTAGGGACACTACTTGAAGAAGAAGAAGAAGAAGAGGAAGTTACTCACTTTGAGCAGTAATGATGGTTCTTCGAGATGTTTATATCTACATGAGTAATGTTGGTGCCAGTTAACCCTGCATTTTTGGCTCACAGTACCTAAACTCTGCCCTGCTTGTATAATGGTTCAATATACGCAGAGAACAGAGTTGGGGAACAGCTTTGAAAAAGCAGCCTATTGTAGATGAGCGATTACTGACTCCATAAAGCATTCATAATATTGTCAGTTAGCTATGAAAATTAAATGAAAGTAATCAGGCAGATTACTTCTCAGGAGAGTGTGTGTGTGTGTGTGTGTGTGTGTGTGTGTGTGTGTGTGTGTGTAAGAGAGAGAAAAATATACATACTTTGTCGTACTTTTTGAGTGAAATTCTATTTTGAAAAAGGTCTGTATAAATGTGTACCTTTTTACATAACAGGTCTGCTTTCTTTATTTGGAATAAAGCTAAAAGAAGGTACGCTAGATTCTATTCTTTCTTGCATATCAATAATAGAATTGTTTTGTAAATTCCAGTTACTGGGCCAATCGATTGTCAGGGCAAATCCATTGGCGAAAATAGTGATGTAGAGGTATATAAATGATGGGGAAATTTGGCTTTCATAATACTTATAACTGGTGGTGATGCACAAGAAAGAAAGGAAGAACCCATCTTGGCTTTCAGATCCCCTGAAGTTTGCAGGGCTGATAGTTGGCAAAATACCTTTTCACATGTAAATTGAGCATGTTTAATCTGGATATCATTGAGATGCTACCATATGTGCAATGCCATTTTTAGAGTCACTTCAGAATAGGACTGCACTTGATTATTCAGCTATAAATAATTTTAATACTTCTGTGTAGTGCTTTATTATTTTCATAGACTTATAGTAGTCTAAATTTATTTAAATATAATAATATTTAATCTCTCTGGAAATGTGTAATCCTATGACCAAATACTTGCATAACAACAGCACCAATGTGAAAAGCATAGCATGGCTGACAAGAATCAGCATTATAAAGTAGTCTGATTCATTTGACCCAAGGAAAATATGCATTTAGTGAGAAATATCTTAATCCCAAAAATACAAAATTCCTGCAGGACGTAGGATTTTAAGTAGATAGAGCAATAAATGGCTTGCACTAGATCTGGAATGTCTATATGGAATAAACCTTGTTTTTTACTGTTGTTAATCAGATGCTGAAATGATTTCACCTTTTGGGGAAAGTATGTGAATACAGAGTTCTCTTGTGATTGGAAGGCATAAATAAGATCCGACAGCTAATGCAGGTTAAAACATTTATTCTTAATTACTAGTTCTGTTTTCCTCTTGGCTATGGGATTTGTTTTGCATTCAGTTTGTGTTTTGGATTTTTTCAAGCTTAATAATATATCACACACAATTTCTAAGGTGTAAGAAGGCTATATTTATTGTTTATACATAAGTTAATTAATCCACGTAATGAATGTAGTGAAAGTAATAGCTGTCTTCAAAACATTTAGAGGATGAAGTTAGTACTAATGAAAACAAGTAGTCTGGGAGCATTGGTTTGGGGCAATCCTAGTATAGGTGAGCATTTTGCAGTTTTTATTGCACATGTTCCAAACATTTCATTTGCAATCTGCAACCCTTTTGTTTGTTCTATTCGCAGGCCCCTATTGAGTAGAGACTGCCAATCTGTCCCAAATTGTATGATGGTTTTGTAATTTGTAAAATGATGACTAGTGTCACCGTAACTCACTTTCATTTGTGACCTTAAGAAGGATTTGAAGCCAGCTCTCTGAAAGTGAACAGCTAGTGCACAAACTCATTCTACCCAATCCTCAAGAAGATACTTTTAATTTGTTCATAAAATGTATGTTCTGTATCAAGAGTGTCATATTATGTAAATACAAAAGTGTTGTACTACAGTATATTTTTATTTATTATTGTCCACAATAATACTGTAATGTCAAATTTTGATCACCATCTTTGAACAAAGACATAGTTAAATTTACAAGAATATAGTATAGGGTAACAAAAATAACAAAGGAAAAAAGGTTGATAGTGGGATTATTTAGTTTGAGAAAAGCAATTAAAAGCTAACGTGACTGAAATATTTAAAATATTTTAGAGTTACTATTCCAGGAGTGCTAATGAGAATCACAGATAAGGTTGCCCAAGCATTTCTATTATAATGCTCTATTTTGATTTGGTTATAACTGTGTGATTCATACTCATTTTTGTTACAGGTTACTGATTATTCATAAACTCAGTGAACTTAATTCATCTAGAAATCTGATATGAAAATATTCTTTGTTATGTGTTTTAAATAGCTAAAGGGGAAACTGTCAAGCTTTTCACCCCTCAAAGGTCATTTTCTTTAAAGGTTTCAAAATGAGGATTCCCTCAACCACTCACTTAATTATTATTATTTTTTTGTTTACTAAAAAGAAAACCATACCTTCTGGTGTGTCTTAAACATACTAGTAATGGCATGCATTCCCCCCACTTGATTTGTATTTATAGTGTGTTGTGGGGGGGAGGTTGTTTTAACAGTAGTCTGTTAGAGCAAACATCTGTCCTTTGTGAGTACCCTGATCTTTATAACTGCAAATAAATAAAACTTGTAATATTCAGTGTAACTAATTTTTGAGCTCTAAAAGCTTGATAGTGTTTCTTTAGGAAAAAATAAAAACTGCAAAATTCACTGAAAACAATGGGACTTTCATCTGTTGGGCACAACTTAAATTTGTGTTAATTCATCTCAATCTGTGTTTTATCAATTAATTATGCAAGTTAATTCTTTATCTTTCTGGAAATTGCAACTTGACTATAGATGAAGTGATTTCTGTTCTTAATTGTCATGTTTTATTCGTTGACTTCCTCACCTTTACCTGCTCTTTTTCAGATCTTCCTTATTTCCTTGGTACAATGTAGGTATTATTAACACAAGTTAGAATCTATTGGATCTAATCTATCCCTTTTGATTTTATTATGAGATGATTATTGCTGTGTATCTTGAGAAATCTGCTACTGCTTTGATGTGCAATAGTGATTTTTCTAAGGTATGTAGTTATGAATGCCAACATACCCCAAGTAAACATCAATTTCTAATTCATAACTAGAAATCTGTACATAGTTTTACCTTATTTTTAGTGCAGATAATTAATATGTGATCACCATTTCAGTGTGGTAGACTATGACAGTAATAGTAAACTGGATTTGGAGGTCCATTGGTAGAGAGAGGCTGCCTGTAAGATTATCAGCAGAAAGAAGCTGACAGTTCCCTTGCCCCATACTATTTTGCACTGAAAGTCTTTCATCATCTCCTCTCCAGTCCATCCCTTAGAAAGATTAAAAGATTATACAGCAGCATCTTTGGACCTCTGTTCACAGACGGCAGTCTTTTAAAGAACTGACCTTTCATGATGGAAAACTGAACTGAAGTAGTGGGAACTGGCAACACAAAATAACTTCAACATGGAAGATTGATTTGTTGATTTCTGCTGACCCATTTCCTCTTGTGCTGAGTGCATCCTGCTTCCCAAAGTCCTTTGTTACCTTTATCCTTAGAGAGTTCATCGTTCCCTTCCCAACAGAACTGCCAAGAGGAATTTCAAAACTGTGTTGCATTCAGTTTTTCCCCAGGACTTGATCACTGTTCTAATTGATTGCTTAACTGATGATTTGCTTCTTAAAGAAGGACTAGATCAAGAAGAATTTTCACAATTTGTGTACTGATTACAAAAAGTCTATAATGACTTAGTTTTAGTGTGTTTTCTGATGCAGTGTGTCTTGCATAGCATCATCTTTGTCGTTTCTGCTTTGGAAAATACAATTTATTTTCTCCCCAAGATTTTAATTGAGAGAACTTTGAAAGAGATTAACAATTATTGTGGTGCCTTTTTAACCCCTGATTTTAGTTTAAGGTTCCCCAGCATTGTAATTTGTAGTAAGTTTAGATAAGCTATGTAACATGTTCTGGGGTGAGCTGTGCTATATGCCATTAGGCTTAAGCCTAGGAACCCTTTTTTGAGTTAATTTTCCTTTAGACAGACCTAGTGAGTGTCAATATATATAGGCGCCGACTTCCTCTCTACCAGGGGGGTGCTCGACCCCCCTCCGCCGCAGGCCCGCCCTCACTCCACCACTTCCTCCAAGTCCCCACCCATGCCCCACCTCTTCCTGACCCCACTCCACCCCCAGCATCTTCTGCCGCCCATGCCTGGTATCCTGGCTGCTGGCCCCTTGCCCAGAGTCCCGGCTGCCGGCCGGCGTGTGGGGCTGGCGGCCGGGACCCCATATAAAACTTGAGGGTGCTGCAGCACCCCCTGCACTCCTAGTTCCTCGCCTATGTCAGCTCCTTGATGGTTAACCGTTTAACCAATAGAATTTTAATAGGTTACATGGTTACTATTTTTAAACCCTATTTATATCCCTACTGCCGGTGGGTGCTAAGCACCTGCTAATTTTTTTCTGTGGGTGCTCCAGGGCTGGAGCATCTGTGGAGTTGGCACCTATGCTAATATAGACCCATACCCCTACCTTCCCATCTACTATAAAACAGATACACAATTTATATAAAAATAGATACACACGTTTATGTATATAACATCATGGGTTTTATTGATGCAATATGCAAGTTGCAAAGAAATGTAATGAATTATAAAAAGTTTTGAAACAGATTACAGGCTAGAACTAAGCATTATATATGTTGTGGAAATAACACTGAAATACACCTAAATACAATAGATACCAACTACCCCATCTGAACCATAGCTTATGTTTTGGAAGAGATTGTTAGTGCCCATCTCAGAGAAGACTGGGTTCTAGGATCCCTCAAACACACTGTAGTTAGGCCACTACTAAAAAAGAAAATTCTGAACTCCAATCAGCCACCTCCCAGTCTGACTCTTGAAGTTCCTTTTTTTGTGAAAGATCATCAAGAAAATGGCAACATGAAAACATGACAGATATCTAGCTTCTGAAGCCCCTGGCCTTATTTGGTGACATTTCAGACGAAGTGGTACTAATGGAAGTTGTTGATCTTCTTGTGCAATGGGCAGAGGCCAGATACCTTTATTGATATCCCTTGACTTGTTATCAGATTTCAGCACTTGCTGACACAGCTGTGTAACTTTATCAAGATGGCTGGAATAGCTTTAAAATGGTGTTTTGCTCATTGCTTCTGATAGTTTTTTAGAAGGTGGTGATGGTTGACTGCTCCATCCCAAAGGTTCTTATTTGTGGAGATTTGCAAGACTCCAATCTGTCATATCTTCTGTTCAACATTTATACAGAGCCTCTGGGAATGCGTTGTGTGGAATTAGAACATGATATAAATTGCAGTATCATTAGTACACTGCTGACGCCTATTTGGCATCTTCTCCTTTGACTCAGACATGGGTGTTGCAGAGCTCACTAAATGCCTAGCAAATCTGAGATCTGGAATAAAACCAACTATCTGCAACTCAGCTTGTCCATGACAGGGGTTATTCTATGTAGCAAGGAGGTTGAGGATCTGATGGAATCTATAATTGCTCCATAAGTGCTACACATACAGGAAGAAATTGCAGAGGGTATTGAGCTTTGCCATGTCAGATTTATATATTTTAGTGCAGAATGTCAGCCATATGGCTGATTACGTATTCATTGTTTCTACAGCAATCCAATATCTTCACTGCTTTGCTTTTTTTTTTTAAGATTATACCAACAAAAAATAATTAATGTGTAGTGGATTAGGAAGCATCTCTCATTCAGCACTTTAAAATAAAATACAGTTGTGCAATCCTTTAGTCTGTTAATATGAATCTGAGCCTTTAATAATTTGTTCTGCAAGGATTTACTTTTGTAAAATTCACAAATATTTTTAAACATGAAATTAGGCATAGGTATATATAATTTTAATTTAAATCTTTAATTAATGTGCTTTATTCCAAAATAAACCACACTTATCAATTTCCCATGTTTTCCAAGTATTCCTCCACCTGATCAACACTATACCCTGAAGATTAAAAAACAAAAAACATACCAGTGGGCCAAATGTTGGCCCTCCTTTATATTTGTGCATCCCTGTTTAAGAAATGTGACTACGTAAAAGATATGACTTGTATTAAGAGAAGAAAGTGTGATATAGTTGATCTTTTTCAGATTATTAAAACAGTATACATTACAAATGTATGGAGTGTTAACTGTTTCTAGCTGAAAGCTGAATAGAATAAGCTTGTATGCTTTATTTGTAGCATTTCTTTGAAGATCACTAAGTCCATTGTGCTGTGTAAACCTCTTGAGCTAAACTGCAGTTTCTTTTTAAAAAAAAAAAATTGGGGTGGGAGGTAAGGAGGTAGCCTTCCTCAGTTGTTTGGCATCTTTTCTGTTTAATATCAAGGTTCTGTTCTATAATTTTTCTATTATCATCATTAGCCCCATGTGTACATGAAAATCAGATAAACTAAATTTACTACATATTCTTTTGAAATAATGTTTAATAAGGTAACTAACCTGCCACTGTGAATAAAATAGAAACTGTCAAGTGTTTGAGCACATTTATGGTAGTGCTGTTGAGTCCATTTTTATTTCATGTAGTTTTGCTAAGCGATTGATCCAGTAAGACTGGCAAAACAGAGAAAAGCAACAAATATATACGCACTTACTTTATCAGCCAAGAATATTTTTCTACTTTGGGAGAAGGGTGTTCAAATATAAACTATATGTAAAGGGTAGCATATTCTGTTGCTTTGGCAGGATTCTATAACAGAAAAGCTTCATTGACTACTGCAAAATTACAATTGATTTTATTACAGAAAGTGTCAACATGGGAATAAAAATTAATGGGACTGTGAACATTTGTTTGGAAAGTCAGATTTATTCATATGGTGTTGCTGTATGGTACAGCACTTTTTGAAATATAAAGATTAATTCAGATCAAGCAGATAGAAATATCAAGTTTTAGAACTTTCTTCCTTCTTTATAGTGTAAGCTAACTGTGGCTCTGATCCTGTGAGGTGCTTAGCACCCTCAGATTCCAGTGAAGCCGGTGGTACTTGATTTCTGAGCAGCTTGCAGGAGTAGGTCTTATATGTAGGTATGTTTGTACTCTCCTCTAAGTCTTGGAGATCTGGTAAACGTTACTTTTAAAAGTAAAAAATTAAATATAGTGGTACATGCGGTATCCAAGATCTCCACTACTGAATACGCATGAAATTTCTATAAAGGGTTTAATTATTAGATTGAGCACTGTTTTATGAAAACTGTATGGAACACTGCTTTCTTTTGAAATTGCTCTTCAAAAAGAATTCCTATTTCATATAAAAAGATGCCAGACTCACAAAGATTTCCTTTCTTGTTTCATAGACGTTCCATCTTCAGAGCAGCCTGAACTGTTCCTAAAGAAACTTCAGCAGTGCTGTGTAATTTTTGACTTCATGGACACACTATCAGACCTTAAAATGAAAGAATACAAGCGCTCCACTCTTAATGAACTGGTGGACTACATTACAATAAGCAGAGGCTGTTTGACAGAGCAGACTTACCCCGAAGTAGTTAGAATGGTGAGTTTCTTCTTTACGGTGGACACTTTAGATCCACATACAATGCCAGTTACATATTGGGGGCCAAAATGAACCCTGGAATAAGCGGACTAAATGTGGCCTTTGGGTTTGTATTTTCTAGTAAACGTCACCAGAGGATACTACTTTTAAGACCAATAAAACTCAAATTTTCACTTGCAGTTAAGTGAAATCAAATTAGGACATCAAAACATGAGTGTCAAATATGTAGAAAAGTATACCCAGAGCAATTCAAATTTCAGCATTCAGAATATGAAGTAGACACAAACTCATTGTGCTTTTTTTCCTAGTCAAACAGAATGGAATAATTTTAGAATGTTTGTCTTTATTTTTTGTAAGATAAAAGCCATCTTTAAATCTAATAAAATCTCATCACTAAGGAACTTTGTCACTTTTGCCATGTAACTGAGCATTGAAAAGTGATGCATAGGATCAACATTAAAATTGCAGTGCTTTGCTTTGTAGATTCATAGCAACTACAATGAAGAGGTCACCAGGAGTTCTCAATGCTAGTGGTAATCTTATTAATAAATTATCAGCTAACACAAGTGCCTTCAACATCAGCACTGAACGACCACCAGATAGCATGAAGTGAAGAACATTCATTGCAAGCTTTAAGATAGATATTATAAAATCTTACTAAATTGCCTCCTGAAGCAAAAGACAGATATTCAGAAATTGACTTTGTGGTGTTGGTTCTATACTGGTATTATGTGATCATTGAATCTGGTAATAGCCACACACTTATAGAGAACTATGAATAAATTTTACATTGCAGTATGCATCCACCTTATTTTTTTTGTTACACACAAATTATACACAAATACATACCTACTCTAGTGATTGTCTGAATTATGTAGAAGTGTATGTTTTATACCATTGGAATA
The DNA here is from genome assembly GCF_002925995.2 of Terrapene triunguis. Lineage (NCBI taxonomy): Eukaryota > Metazoa > Chordata > Testudines > Emydidae > Terrapene > Terrapene triunguis. The sequence continues at coordinate 6,787,365 of NW_020664540.1, forward strand.
TGTATTTGTGTGTGTGTAATTTGTGTTATGTATATTTCATATATGTGAAAAATACAAAAAAATGCATTAAAAGAATGTTAAGGTTTCATATGGAAACTTAATCCTGGCATTTCCTAACATCTGAGTGCTTGTTTTTGCTACCCTCACATTGTTAATGCACCTTTTTGTGTAATTATAAAAATATATTGCATGGGCAACGTTAATTTGGCCTTCTTATGCATGTGCATTATGTTACAGTCTAGAATTATATGATCACATACTGTTTTTTTCACAGGACCCCTGCCTTATTCAGTACACAGGAAGGATGGTGCTTACTCAGTGAACAGAAGCTATTCAATATCATGTTTTATCCTCATTGTTCCATGTGTGGCCCCATGCCTTATTTACTGTATACTATCCAAACCCCGCTCTGAATATAGAATTATTAATTTTCTCCTGGGGGTTTCTGTGGTGCTCATCCCTGTAGTATCAGAGTGCTTCACAAACATTAATTAATTAATCTTCATAAAATTGCTGAGAGGCCAGGGGGTGGTATTCCCTTTTCAGAAATGACGAACTGAGACAGAGAGATAAAGGTCAAAAGTATCCAGTAATTTTGGATGCCCAAGTCTTGATTTTTTTCAGAGAACTTAACATTTTTTTTATCATTTTTACTTGCTCAGAGCAGAGTTTTCATTGACTTCGGTTGCAGCTGAGAGTGCTCAGCACTTCTGCAAATCAGACAAGTGCAAGTTGGGCATTCAGAAAGTCCGTGATCACTTGTGAAAAGTTTGGTTTAAGTGACGTCCCCAGCATCACATAGGAATTCTTTGGCAAAGGCAGGAATAGAATCCAGTTCTTCGGGGCAGCATTCAACTGCCTTAACCATGAAATGATTCTTTCTTTTCTTGCAGTTCCCTTCCTCACTTACTGCACACCTTCCAATTTCTACAACAAATGAAGAAGGGGGTCCTACAGACCAGTGGTTCTCAACCTTTCCAGATCACTGTACCCCTTTCAGGAGTCTGTTTTGCCTCACATAACCCAAGTTTCACCTCATTGAAAAACTACTTGCTTACAAAATTAGACATAAAAATACAAAAGTGTCACGGCACACTATTACTGAAAAAGTGCGTACTTTCTCATTTTTACCATAGAATTATAAAATAAATTGATTGGAATATAAATATTGTACTTACATTTCAGTGTATAGTATATAAAGCAGTATAAAAGTCATTGTATGAAATTTTTATTTGTACTGACTTCGCTAGTGCTTTTTATGTAGCCTGGTGTAAAACTAGGCAAATTATCTAGATTAGTTGATGTACCGCCTGGTAGACCTCTGCATACCCCCCAGGGGTATGCGTACCCCTGGTTGAGAACCTCTGCTGTCGACCACAGCTTCCTTTTCTGTGCAGATTCAGTCCCTGAGCTTGGTTCATCCTGTGCACTGAAGGGAGGGTGGGGTACCTGTAAAAAACAAAACAATTCTCATCATGTAATTAAAGGCTATCATAATGCATACACACAAGGGGAGCAAATTAAGGTTTTACAGGCAATCACAATTCTATCATTTCCCATCTTTTGAGTACTTGATTTTAACATTCTTTTAAATGTAGCTTTTTGTATGTGATATTTTAAAGGAAAAACCCGAAAAAACAAATTTCATCACGTTGAACCATGTTTGATGAACCACGTGGAAGTCGAGTGTTGGGAACTTTATATCCACAGCACAGGCTTCTGCCTCTTGACATCAGGGACTAACTGATAGCAGTACTAGGTTTTCATTTTCTGCTGTTGACTGGCATGTCCTTGTCTGAGTCCCAGTCTTCTTCCTTACCCTCAGCTCCATGTCCCAGGTCTAACTGCTCACTTCTCTGCATTCTAGTCAAGCTAGTTCCTCCTCCTCCTCACTGCTTGGATGCCAACAGGGGAACATTGTGACCACAGGAATAACAGTCTTGGTTCCTGTGCCTGGTGTTACAGCAGTCCTTGGCTGCCAGGAGGAGGAAATGCGGTGAAAGTCCTGCTTAGTCCCTGCATGCTCAGTGTAAACAATCTTTGAGGTATCTGGCTGCCAAACTGACTCATAATTTGGCCAAATTTCTGCAGATTTTCACAGGGACAGCAAAAATTCACACCCTTGGCAACAGGACAGCCCTTTTGCCAAATTTCAAGTCCTTTCTCCAAAGCATGGAGGTGCTATAGCTTCTCAATAAAATGGTTGTAAAAATGTTTTAAAATGGGCAAATCAACATTTTTTCCCCATACTCCTGAGAAGTGTCAGAATTGTTTTTGTTGAAATTTTCAAAGAAACCTCAGCCTAAGGAAGACGCATGGCTTGGAAAATTTCAGCCCAAATGGTTAAAGTTTGGCAAAGTTATAAGCAAAAGAAAACAAGATCTTACAATGGAAAGTGTCAGGTATTGCTACCTATGCCAGGTATAAAGTACACACGTGCACAAACACTTTGCAGATGTATTCTGTATAAGTGTTATGCATGATGATGTGGCATAGAGTATAAAGGTTTTTAAAACATGCTGTGGTCATGTTGCTCATGAGTGTTGAATCCATGAGTGAATTATGCAGGTCATCCTAAATGAGTGCTAATAAATATTTTTTGCTATACCACACCAGCATGTATTTTGTATATGCTACATATTTTACAGGAAAACGGTCTTAGACATGTACTGTTTTTTCCATCACTTTGCCAGCAAAAACTAAACTCCCATAGTACCATGAGTCCAGCTGTACAAGCCTTAGAGGAAGAGAGAATCCCTCAACATTACCTAAAATAGATGTTTAGTACACAGTGTTTCCTCTTGGCTAAGCAGTAGTCAATTTTGGAACCTTGCAGCAGGTCGCTTTCAGTTGCTGGAGAGAAATTGATGTTGTGAAGTCAGGTATAGTATAACTTGTTTATTTACAATATCTACATGAGTCCTGTTATTCTTAAACTGAGATAGACCTAACTGTGTGAAGGCCGCTTTGTACGCCCATTCAGTGACCATGAACAGCCACAAGGAACAGCTGCTTTTGTGCATGTTCCTCCAGGTCTCCAGCTATCCTCCCAACTGCCATTGAGCTTCCCTTTCTGGCTGACCTGTCATGATCCAGTCAGGAGCCAGGAGAACAGCAGCAGATTCACCCTTAGTAAATTCATCACACTGCTCTGTGTTGACCGCACAGCACATTCATCACAATAATATTTTGATGTTAAGGTATGATATCTTAAGACCTACCAAAACTAAACATAAATGCTATTTGGAAAACTTGGTGGAGTATTCTCTTGACTGTGATGTCTAGCACTTTTGGGTTGCGACATACCCATCAAGGAAAGAATATTGGCCATCCTGGCCTTTGGGCCAGTGTAATCGTGTTGGGGAGGGGTGGAATTCCATATCTGGAGGGGGGGAAAGGGAATCAATTTTAAGACTGATTTTTTAAAAAAAGGAGGAGCAGGGAGGGGATAAAAAAGCACCTCTTTGAGCTGAAGGTTTGACACGCTGGCAGTCACGCTAGCTAGAGGACTAGTGGCTAAAGTGCTGGTCACTTGCTGCTAGTCTTGATTATCTGGAGGCATCTGACTTTAAAAATATATTCCATATGGAAAAGCTTTTTAGGTCATTTATACAGTTTTCTAAAATGCATTAGTTGTAATTTTCTTCTGCCTATAAAACCTGAAAAGTTGATTTATGATACTAAGGCAGCCTGGCTTTATAGATAAAGCAATATAAAATCCATTACTAATAATATTTAAAAACTCTCAAAAATGTTTCTAATTTTTTTGGTAGAATACATGTTGTTAGTGGTATGGTATAAAGGTTTTATAGGCACTCATTTGGGATGCTCAGCATAGCCTACTCATGGATCTGTGGCCTGCAGCTCATGCAGTTCATGGAATTTAAAACTTAATGCTGTGGTTCAGTATTCTGGTATTCTCTATGTTCTCGCTCTCATGTTTGTGTTTGTGTACACCATTCCCCCCTGATTACGTTTATCAGTCTGTTTTTTAACCAACCTGCTTTGCTTGTTTTAACTTTTGAAGCTGTGCTAACTTTTGGAATTTGTATTGGCGGGGAAAAAGTCTTATTAGTGGTCACCTGACATATGAGGCTATCACCGGCCTTATAGGAATTATCAATATCACTTGCAGTAGAAGAATAACTGGCACTTGTGCTAATGGAAATTGGAGGATTTATTCAGAAGGAGTGTATTGCAGAAAGCCCATTTCCCCTGCAGTTTTTGGTGTGTCATTTAGTGAGCATTTTACATCCTTTAGAATTCAGCTGGTCTGAAGAAAAAGGCCCTTACCACTTAAAACACAGTGTATGCAAAAGAAAATGTCAGTGATACAGTTTTATGGACAAAATAATATGGCACTTAATTTGAAATAATTTACCACTGTCTGAGCAAAATTTGCAAGCTTAGAATAAAGTAATGATGGTGATTTTGCTCTTAGATTAAGCACTGTTAGTTGAATAAAATGAATGTTTGTATTATCGTGCATTATCCTACAGTGTGCTTGTAGGGCTTTTTATGCTTTCAGAAGGTTAACATGTAGATTGAGAAACTGACTGGCAAATGGATGGGAAAAATGACTTTTGGTTAAATTTAAAACCTTGAATGAATTTCTGTGGTAGGTGCCCATTCTTCCCTTTGCAAATTATAAACCCCCCACAAAACATTTGCTGTAGTGTTTATGCTTTAACCCAGGATAACTAACACACTACCTTTTATTGACTGGATAATGAAACTCAATTGTGATACACAACTTTTAGAGCAAAATATTCCTTTACTACCTGACTCTTAAATGCAAAATTTGACCATAATGCACTAGGTGTCTTCCTGAACTTTTCTATCATTACAAATTAAGTGCAATGAAAAAATTAACCTGCATAGGCAAAATTAAACTCAAATCAGGACTATTCTGGCAGTCCTGGCCAAAAGGCTGCTGAACAGCACAGGGACAGGCAGAAATCTGTTGTAAATAACTAAGTCAAACATCGCTTACCAAACAATACATCCAGAGAGACAGATGCTGATCTCTGTTCCCGTGGTATAAATCTGGAATGATTCCATTGACTTCATAATGGGTTTATACTTGCGGAAAGAGATCAGAATCTGGTTCAGCGAATGTAACAGAAGTGAGAGTGCTAGTAGATAAAGCTAATCCCGGTTAAAGCTAATCTCCAAACCCCTGGTGTACAAGGCAAACAAAGCAGTTGTTGAGGAATCCTTTTTAGGTGAAGGTGCTAGCAGTCAGACTTACCGTAATTGTGAATTTCTTCATTTTCATTAGCTTTGCTTATGATTAGTAGTGGACCATGGCCTCAAAATCCAGATCCAATTTCAAATGTTCCCAAGTTTAAAGGCAGGTTGAATCAGCAGATGTACTGCAAATCTGTACCTCTTTAGTATTAACATTTTTTTAAAATAACTTGCTTTGTGTATTTTCTCTGTAGTTTTTTGGGGGAAAAATCAGATTAGATTTACACAATATCAAGTTTAAATAAAACAAATAAAACATTACAATTTTCCAATAATGGATAGTGACAGATTTTGGCTAAAATATTCATCTTAACATCATTTTAGAAGGTTTGTGACAACAAGTTAAGAAATATCAATGTGCCAGAGTCATTGCCAGAAAGATTGCAGTGCTAAAATTACAAAAGTACACAAAGAGTGTTTTGAAACCACCTAAGAACTCCTGTATTCTTGAACTCCATTTTTTAAAAGTTTTTTTTTTTCAGGAATAAAATGGTACTGCAGATCTAGGATCCTCTGAACCTAATAATGGATTTGTAATGGAAGTCCCCAGATAGCTTTAACTAACTGCAAAGTTACCCAAGGCATTTATGAGATATTGAAATTTACAGAAGATGTAGCTATAAAATATGAATTTGAAGAAGTAATTTTAAATTTCTGCTTGGGGATTGTCAGGTGATATTGACAGTAGAAGCAAGAAAAGAAAACAATGTGTTCACACAGAACCTAACCCTTTCACACATTTTATTTGTTTTAAATATAATTGACAGCAAACTGATTAGTTGGATGCCAATCACTGAGTACTTGTTAAAGAAGCATCCTCAGCTTGAAATCAAGTTGTTTTCAGACAATGGGTTATAAGTAGTTTCAGCTACTATACCTGCCCCTGAGTTTTCCTGCCAATTTTTGTGGTTTTAGAATAAGATTTGCTTATTTTTAGAATGCTTTTTTTTTTTTCCTGACTCCTGTTTGTGTGGGTCATTTGCTCAGCCCAGGAAACTAACTACCTAATTATACAGGAGAAATGATGAAACTGACTATGTACAGCTTTTAAATGAGCAAAGTAAATAAACGGGAAAAACAAATTAGAGAAAAACTTTGTGCTTCTTTGAGTAATGGTCCCTATTGTATTCTACTGTGAGTTACACATGCGTACCGTGTGCCTGAGCCAGAGAATTTGAAAGTAGTATCCATTGGTCCGCAAGTGCACCCTGGTTCACCTTGTATTTCTGCACCTTGTATTTCTGACCGAGGGGATAAAAGGTGGTACAGACTGATCATCTCTTCAGTTTCTTCTCACCACCACTTGGTCCAGGTTGGAATCTAGAGTGTCCGCAGCTTTAACTTCATCCAGTTTGGGTACCAGACTATGCCCAGTACGCTGGACTTCAAACTCTGAGCTTCTTGGCCATGGTCCTTCTTGGTCAGTGATGACCACCAATGCTGCCTGTACTGCCTTGGGGAAGCTCACACTGCGGCAAGTGTATGCCGATCTCGTTCCTCAGCTATATTCGAGAAGGGCGGGATCTTTGTCTCCACAAACGCCTCATGGAGAAGGCGATGAGGCCCAATCGGACCCAGGCTGGCGAAACCCCGCCCCCATACATTCACTTGATTCAGCAAGGCGTGCGCTTCCTGCTGCAAAGTGCAACTCTGATGCAGTAGAATCCATCCTCACAGACCCCATGGCAGGGCCTTGTTGGGAAGCTAGGAAGCACTCTCATAAGCATGAGACTAAGTGTCTCCTTTCACTTCAAAGGAGTCGGACTCGACTGTAAGCAAGCCTACCAGCTCAGTCCATGAGGACTTAAAACATCCTAAGTCCCAGAGGCACAACAAGAACGCCCACAAGCGTTGGACTACATCAGTTCCAGACTGTGTCCTGTCAGTACTCTCATCCCTGACTCCAAACCCCAGGATCCATCTGCACCAATGAAGCCCGATCACTGCCAACTCTGGATACCACCCTTCTCACCAGCTCTGATGATCTGGACAAGCAGAGTCCCCCTTACACTGGGGAAGTCTGAATGTGTTGCCACCCCACAAGATGTCTTCACCGTCCCAGATGCAGAATCCTCTCCTCCATTGGGACCCTCTGTTTCCCAGGATATAATATCTTGTCAGAGAGAACCAACTGTGCAATGGAGCCTGTTAAGTTCCCGTATGCAGAATACACCTCCCCTCCAACGGAGCTGGAATCACCTTCTGCTCTGGAGATTCAGAGCCATTAGCTGAATTGCTCTTCCCTTACCATACTTATCCTCCACCACCCAAAAGACCTGCACAGGTTCAGGACCAACCTCTGCCTCATCTAACTCAGAGCTGCTGGTACCCCATGCCTATTGACCCCTCTTACTGGCCATGTTGGGAGCCTTGGTATCTAGTTGAGCCGATCTGCTAGGGAGTCACCCATTGCCTCCCCTATGCTCAGGTCTACTTCCAAATCCGACAGAGGAGGAAGAATATTACGCTCTGGTTCTGCCGGAACCAGCAAGATTGCCATCATCATTCCCAGATGAAACAGTGACTTTTGCACCCCCTCATCCCCATGACTTCAGGCGGTTCCAGGACCTTCTCCACAGAGTTGCTGGAGAGCTTCAGATTCTCCTTGAGGTGGTCCAGGACTCCTAGCACAAACTCTTAGCCATCCTGCACATCTCTGGAACTAACAGAATAGTTTTCCCTATTAATGAAGCTATGCTGGAGTCAGGTAGGACAGTTTTTGGCACACCCCGCCACCTCCACAACAGACTCAGCATCTCAATCTCAGCCTCTGGTTCGACGATATTTTTTTTATGGGAGCTTGATAGCTGCGAAATATTACGCCCAACACCTTCCAACCCCAGCACACCATTCTGGGGACTTCCAGCATGCTCTTTCAACAGCTGGAGTGCAATAACAGACAAGTGGGTGCTGAATGTAATCCACTCTGGCTGTATGATAGAGTTCGCATTCCTACCTCTCGTGAAACCCCTCCTCCCCATCCCTTTTCAGGGACCACTCTTACGAGAGTATTCTTACACGAGCTGAACTTCCTACTGCAGCAAGGAGCAATAGAACATGTTCCTCCACAATACCAAGGGGAAAGGTTTTACTTAACCTACATCCTAATACCCAAAAAGAAGGGTCGTTGGAGACCAATCCTTGACCTCCACTATCTGAATTGCTTCATTCTCAAACTCAGATTTTGCATGGTCATATTGGCAGCAATAATTCCATCTTTAAAAAAGGGCATGTGGTTCATAACTGTCGATATGAAGGACACCTACTTTCACATAGATGTTCAACCCGCCCACAGACGCTTTCTCAGATTTATCTGATTATTTTCAGTAGAGTACTCCCCTTTGGAATAGTAACTGCCCCCAAAGTCTTTACCAAGGTATTCTCAGTTGTTGTGGCCCATGTCAGATGTCATGGCATCATTTTCTTCCTGTACCTCAACGACTGGCTCCTTGTTGCAAAATCCTGCTCGTGATCCTTCTCAGTCAGTGATGACCACCAGTGCTGCATGTACTGCCTTGGGGAAGCTCACATCGTGGCAAGGTACAGTATATGCTGATCGTTCCTCAGCTGTACCCAAGACGGGTGGGAACGTTGTCTCCACAAATACTTCATAGAGAAGGCCAGGAGGCCCCAATCGGACCCAGGCTGGGGAACCCCCCCGTACATCTGCTTGATTCAGCAAGGAGTGCTCTTCCTGCTGCGAAGTGCAACTCCATGATGCAACATCTTCTCTCTTCATTGGGAGTCTGCATAAATATAGAAAAATCTGTTCTCACCCCCACATAATCTCTGGACTTCATCATGACAATTCTAAATTTTATCACTGCAAAGGCATACCTGCCCATGGACAGGTTTCAGACCATGAACAATATCATAGTTCATGTCACAAGTAGCCCTCAAGTACGCTCAAAACACATCTGTCCCTACTCAGTCACATAGCTTTCTCGATCACATAGCAGGCATTACTTTCAAATTCTCCAGCTCAAGGCACACGGTGCACATGCTTAACCCACAGTGGAATACAGATAGGACCACACATCTTGAAGAAACTCCTGTTACAGGTAAATAGCCAGCTCTTACAGTTACTGTAACTTTAATTGTTACAATTAGGGCTGTCAAGCGATTAAAAAAATTAATCGCGTTTAGTAGCGCAATTAAAATTAATGGCGCTGTTAAATAACAATACCATTTATTTTAAACATTTTTGGATGTTTACTACATTTTCAAATATATTAGTTTCAATTAAACACAGAATACAAAGTGTACAGTGCTCACTTATATTTATTTTTTATTACAAATATTTGCACTGTAAAAAAAATTATTTTTCAATTCATCTCATACAAGTACTGTAGTGCAATCTCTTTATCATGAAAGTTGAACTTACAAATATAGAATTATGTACAAAAAAACTGCATTCAAAAATAAAACAATGTAAAACTTTAGAGCCTACAAGTCCACTCAATCCTACTTCTTGGTCAGCCAATCACTCAGACAAACAAGGTTGGTTACAATTTGCAGGGGATAATGCTGCCTGTTTCTTGTTTACAATGTCACCTGAAAGTGAGAACAGGCGTTTGCATGGCACTGTTGTAGCTGGTGTTCCAAGATATTTACATGCCATATGCGCTAAAGATTCATATGTTCCTTCATGCTTCAATCACCATTGCAGAGGACATGCTTCCATGCTGATGATGGGTTCTGCTTGATAACAATCCAAAGCAGTGCAGACTGATGCATGTTAATTTTCATCATCTGAGTCAGAGGCCACCAGTAGAAGGTTGATTTTCTTTTTTGGTGGTTTGGGTTCTGTAATTTTCGCATCAGTGTGTTGCTCTTTTAAGACTTCTAAAAGCATGCTCCACACCTCATCCCTTTCAGATTTTGGACGGCACTTCAGATTCTTAAACCTTGGGTCAAGTGCTGTAGCTATTTTTAGAAATCTCATATCGGTACCTTCTTTGCGTTTTGTCAAATCTGCTGTGAAAGTGTTCTTAAAACAAACATGTGCTGGGTCATCATCCAAGACTGCTATAACATGAAATATATGCAGAATGCGGGTAAAGCAGGTCAGGAGACAAACAGTTCTCCCCCCCAAGGAGTTCAGTCACAAATTTAATTGACACATTATTTTTTTAATGAGCATCATCAGCATGGAAGCATGTCCTCTGGAATGGTGGCTGAAGCATGAAGGGGCATACAAATGTTTAGCTCTCGGCTCCTTGGAGCTAAGATCAAAGTGTAGTGTCTGTTCTTATCAGTTTAATATCTGGCATGTAAATACCTTGCAATGCCGGCTACAAAAGTGCTATGCGAACGCCTGTTCTCATTTTCAGATGACATTGTAAATAAGAAGCAGTCAGCAGTATCTCCCGTCACTGTAAACTAACTTGTTTGTCTTCGCGATTGGCAGAATATGAAGTAGGACTGAGTGGACTTGTAGGCTCTAAAGTTTTACACTGTTTTGGTTTTGAGTTCAGTTATGTAACCAAAAAAAATCTGCATTTGTAAGTTACGCTTTCACGATAAAGTGATTGCACTTCAGTACTTGTATGAGGTGAATTAAAAAATACTGTTTCTTTTGTTTATCATTTTTACAGTGCATATATTTGTAATAAAAATAATATAAAGTGAGCACTATGCACTTTGTATTCTGTTGTAATTTAAATCAATATTGAAAATTGTAGAAAAACATCCAAAAATATGTAATACATTTCAGTTGGTATTCTATTGTTATAAGTGCAATTAATCACGATTACTTTTTTTGAGTTAACTGCGATTAATTGACAGCCCTAGTTACAATCATAGCTAAAAAAATGAAGTATGATTTTGAAGTCCATGGTAGCTCTTTAAATGTTTAAATACTTATCGTTTGTATATGTATGCAAGTGTAACGAGAATATTCCTTTTTTCAATATTTTTATTTCATTTTTTCAAGTGTACTGGGTTGAATTGAAGTATTTTTTTCCTTCAGCTATTTGCAGTTTGAAATATGTCTTGTGATATCGCCTAATTTCTCAAGATCATGCAACTCCAAATTTAGTCACTTTACCAGTGCCAGTTGCACAGCAGATAGCAAGGTGTTCCATCACTCAGTCATAATAGTGAAAAAATAAAATAGTAAAGTTTGAAAAGTGTAGTTATTTGTGTGGACTGGTGCAAACATGAAAAGGTTCACAATCTGTTAAGTACTGTGTCTCTTTCCCATCAAGTTATGGGCTTATCCAGTCAGAATGGCTTCAGATATTTATAATATGTATGCACAAGTTACTGTGTACATGCTGTATTTATATATTTTGGGGGGGGGGTCTATCTCCCATTTACAACAGGGGATGATGAGAGAAGATGTAAATTCCCCAATCACTAATGGGAGAATTTAGACTCCTATATGTTTCTACTGCAGTGACAATATATTTAAGTATCTGTTTGGTTTACTTAGTCCGAACTCCCTTTTCATTTCAGGATAAAGTTTGGAGTTGCACCCAATTCAGAAAAAAAGTAGTACAAAGTATTGAAATAAATTGAAATTGAGCTCAGTCTGACATTTTTAGTTACAGCCAGGTACAAGCAATACGTTTTGGGTGAACTTGGGACACTGTATGCCATGCTCTAGTTTGGTGGGGGAGGGGAGACTTAACTTGAAAAGGTTTTTTTTTGTGTGTGTGTGTGTTTTTTTGTTTTTTTTGCGGGCATTCAGCCCTAACTTCAGACAGGTTCTGTTTGGTATTTAAAAAGTAATTTCAGGTACAAATATCTTGGTAAAATCTTGCAAGATATTGCCTATTAATATATATTCAGAGTTACATTGCAGTGGTTGATCGGTAGAGCTAGTCAATATTTTGTCAATTTCTAAATTAGAAAAAAATCAGGAAATTTTTTTATTTGAAATTTTATTTGAAATTTACTCCCCCCACCTTTTTTTTTTTTTTTTTTTTTTTTTTTAAATTAAATTTTAATTAAAAAAAAAAAAAAAAAAAGAAGAAGAAAATGATTGTGGTGAGGTATCTTGGAAAAAGTTTTGAAACAGATTTTCCCTTTTTTTCCCCATGCAGCTCTACTTTGAAGCCATTCTACTGTATTGTCAAAGATCTATATCTCAACAGCTCCAGACTAATAAGCAGGCTGTGAATTGATGCTACATGTAAATGAACCGTTACACTGTGTTGTGATTCATGCAGTAGTAGTCTTCATTCTTTCAGTTGCCTGCATTTCAATCCTTTTTGTGATACTTAGAAGAAGTACAGTATGTTCCAAGGATTGGCGCACTTCAGTGCCCTCCCGGCATTGATTTTAAAAAGGAGGTGCCTACTGTAACAGTTCACGTTATCTTTTTAGACTTATGATTACTTTTGGACATCAGTTTAATGACAATTGGAACTCTTCACCATCAGGATAACTTGTCTGTCTGTTCTCTTGACCAAGACATCTACATTTTGCCTCTGTTTATAACATCAACTTCTTCATTCCTAATGTGGACAAGAAAAATTAAAGGAAACTACACATCTTTTTCAGTTGTGGTTGTACCTTTACTTTAACTTACTCTTACCTACTCTCTTTCTTGCATGCACAAGTGGATTTGGATGCATTTTATGCATGTGGCACTCAGCCTTTACTTGGACTTTACAGTATATGCTTATTCAAAAATAATTTTGCTTTTGTAATAAGCTTACAGTATTCAGGTTGCCAGTATTGGCCTTTAACTAGTTGTGGCTAAAACCTTTTTCTCCCACTTCTTGCTCCAGCAATCAGCACAGATAAATAAATGCGTCAATATTTGTTTTCCTTTTTAAAAGGTCCAGGCCCTGTATGTGTAGGACTTACACTTACTTCATTTCCTACAGATCAGACCCTCTTATCTAGCTTTTGATTCTGAAATATAGTGCTTTCTCTTTTAACTTACCATTATTTTTAACAAGTTAACACTTGCTATTTACTGTTAGTGGGAAGATATGTGCACTCAGTCTTGCCCAGTCTCTTTTCCAGTTGCTAGTTAATTTTAGAGTTGCAAGATAGGTTACTTGTATTCTCTTTCAAAAATGTGATTTCAGCACCCAAATAGTTGTTTTATGCCCTCAAACTCTGCCCATTGCTTGTCCTCATCTCATCAAGTACTAAAGAATAATAAAACAGTGAGCACCCATTTTTTTCGGTAACCCTGTTTATGGCTTCCATGTACTCGGAATAGGTTGTAATTTTTCAGTACAAGTGTTGCATACAATATTTAGAACTGTGTAGATGCTTTGTTAACAGTGGTTCAATAAGTACTTTCCCAGTGATGTGGTATGTTGCCCACAAATGTGGGTTTGTAATGGAAATACTGGCATAACTATAGTGATACTAGATAACACTGCTATAATAAATTTATGAATAATAATTAAATGATTCCATCTTGACATGCAACTTTGATTGATGAATGAATTGCTTTGACTCGATATATAAGGTTTGACACGTGCGAGCATGTTTTGAATAATAAAGAAGAATGCAGCTATCTTGAGTTCTTGATCACTCTTTGGAAACCTAGCATCATTCGGTATAACTAAAATGAGATCTTAATTTAAGTAAAATTAGTTGGACATTAAATATCCCATGATCCATGAAATTTAATTTGCTTTGCCTTTAACAATAGTATGTTAATAAGGAAATGCTGTTGTCAGAACTGAGAAAGTTTGATTCAATGTCTGTACAGAAATCGTTTTTTAAAAAAGACATAGTTATCCAAAGAAAGGGCAGCTGATATGTCTAAATATGTTGTGAATATTTTTTTAGCTTAACTTAAGACTGGCCATACTGGGTCAGACAAATCATCCATCTTGCCCAGTATCCTGTCTTCCAGCTGTGGCTGATGCCAGATGTTTCAGAGGGAGTGAACAGACGAGGGCAATTTATCGAGTGACCCATCCTCTGTCATTCAGTCCCAGCTTCTAGTAGTTAGAGTAGTGATAGGCAACCTGTGGCCCATCAGGATAAGCTGATTGTGGGCCGCGAGACATTTTGCGGACGTAGACTGTCCGCAGACACGGCCCCCCACAACTCCCAGGGGCTGCAGTTCGCCGTTCCTGGCCAATGGGAGCTGCAGGAAGTGGCGGGCCGCTCATCTGCAAAATGTCTCGCGACCCACAATCAGCTTACCCTGATGGACCGCAGATTGAAGGTTTAGGGACACCCAGAGCATGGGATTGCGTCCCTGATGTTGGCTAATAGCCATTAATGAACCTGTCCTCCATGAACTTAACTAATTCTTTTTTGAACCCTTAGTTTTGAAGCTTAGTTTAAAATAGAACTTGAATTTAATATGTTGACTAAAATGATGGGATGACTACATCCCATTCATTGAAATCAGTGGAGTTACACTAGTTGGACCAGTGTATTTAGATCACATATTTGTTATTAGTTGGTTTAAAAATATGACGTGAATTAAGGACCACTCTAATTGATTTTTTAAATTTTATAATTTATCATTTAGTCAAAGCAGAGGGTGAAAATAGATCAGCTACTCTGATTGTGTATGTGGTCTCCTGAGTCTAATTAAATCTAAAACCTATCTCAGTTTATTTCTGTTTGCAAATCTTTCTCTGAATACAGAGAATTAACATTCCCTAAAAAGAACTGACTGAGAAATGACAAAATGCACTTGAGGGGTGTTCTTTCAAATAGGACTAGTGAGCTATCAGCCCGGAGAGAAATAAAACTGTTGAGTCCTGTCAGTGTATCGATGGAAAGGGTAACACACAGGAATTCTGGCTTCAAAGTGGCAGTTATAAGAAGCAACACTGACCAACTTCTTATGATTTCTGTTCCTTATTGGAGCTCTAACGCTTGCTGACTTGAGGCATTTATCAAAACCTCCAGTTAGGCCTTTGTCTTGCCCTAACTTGTAACTGTTGTTGTAAAGTTTTTAAAATAATCATTCTTATTTAACTCTTGTTTTCTTGGGTCTGATGATAAATCTGATCAATTAAAATATAGATTAAATTTGCAAAGAATTTTGCTTATTTCTTACAAATGAACTTACAGAAGAATTAGCTATAGCTGCTGACTCTTTCTTTTGTTATGCCACTACCCCATTCTGGTCCAGGTCATGGGAAGGCTGGGATTTTTCAACTTTAAGTATTAATTAAAAATTCTTTGGAGTATAATATTGCAGTATCCCAGATGGCCAGCACCCAGGCACCAGTAAATAAATTTCTCCTTTTTTTTATATCCTGAACTGATACTCAGGGGTTTATCTTCTTCCTTTGCCTTGTACACAGTTACAGAGAAACAACTCTCAACGCTGGTTATATCCTCCATTGACTGCTGATCTGCTCCCTTTCTAGCTGTGTGACTGTGTCTGATGTTAGATACAGTAGAGAGAGAGGGCAGGACTACAGTACATGTCTTTCTGCTTACCTGGAGTATCTATTTGATTTATGATCCAGATGAGACTGGAAACTGTGTCATGGAGGATCTTGTAAGTGAACAGTACCAAATTGAACGTAAAAAACAATAACCTCTCTGTCCCCCCCAAAAAATAAACCCCGCAAAATCCCCAAAGCTCACATGGAGAATGACTCATGATAAATGCTAGTAACCAGTTAGCAAGTATACATTGAATCCAATATCTACTATCACATAACAGGGTGCACGCTACTAATCACCAATGTTGAATGCCATGTGACTGGAAGCAAAGATTTGTGTATACCATAAAAGCTTCAGTAAAAGTCACTGTGCTTCACTATTACTGTAGCAAAACACACCCTCTTGTGGTGAGAAGAAGAAAGTCCAGTCATAAGCCTACCGGTTTCCTCTGTTCCACACTTTCACTCACTGATTGCTTTATTAATCCTTCTCCCTCAGTTGTTACTGACGCTCCTTTTTTCTTCTCTTTGTTCTATTTACGAGTGTCCCTCGCTGTCTTGCACTGTTTCAGCCTTCCTGCTTTTTTCCTTGTTCCACTTTCTTTTCTTTTTTCGTAGTTAAATCTTTTACTAGTACCTCTTATAATTTGTGAACTGAAGTGTACTTCATGCTGCCTTTAACAACGTATTGATTGTTTTTATGCTTTTGACATTAAAGTAACTCTGCATGTTAAATTACCAATATGCTGAAAATATAACTTGCAGATCTACTTTTGAAACTTTCTTCTGATTTATCACAGGTTGCTGAATTACAAGAGTAAAAAGCTAGGTACAGAGACAAGAATGTTGAAGAAAGATTCATTTTGTATCTCAAAACCTTCAACAAAACCTCTGCTTAGTTTATCCAGAGAGGATAAAGGGGACCAGTGGGAGTCATGTATAGACTGGATCAGGACATAACATGCTGCTTTTTTCACCTATTTAACAACCCAGTTAGGTCTGGGATGAACACCAAAGAAGGGGGAAAAGATTGTAATTTATCCTAGCTGTTGTACAAAGCTATAAACCACATTCAGTAGTGTAATTAACCCAGAAAAGCTGCCTCAGTAAGCCAGGCAGTCTCAGCAAAGCACTTCTAATTAGGTTTAAGTAGAACAAAACCTCCATGAACTAAAATATGTGATAAGTGACAAGCAAATAGTATTTATTGCTCCCAATTTATGCCAAATATACAATTTAGTACTAAGTGTGCAGAGACACTAGAAACTATGCCAGGTGAGACTCCCTGCTACATCCCAGTAATATTCTCTCTGCGTGAAGGAAAATAACAAGGTTATATGCAGACCCTCATATTTTTACATCTGCTTATAGTGCATTCCTATTGATTCTAAATACCCATGCCCTAGACCTTTCAGATTACTGCCCTTTGTTTGAATTTTGCTCAGCTGGGCTGGGAGTTAGGAGATGAAGGGCTCTTCAAGGGAGAAACAGAGGCAATCAGTGAAATGGCAGCCTGTGAGGTGCTCTTGGAACACCATTGTGAAGAAGGGACAAAGTTTTTTAAGGAAGAGGAGACAGTGGCAGGCAACAAGTTCATTAGGTTACTTAGTACTGCACAATTTCTAATGTGAATTAGGCAAAAGAAGTGCTGCCAGTCTGACATCCATAGTGGATATATAGAGTATACATAAACAGAGTTTATACAGAGTTCTGATGTCTGGAAATGACTACTATTTCAGAAGCCCCTCTTAATTTTCTTTTCTTTTGCTTTTTAGGTATCTTGCAATATATTTAGAACTCTCCCACCCAGTGACAGCAATGAATTTGATCCAGAAGAAGATGAACCCACCCTTGAGGCATCATGGCCACATTTACAGGTATTAAAATGATTAAATATAATCTGAGAACAAATCTGTATCACTGCTTGATGTGTGATGTTTTCCTACACCGTCTGTTAATCTGTGAATCACATTTGAATTGGTTCATAAGATATAGAAATCATTGTTATACCTTCCTAACCACTGCTCTTTACTACAGCTGGAGTACCTATGAACATAGAAGAGCCTTTGTAATGTTTTCAGGGCCTTCCTGATCAAGTCAGGGACTTAAATTCAGCTCAGGACTGAGAATGGCCCACATTTTCCTGTTCTCCTTCACTGCATTAAAAAAAAATTATTGTGGAGAATTGCACCTGTACACCGTACTTCTTAGCAGCTTCAGCAGGAGCAGTGGAATGAAACTAATGTCATCCTAGTCAGTTTTGCTCTGCTGGGCCATTAGAAAATTGCTACTATGCAGAAGAAGCATACATGAGCCCTTGTTGCTAATCAGGAGGATGAGGGAGAATATAAATGTTAGTCTACTTCCCTTTTCCTTCCTAACAATATATAGCCTTGCCTTCAAGAATTCAGAGCAGAGTATACTCTCTCTGCTATACATCCTCCTTGTGGGATGTATAAGTATGCCTTCAAATATCAATTGCAAATATCTTTAACGTACAGGAAAACAAACTCATTTCACAGAGAAGGTCAGAAGCTTTAGAAGCTTCTGCGCCAAATTTAGCCCTGGCAGAAGTAGGTCTACTTTCCATTGATATCAAAGGGGCTATGTCCATTTATGCCACAGGGAAATTGGGTTCTCCTCTCTCCAGTTTAGAACAAGTCAGAGCCTGAACACCAGAGAGAGAGAGGAATCTGGGAGTTGCTCTGAGTACAAGGGTATGCTTGATCTCTACCTAGAGTAAGGAACTGGTTTGAAACTTTTATGCAGGGCTCTAACTCTGGCTATGAGAGATTTGATAAGTCACACAATAGTCTCATCCCATAATTTAGAAACTGTCTCCTTTCTCCTTTTGTACTTAAAATCTCACAAAAATACTATAGTGTATTAAATCCCTTGGGATGCTAGGCGCTGTACAGACACAGAACAAAAAGACAGTTCTGACCACAAAGAGTTTACAATCTAAGTATAAGTCAGGACAACAGATGGATACAGACAGATGGCAGAGTACAAGGAAACAATGAGACAATATTGGTCAGCATGATAGGGAGGGGAGCAGCTATAGATTTTCTTAGAAAATAGATGGTTTACGTAGTAAAACTAACCTCACTATTTGTCAGGGAGTTGATAGAAGTGCTTTCCTGTTGACCTACTATTGAATTATATAGAGTTCTTGAACTTTTCCTTACCTCCGACCTCCCTGTTGTTTCCTTTAAGAAGCATTTAGAAGAAATCATTGACTCTCAATAAGGCAAAGCAGCCACAGTATCATGTTATAGGGGAGTTTGCATGGAAAAGCTGTAGATTCCTTTTAAATTCATTTTTAGCTTGTCTTTTTCCCTCAACACCAATATTTATCCTTTCAAAAACTGGAAGGGAGCACATTTTAAAATGGTTGGTCTCCTAGGAAAGGTGTGATAGGG
Organism: Terrapene triunguis; assembly: GCF_002925995.2. Lineage (NCBI taxonomy): Eukaryota > Metazoa > Chordata > Testudines > Emydidae > Terrapene > Terrapene triunguis. The sequence continues at coordinate 6,806,371 of NW_020664540.1, forward strand.
AGAACTGACAGCAGTCTACAACTCATCTGTCTACCGGCAGATCATAGCTGCTTTCCTAAGAGAGCTAGATAATATCTGTTGCACTTTGCTTCCTTTTGCCTTGTTACATGCTTGTTATATACTATCTGAATGAGTCTGGTCAGTTGCAGTCCCTTCTGAATTATATCGGCAGAGATGGACTTTTGTGAGAGCAAGTATCTCTAGTCCAGGGCTAATTCTCCTCAGAGAGTTGGAGACTCCTGATTAAATCCCATTCTGCATTAGTCTGCAGTGTTTCAATCTGTAGCAGAATGCTACAGTGAACAGTTTCTAATTACAATTAAATGTTTCCATACTGTTTCACCAACCCTCTCAAAATCATAATGGCTTTATTTTGTATGATTTCAGGAGTCCAGAGGACAGTGAGAATGTGCTTGCCAATTACTCCAGAAAGCTGTACAACCCAATGAACAAGCATTACAAGATGATAATGCCTGTTCTTAGTGGGAATCAAGATGAAATTCCTCTGATTTAGGGTCAAATGAGCAAGATTAACACGTTATGATCATGTAATTAATTCTAGCTCTAAAGTAGCACCTTGATAAATTTAAAAAAAAAAATCCATAAGGTCTTTCAAAACATAGGCATGTTCTATTCTAGTGCATTAGGGAAAAAAGCTGGGAAACTTTACAAATAAAAGTAAAATAAAATCATAGAATAAACTGTGATTTTGTTTCTTGCAGCTTGTTTATGAGTTTTTCATACGATTTTTGGAAAGCCAAGAATTCCAACCTAGCATTGCCAAAAAGTACATAGATCAGAAATTTGTATTACAGGTAAGCAGGCTCATTTTCTTTAAAATTGTCAGCATGCTTTTGATACTTAATATTAATGATTTTTTTATTCCTAAAACCAGTTTATTCGAAAGTAGAATGTGTAACTCTTTCACCCTTCCACAATAACGGGTAAGTGGGTAACAGTAAAAGAGATACAGACCAGCAGAGGGAGGAATATCGATCCATCACAGAAGTTCCGACTAGGTGATCCACAATGGTGCCTTCTGGCATTGGACTGAGACTGTCTAGCCATCATTTAATTTTGTCTCCACTTTTTTTTTGTTAACTCACTTAAGAGATTTGACTTACAAGTTGTATAACTCAATTGAAATTGTGGCAGTTTAAAAGTAAAGGTTTGGCCATAGAGTGCAAAAACCTAAATAGTGTTTATAGAGTATAAAAAAACCTATTACATAGAGATTGTTTATGCCTGAAATTTGACTGGCTTTAAAATTGTTAAAATATCACTTTTAAAATATGGAAATATTTTCTCATTCTGGCTCAATAGCGGTTTGAGAGCTGGCAGAAAGGGCAAAAGTTCATTAAGAAAACTCTTTCCTAGAGCTGTACTGAAAACACTGATGATGTGGTGGTCATGGTGGAAATAAATCTAAAGGCCATGTTAAGTTCAAGGTCTGTTAGAAACACAGGAAGGGAAGTATCAATAATGGGGGAAAAGAACTAAATTGTCAAAGAATGGAAGTTTTATCTTCATGATGTGGTTGCCGCCAGCATGACTCAACTGGGGAGGCCATCAGTCCCGCCAATGGTAGCCAGTCTGGAGTTCTGCACCTAGTTCTTTGTCTTCCTGTTGTGCAGGCTGGCTTCCCTGTGCATTCTGAGGAACTAGCTTTCTTCCACACCTCAGCAAAGCTTTGCATAATATGGCAAGGCAAAGAAAACTTTGTCCAGGCAGACGACCTGAAAGTACCCTACTTTGCCTCTTCCCTACAACTTTCAACAGTGGGTCCATTTGCCTTTCGTGCTTCTCTCCCCCACCATGGACTTGTGTGGAATCTCTGAATACAACCAGAAAGAGAACCTCTAGGAGGACCAAGAGGTAGATGGGGTCATGCTAGAAGTGATAGGAGATACTTTGCCTTTCCCAGGATCTCTTTCCCACACATCTTCATGAGCGAGACTTTTCATCCATGACCAACAGCCTAGGAAGGATTCTCTGAAAAAGCTTCCCAAGAGAGCCCTTTCTTCCCCTAACCCCCACAATAGTTTCTTCCACCCCAGGGCCAAAAAAAGCATAATTCTTCATTCCCCCCCCCCCCTTCCTTTTAGGTAGGGGAGTCTCCTGGAGAGAATGGGGAATAATTGCTGCTGTGATGAAGTCCCATCCCCATTCCTTAGCAAACTCTAAGAAGGTCACTCTGAAAGACTGGGGGCGTGGGGGTATTTTAAATCACATATTGCTACAAAACTTGAATATCTCTTCAGAAATTCTCAAAGGAGGAGGTGAGGCTCTGGTTCAAGGCTTTCTTTAGGGGATATTTGATATGAGACAACTGTTCACTTCTTTTCCCTTCAGACCTAGCCAAATCATTGTGGAGAGAATCCTGGTGCCCTACTCTTCATTTTAGAGAGACATTGCTTCTGTACTCTTGTTGTATGTTTCTACCCTTACCCAGCATCCTAGGTATGCTTATCCTTCATGCTTCTTCCTCAGGACACTCACCCTTGTCAGCCTTTCATAATGTTGCACTAGGGTACGAATGTGGATCAAAAGAAGGGTTTCGGCATCTGGTCATCCATAATGGTATACCGAATGAAAGAGTGGTAACTATTCGGAGAGGGAATTTAAAACGAGATATAGTACACATTTAAATATGTATGAGACAGTATATCACAATGCCTGTTGAGAATCAGATTATTCTTGCCGTGTGGTTTAGGTGATAGACTTCTTAAAAATAGCTGTGTACCTTTTTTAGATCGAATGAGTATTAATTCAAATGAATGTTTTGTCTAAATCACAAGTTAGGCCTCAATTTGTAAAAAGTAAATTTTGCATTTAAAATTGACTGGCCTATTAAAGCCATATTGCACTTGCAATCGTATATTTAAGGTCAGCTTGGTTTTAGAATTATAACTTCATAAGGATTTATTAGGTTACTGTAAGACATTTATACTAGACAGCAACTGAAACTTTTATAAAATTCAACCTGTTCAATAAATATTGTTCCATGGTAATTTTAACCTATGACATTCTTTTACTTATGTTTTCATTGTTGAATTTGTTTTTAAAATTTGAGAAACTTTAATGAAGTTATTCCTAGTGAGGAATGGCTTTAATTTCAGAATGAGAAAAATACCAGTCACTTTTTATATGTACAGTATTTACAAACCTAGTGCTGTGTCATTGGATGTTTAGAGTTTAACATTTCATTTCAAAAGATGGCTTACATCTATTCTGAAATGTAAGGCAGAGGTTGCTAAGAGACATAACAATTAAGTATCCCATACCCATATGTTCTGCTCTAGGTGTCTCTTTAGCAATTTGTACTTCACATTTCTAGTTATAATTAGTATAAAGGTATCGTAATAATCATGCAAATTATGGAAATCATTCAACCTGTCCGTAAAAATAACCCTTTGTAGTTTTGTTAAAACCTAAAGACAAATTGGACATCATATATCAGAATATGTCTTTTTACTGTGTTTTGAGCCCTGTAATTGAAATTGATACTGACAGGCCTAAACAATGTTTCCCAAGAGGATATGTGCAATGAAACTGAAAATCTAAACATTTTGCCTGTACAACCAATTTGCAGTCAAAAAGTTAAAATCCTGTTGTATCTGCAACTTTTCCAGCTATTTTCTACCTTAGGTGAAATTCAGAATTTTTTGGAAGGGAAGGCAGTTATTTATGTATGTGTAATTTGGTGGGGTTTTGTTTTTTTCTTTTAGGACAGAACTAATTCAACATAGTGATTTTGTGTATAACCTCTCTAGGGCAGCTGACAAAACTCATAATTTCCCTCATGAAATTGCCATTTCATATCCCTCAATGCAGGGAATACTGTATTAATCATCACAAGTTATGGAACTATCCAAAGCAGTAAAACAGTTAGGAAGCTCACATGCATCTGTCACAGACTTGAATGTTCTAAACCACAGGTCTTGAACATGTACCTAACTCCACTCTCTTTTATACCCTGATTTGTACAAGAAGGAGAATGCCGTGATCGTTGTTGAAAAGAAAATGTGCAATATGTCGATGCAGAATAAATAGTGAAACAGGTGCCATAGAGATAAGAGAAGTTACAGTAAAACAGCCTTCGCCCATAAAGGTGTTCAGGACTATGATGGCAATTATGCAACAAGGGTAAAGCTCACCTGTGCAGGAGACAGAATTTTTGCAGCGGCCAGTCTAAGACTGTGGAACAAACTCCCACAAATTAAAGACTGTCACGGACCTCACCACCTTTCATTCTAACTGCAAGATGCACACCTTCTCTTATGTAAACACAGAGCAAAAAACTCTGCCAAAACATACTACTACTCTGCACGTACAGTTTTCCCCTTGAGGAAAGGATGAGACAGAGAATGAACTTCATGTGACAGTTGTTAGTCACTTTTTATAATGCGCTAGTGGAAGGCACTCAGATATTACAGTGATGATGGCAGTACAAGAACCTACATAGTATAGAATAGAATGAAATCAGTGCAAGTACAAGAGTCTGGGGTCATGGGGAATCTGCAATATTGAACACACATCACTAAGGTTATCGAAAAAATTATTATTTTACTACTTATATCAGTCCACCTTTCCAGCTGGATGTGACTATGAAATGGGGCCTGTGACATACTCGTTTCCACTCATCTGAAATCTGATCATTAGAATTGATGATTCAGATTATCTTAATTTCTACAGATAAGAGATTTGATACATACAGTGTTTGCCTTGTAAAAGAGAGCAATATTATTTTTAAATTGTTAGAACCTTCCATCACTATGAGAGAAGTGTCAAATTACAAATTTGGGGGCGGAGGGTGTTCTGGATAAAAGGCAGTCCATATCAAATATGTAAACTAAAAATCAAGATGTTATCTTAAAAAGACACCTAATTGAAATCTGATAAGATTGGCTGACCTGTTGTTGACCTTTGATTGTAAAAATAGTTAAAGTTGTGATTTTTGTGTGTGTGTGTAGGATGGGGGTTATATTCAGCTATTTATAATGATCGAGTATACCAGACTTTAATATTTTAGTTCCATAGGAACATGTAAATGAATGGTGAGTCATCTCATTACAAGCATCTGTCATAAAAGACCCCAATCCTGCAAAGATAGTTGCAGGGTGATCCCTGTGCAGAGCCCTATCAATGTTTAGTCTCTGTCCAGGCAAAGTGACCTGCACGTATGCATCTCTTTACAGGATTAGAGCCTTGAATTATTAGTGTTATGTGATCAGGGTCCAGATTTTTAAAGGTGTTTAGGCATTCCTGAACTCATGTTGCAAAGCCAAACTGATTTAGGAGCCTAAATATCACTCTCAAACGTGATTTTGGTGCTTAGAAGCCAAAATTCCATTAATAGTTGAAGGGATTTGGACTCCTAGGTTCCTAACTCATTTAAGAAAATGAGATTTAGACTCCTAAATCAGTTAGGCGTTGCAATGCTGAGTGAAGCAATTCTGAAATACCTTTAAAAATCTGGGCCCAAGTAACTAAAGTTTTTATATTAAAGGGACAGTTAATAAGTACAGTACCCTCAAACACAAGTAACTATTCAGTAAATCTAAGGCAATTTGAATTTGTTTTCTACCATTCTAATTAATGTTTTGTTTCCACTGGTAGCTTTTGATTAACAGACACAGCTCTTTGGAGAACAGTCTTTGTATTTTGTACAAATGGCAGACAACTCCTCCTAGTTGTCAACAATGCACTGCTTTATTTATTTTTGTCACTTTTAGATTTCCTTATCTTTTTTTTTTTTTATTTCACTCCAAATCCGGTCTAGTACGGTCAGAGCAGATGATTTCAATTGCCAAGGCTCTAAACACTTGCTTTCTTCTGGAAGCCTTGCCTATGTTCTGAAGTGTGTTTTGAATTGTCATATTGAATTATTTTTCTTTTCACTCTATAGCTTACCTTGGTAGGCCCCCCCCATCCACTTTGTTTTGACGACACACTGTTGTCGTGTTGTAGCTTCCACTATCCGCTGAGATATGTCTTCTTAAAAATAAGAATATTATACTCCTGAGGTCAGAGTTTTTAATGTTTTTTTGCCAATGATAATATGATTGTGCTGTTTTTTCCTTCTAAGTATATACAGTAACATGCCCTAAAACCATATGTTAATTAATATTCACTGAACAGCTGAAAAGGATCTATTTAAACTGTGATTTGCCTTTTCCTTTTTTAGAGAACTTTTGATAGTGTCTGCAATTTCTTGTGGCTGACTAAAGTCAGGAGCCCAATTATACAATTTAACTATTTTTAGATTACTATTTTCTATAATGTAAATATTACATTTTATTAGATTTTTCCCTCCACTAACTATACATTGTCTGTAACACTTCTATATCTGCACATATTTATTATTATTGTAGTTACTGTTGTTCAGATCAAAGATGGTGATGTGACATTTTAGACACAATTAAGAAAAACAAGGTCCCAGCAACAAGGAGCATACCATAGGTGCACTTGGAAAAAAAAAATCTCTGATTTGTGAGAGCTCACCAGTTTTATTGGTATTCCCCATATTAAGCACTGAGATTATCTCTCAAACCAATAGATTGTAGAATCAAAGAAACTTTTTAAGTGCAACCACTGTGAAATCAACATAAGATAAAGTATACATACAGAACCCTAAACAGCTGTGGGTGGTGGGAGTGATGCATGTAGGAGAGATGATGGAGGCAATAGGGAAAGGGAAGCTCTTCCTTAGAGGATAATATTTAAAGCCCCGACCAGACATCAGTCAAACTGTTTCTTTAAAAGATTAGAAATTGAATTAAAAATAGAAAAAACAGCTTGAGAGAATTGGTAGTGTTCATAAAACACAAGTGGGCTCAAAAGTCATGCATTACATATATGTACAGTGTATGCCTGTCTCAGTTCAGGCCCTTAAAGATTTTGGGCATTAAATTGACATGACTGTGTTAATGAATTGGTATTCATATTTTGCAACTAAACTCTGTTTTTTACCATCTCTGGAATGTTACCAGTCCAAGTCCTCTGCTTAACAAGAAAGAATTGGAATAATTGATAAATGCTTTCATATATTTACAGGCTTGACTGTGGCAACTTCAGTTATAAACACTCCACAATACATTTTCTACAGAGTGCATTGGCTGGTATTCACACAGTTGACTGAATACCTCATCTCTATGTTGACTCCTTTAGAGTTTCATTAGCTCCTTTTCAGTTTCTGTATTTGTCAAAAGTTTTATTTTAATTTATTTAGATTTTAATTCTTTTAATACAGAGTTTTTATTGTGTATTTATTTTATTTTTGTTAAGAATGAAGGCAACAAATTTTTGTGACAGTTGTGTGCCCTCACACATATGCAATCTAGCTCATCGTATGTAAACTGTATAAGATTTTTAAAATAAAGCCAATTCACATTTCTTATTAGTCATCTGATTCTTAAATTACGTTTTCTTTTACAATAGCTTTTGGAGCTGTTTGACAGTGAAGACCCTCGAGAACGAGACTACCTAAAAACAGTCTTACACAGAATTTATGGCAAGTTTCTTGGTCTTAGAGCATTTATCCGAAAACAGATTAACAATATTTTTCTACGGTAAGTTTTGGGGGGAAACAGTTGTTGGGTTATAAATGTTTTAAGAAACTAAATATTTATTTATTAAAAATGTTTAACTTTATTTGATAGGTTTGTTTATGAAACTGAACACTTCAATGGTGTAGCTGAACTGCTGGAAATATTAGGAAGGTAAATGAACCTTTATATAATAAGCCATCTCAGACAGCTATGCTGAAAATTTCAGGGGTCAATGAAAAATATAACCCTAAGCTCTGATCCTGAAAACAGACTTGTGCACGTGCTTAACTTTAAGCACAGATTAAGTCTTAGCATACCTCTTTGCAAAGGGGATTTTATTGTGTGCACATTACAAAGTACAATCCTTTCTTACATTGTTCCTTGTGCATTTCATTCTGACTTGTACATTGCAAATTTTACATTGAGCACACTAAACAGTTATTCGTGTGTTGGTTTCAGTGTGTTGCTAGTCAGTCTAATTGTAGTTAGTTCAACAGTCAGTTACCAAAGAGCACCTTAAACTCATTAATTTACCAACCAAATAGGCAAGGTCATACATATTAGGCAACAAAACTATGACTGATCACATAGTTATTCTCATGTCAGAGCGTAACTACTATATAGCAATGACTAGAATGAACTGTACCTTGAACAGTGGCTAGTGCAAAGGTTCAGCACATATTAGGATAATACCTGCAGTCTGTCTTCTTGTGTAATTACTTTGATAAAAACTACTTGTTCAGACCACAAGTAAATTTTCTGTGATGTCGCTAATCAATGTTTCTTTTCTTATTTCTAGTATTATCAATGGTTTTGCTTTACCTCTTAAAGCAGAGCATAAACAGTTTCTGGTGAAGGTGCTGATTCCTTTACATACTGTCAGGAGTTTATCACTCTTCCATGCACAGGTAGAAATTATAAAAAACATTTTCTGCTTGGTTAAAACAGAACAGTATGCTTGATTGCTTTGGAAATCTTTTGCTTAGCCAAAAAAATCTTCTAAATGAAAATGAAAAAAAGAAGCCCGCAGAAAACTTTTGTCATGTGGAATAAAAATGAAACCAATAAGTATTTGGTAGATTTAATGCATTTTGTAGAATAAACCTGGTGGAATGTATAGATAGATTTAGAGATATATAGATAGATCTCTGGGTTTCAGATAACCTTTATTTACCTGTAAGATATTGTCTAGCACTGAAACTCTGTAGGCTTTCTTCAGGCTCCCAATCTTTCTTCCCCTCTAATGAGCTGTCTTCCCCACTCATCCAGGCCCTGATTCTGCAGCCAGAGGTCTCAGTTGTTTTTGTCTCTTGCACTGTCCTCTGTCTAGTCTTTCTATCTTGGTAATTCTTTACACACTCACCCTCTCTGCACTTTGGCTCTAAATCGATCCTAATTTCTGCACTCTGGCCTCGCTTTCTTAGTCTTTAATGCCAGTTTTTGGCCGTGTTGGCTCATCTCATGTAAGTCGTCATGATGCTGATGCTGCCAAAAGTGTAAAAGAAATACATTTGCAGAACAATGAGCCTTTCAAAATGTTGCTTACATGAGTACAGTTGGAACCCATAAAGTTCAAATGGTTTCAAAATGTACTTGGACATATTCTTTCTTCACTTTTCGTTTGTTTGTTTGTTCTTTGCTGTTAACTGCAGCTTGGATGCAGTTGCAAATTCCCCTGACTCACGGTTTAAAATAGGATTTACAATTTAGAATAAGATGCATAATGAACTGTTCTGATTCTCTGTTCTTTTTAATACTGAACACGTCTTTTGAGTTCTCAGTAAAAATGTCATAATTTCATGTGTATATATTTTTTTTCCCCTTCACAGCTGGCATATTGTATAGTACAGTTTCTGGAGAAAGATCCTTCACTCACAGAGCCAGTAAATATTTTTGTTTTTTTTTAATATATCTTAAACATCCAGTTTTCCCAGCTGTGAAATTGTAAAATTTAATGTAAAATTTACTTTCTCATTTGTAATTCAGGTCATTAGAGGTTTAATGAAATTCTGGCCAAAAACCTGCAGTCAGAAAGAGGTAAGTTCTATGTTGCTGTTAAGACTTCAGTAAAGGAGTTTGATAGTTCTACAGATAAATGTTAAAGATACTTTTCTCCCAGGAACATCCAGAGAGTTTCAGGTAAATACCATAGGCTACTCTTAAATGCTATTGTGGATTTTGGCATCTGTTTAGCTCAGTCTGTGTTCAGACTGTCCTGTGTTGGACATAATTTTGACAATAAAGAGAGGTGTCAAGCTGATGATAGTTATCATCTCTGTTGGCAAGTTAAGCATTATATTGTAATATGCCAATATAAGTGTTCTTTCACAAGGGAGTGACTCTTCATGTAAAGAGAGCAAAAGTGAATGTTGCGGAATTATGTGGAAAATTATATTAGAAATTGCAACCCTTTGTGTCAAACCTACATTTTCAGAGGTGGGCTAGAGGTATTTTTAGCTTCTAACATAGATTGGCAATTAGTTGCATGATTACCTGATTTTGCAAATCTGAGTTTACACACTGATATTTATGGGCACAACAAGAGCATCTTTGTTTGAAAATTGGTCCCAAAAGACAAGCAATTAAAGATGGATCCTTTAATTACCAGGGTAAAATCCTGGCCCATTGAAGTCAATGAGAGTTTTGCCATTGTGTTCACTGGGACCAGGAATTCACCCCAGGTGCACAGTGTCATCTGGAAATTCCTTAGGGCAGAGACCATGCATTATAAGCTGTAAATAGAACACTAAGCATGTGTTGGTGATCAGCAAATAATAATAGATCAGAGGCAAGATCCAGGAACTACTGAGTATAGAATTAATCACTCAGTTTGGGATTTAATACTAGGAGATGCTGAGAATGGAAGCTAATAGAAGTTGAGGATGTTCAACACCTTGCAGGGCAAAGGTTTTTTAACCATGATTCGAATGTAGTCTTGTCTTCTCCCTCTTACTTATGTTCACTCTCCCACTTAGCAGTCATTACTGTTTCACAAATCCTTCAGCACTTCAGAGTCATTTGAACCTCCCTGTCCCCAGAGGAACAAATATGTCATATGGATATGAAAGGTGTGTGCAGGATTAGGGCCTAAATTGTAGGGGGGTTATAGCACTTGTAACCTACAGAAACATACCTATTTCTGTATGAATACAACTATGCAATGAATTTAGAGCTAACCAAACGAGCTACAAAAACTGGTTCCCGTTGTTTCATAGAATATCAGAGTTGGAGGGGACCTCAGGAGATCATCTAGTCGAACCCCCTGCTCAAAGCAGGACAAATCCCCAGACAGATTTTTTTTTTTTTAAACCCCAATTCCCTAAATGGCCCCCTCAAGGATTGAACTCACAACCCTGGGTTTAGCAGGCCAATGCTCAAACCACTGAGCTAATTGTGTTTAGTCTTAAAGTGCAAAATTTTGAAAACTTGTTCCCCACCTGCTGTTAATTGTGGGGGCAAATCCTGAAATTTAGATATCTTAACTATCTGACTTCATCAGTAAATAAAGTGGATGACTACATTCTGTTGTTTGTGCCTGTAGAATTAGAGGATGAGTTGAGACCTGTTTGAAAATTTAGCCGATAAATTGCAAATACAAGAGTTGAGGAGTTCTGAATTTAACAATTACTTGTGTCTAGGTCATGTTCCTTGGGGAGCTGGAGGAGATCTTGGATGTGATTGAACCTTCACAATTTGTCAAAATTCAGGAACCTTTATTTAAACAAATTGCCAAGTGTGTCTCTAGTCCTCACTTTCAGGTCAGTAATACAAGTACATTTTTTTTTAAACAGGAATATAGTTTCTAAGATCTTGTGAATATACAAAACGGATGCCTAAATGCTGAGTTTGCATTGTACTGATTAGAACATATTTACTATTTGTATATCCATGGACGGGTTTGTTACAGTAGCAATACCTACACTCAGGGAAGAGTGAAATAGAAAAAAGATGAGACTCCAAGGGTGAGATCTTAGAGTCCATTCACATAACAGCACAAAACTTGCATCTCAAGTAAAGGAGGGGTAAGGTGGGTTGGGGGAAAGGGCATGTTAGAGGCAGGGTGACAGGATGCAGTGCTTCAGTGATTCTAAGCAGTTCTCCTTACCTGTCCGGGTAGGCATGGAGGCTGCTGCAACTCAGACAGCCCCCCAGGGCAGTCTGAATTATCCCAGCAGCTGCTCCAGCCCCTAGAGTAGCCTAGAATCAGGACGGTGCAATCCTAGTCTTAGCCCAACCCCCTGTTGCCCTGGGCTTTGATCCTGCCAAGTGTTGAGCACCTCTTGTGAGATACTTCATACTCTTGGCTCCCTGTGATTTTTCTGGGAGACAAGGATTTGAAGCAAGCCGCAGCAGGTACTCTGCACTTACTCTGGGTTCAGGGCGTATGACTCTGACCATAAAAGTGATCCAAATAGATTTTAGTTCATATTTAACCTTTCACCAAATAAGAAATTACAATGAAATCAGACACTGAATACTTACACATTAATTTTAACATTAATCATGTTTTAAATTTATTTTATATTTACTTTAAAAGACCACCTTACATTAAAGCAAGTTATGCCCTGGATAAAAATAGAAATTTCATTTAGAAACTAATGATAACCTATTGATTGACTCTGACGCTATTTGTTTTGTGGCATGTTTTCTGTAAAATCTAACAAATTCGTAGATAACTGATTTTCTGCTAATGGGTTTTGTTCCTCCCTCCCCATCAAAGGTGGCAGAAAGGGCGCTGTATTATTGGAATAATGAATACATCATGAGTTTGATAGAAGAGAACTCCAACGTTATACTTCCCATCATGTTTTCCAGTCTTTATAGGATTTCCAAAGAACACTGGAATCCGTAAGTTTTGGCATTATCTTTCATCTGTCCACTTGCTGAAACCTATATATTCAACCCTGGAAATTCCAGATAAAGAAAACATGAAATAGCGCCAAATTCAGACTTGATGTAAACAGATGCCACTCTATGAAAGCCAATGGGATTTAAACCAGAGCTGAATTTGGCTCAGAATATTGTTAAGTTATCTGAGACATGCACAAAATCTGAACTCTGTAGGATAAAAGCAGCAGTGCAAATTGTTTTATTTCCAAAATATGTTAAGGCAGCTAATGTAATATTTTTTAAACTTTTGTATTTATTTTTTCATCAGAAATACAAAAACAATAGAAATAAAATATTGTATAATTACCAAGAAAAAATGTCAGGCACCAAACGTTTCTAATGCTCTGTCAATACATTTGTATAAACTGGTTTACAGGATAAGTGTGACTGTAAATTGGCCCAGACATACCCCTTGATCTTAATACATCTCTGTAAATACATAATAATATTTTGAGTGGTGTCATATAATCAGTGGCAGCAGCATTTTTCTAAACATTTTCTAAACACTCTTAAAAAAAGACATTTTCATCTTGACACGATCAGGATGATGTACCTGTCTCATTTATCTGGGTTTTTTGTTGTTGTTGTTTTGTTTTTTTACAGTAGTCTAGGGCAGTGGTTTTCAAAGTTCAGGTCACGACCCAGTACTGGGTCGCAGAGTGCAAGGCACTGAGTCGCCTTGCTCAGCACCCAGGGACCCTGGTGGCTGGCCAGTAAGAACTAGTAGTCCCTACCTGTTCTGACACCACGCTGTGCCCCAGAAATGGCCAGCAGAGGTCCGGCCAATGAGAGTTGGGGGGATGGTGCTTGCAGGCAAGAGCTGTGTGGAGCTGCTTGTGCGCCTCCGCCCAGGAGCCAGACTTGCTGCTGGCCGCCTCCAGGGCACAGTGTGGTTGGTGGTGCCAGGACAGGCTGGAAGCCTGCCTCTGCATCCCAGCTGCGCCGCTGACCAGGAGCTGCTAGACGTAAACCCACGCCCCAATCCCCTGCCCCAGCTCTGAGCCCCCCCCAAACCCGGAGTCTCCTGCACCCCAATCCCCTCATCCCGGCCCCAGCCCAGAACCCGCACCCCCAGCCCAGAGTCCTGACCCCCTCCCATGCCCCAGCCCTGAGCCCCCCTCCTATACCCGAAACCCCTCATCCCCAGCTCTGTTGGGTATCGGGCATCAACAGTTTTCTTCAACTGGGTCGCCGGAAAAAGAATTTGAAAACCAGTGGTCTAGGGAAACATTTAATTATATGTACAGTTATAATTAGATGTCATCCATTTACTACCTGGGTCACAGAATATGTCTGGGGGTTGGTGGATAGCATTTAGTAATCACATCACAAAATTTAATGCTGGGATCATTTTTAGCATGCACGCTGCACTCCTTATTCAGGCCTGTACTTTAAAAATTTGTGATTGAAGTAAAGTTTTGTTTCTTAGAATTATCAACTCTTCCTCAAAGATTTTTTCTTTTTCCAATGGACTTGTTTTCTTTTTACATGTACTAAAGTGAAATGATCATGAAACGTACAAATCCAAGGGAATCTTTCACATTTCTCATACTTGGGTTCTTTACTTTGAGATATTCATACTCTATTCAAAGGCATCTATTGAACCTTTTTTCTGTGCATCATTCACATTTGATGTTTAGATTTTAATTACGTCTGCTAGAATAACAATTTTGACCATTGTATTACATTCAGAATTGCTGCACTGCTTGGTGAAGTATCTGCAGTTGTATCGAGGTAGAGGTGTAGTAGGAGATTAGAATCAGGTTCAGCAATTCCAATAAGAAAAGTTCAGGAAAGTGTGTACATTATTTTTTGTTCTTATTCAATTTCAACTGAAACTAATAGATTCCTTATCTTTTTTGTATTTCACAGGGCTATTGTGGCTTTAGTCTACAATGTGTTGAAGGCGTTTATGGAAATGAACAGCACCATGTTTGACGAGCTGACAGCCACTTACAAGTCAGATCGTCAGCGGTAACTTTTTAAAGCTTTTTTGTCAACTGTGCATAAGGCCTGCTGTTTAATTTTTTCCTCACATTTTGCTGTGATTGCATAATTTCACACATGATTGATTGCAATGCCTCATTTTTTTTTTTCTGCATGCTCATTAGCCTTCTCCTTGCAAGATGCCAGATAACCTCATGAATAGGTGGTTGTTTTCTCCCCTATGAAATACAGTACCCGTTGCATAGCTTGTGGATCTGCATTCCTCACAGAACTCCTTTTGGCACCACATTCCAAAAGACTTAAATGTATCAAGATTTTCAGTAATAAAAGAAGAACAAGGGTTTAAAGATCTCACTTTGCTTAAAGGCTTCAAAAAGGGTGGAGGTTGGACGTGAGGGATTTCCTCAACACATGACTCACCATAAGACCCATCCTACTTATCCTGCATGTGGTCTTAAGCCTAAGTGGCACCTTTCAGCCCTTTCAGTTTTTTCCTTTTTCACGGATCTTGATATAGCCGAGTCCTTTAGAGTGCAAGATCCAGTAGATGCACCATTCATACAATCATTAGTTGCACCCTAGTAAAATGTTTTTTGTCTATTTTCCTTAATCTTCATTCTCCAATTATAGTGCATCATCTTTTGTCTAAAATTTCAGCTTATCCAAAGCGGCAGGTGAAAAAAATGAGGAAACTTCGGGAACTCCGGGCAGTTTGCGACTTCGTTTAAGTCGTGCCTTTTGTGTGACTCGGGGTTCCCACAAGCAAAGCGAAGGGTACTGTATGTCATCAAACCTTGTTAGGTTAGTATAGCCTCTGAAGTCTTTTGGAGGCCATAATACTGTTGAATTATGTGACCAGGTTCATAGTTCACCTTCCTTTTGATTTGATTTGCTTTGCTTTTATATGTAATAAAATGCAATGTTTTATACATTTAAAAATCTGTAATTGATGAGTTAGATGGTGCACTGGATTAATGACTGCACTAACGTTATTTCTGGAGTCCTGAGTTTAAACCTGAGCCGAATCGTAGGTGACTTGATGGTTTTTGTTCAGGCCCTGGTAGACAAGGTTCAGTCTGTCAGATTAGCTGACATCATCACTGTCCAGTTTGTAGTGTGTGCGACACAGAATCCTAGGACTAGGTGTCTGATCCAGGAAGGTTCTGAGAAGCCTCAGCTACTACTGAAATCAATGGATGCTGGAGGGACTTTTTATCTCATGAGGCATTCAGAGTTTCACAGGATCAGACCCTGCCATAGCATGTATGTTGCAGGTAATGACTGTGTGGAAGAGCTTTCTTAGCACTTGCTTACATGACCTCCACTGTATCTAGGGCTGGTGCTGATCTTTTAAATATATTTATTTATAAATTATTATTTTAATATATATACTAGAATGTAAAAAATGAGATAACTTCAAATATTAAACCATGTTTAATATTAACAATTAAACAATCACAGTTTGCTGAGATAAAGACTTCTTAGGGTTCTGTGGACAAACATGGGCAAGTATTTGAACATCTTTCCATAGGAGATTGGATTTTCGTTTACTAAGTGCTGGTGAAAAATTCATTAGTATTTGTAAGGAGTGTTGTAGGTAGGAAGTGGTAAATAGTTCAGTAAGAACTTGATAATGGGAACCCTCAGAATGAAATTCAGGAGTAAGAACACACATTTCAAAGCGGCCAGGTGAATTGTAGTCCAGTCCAGTTGACTTCAGTGGGATTACTCACAGGATCAGGGCCTAGGAATAGAAATAAGTTATAATAGACTTATGTTGGGTTCCCCAATAGAACAAAGTTTACAAAAATAAGAGTGATGTATAGCCAAGTTATTTAGAATTTGTTAGGGCTAAAGTTTTCAGTGTCAATGAATAATAATAGTTCAAACATAGATGAACTAATGAGGTAACCTACTGAAATATTTTAGAAAGAAAGGATACATGGTATAGTGATTAGATAATATAATGATAAATTTCTGGTAAGTGTATTCACCATTTCTTATATTTAATTTTGAATATTTTTCAGCAGCTATGTGTAATGAAAGTAGAAACTATGGATGAAAACAGATGTTTGTTTCTAACCAAGAATGGTGTTAATAGATATGGCCAAATGGCTGCTTTTTGACTAAATGTATGCAGCCTAAGTGATGTGAATTTCCCAGGTAGCAAGTTGTACCAGAATAAAGCTTCTAAATCAGTGGAATATTTTGAGAAACTCTGCAGTGTGACAAATTGGGAATCTAGATTTCAGTACCCTAGATGTCCATGATGTTCATGTTCCCATTGGACCTGATCCTGCAATTGAAAGCTCTCTCCAACTTGTAGCATCAAGACCATACATACTCCATGTGTTGTTGTAGTTATCAGAACACATTGACTTAATTTTATACTTATTTAAAGGCAATTACAACATTGTCCCCACATTATAGCATAAGGACCATATTAATTCCAAATAACCAGTGACAAAGAGAGAGACCTCAGAGAATAAACAAATTAAGAAAGTTCTAGTTTAGTTTTTAATTTTTATTGGGTTTCCCCTGAAACTTCATCCACTCAGTTTCCCAAGAACTCAGTTGGACTACAATCTCATCACTCTGATTCCTTTATCTAATTAGGCAGCACAATCTGTTGGTAAAGCAAACATTGCACAGATTATTTTGTAGGGATTCAGTAGGAATAAAGACAAATGCATTGAATGACGGTCAGATCCTGCAACTGGATTCACACTAGCTACACTGGGATGGAGCACTGGTCTTGTTTGAGAGAATAGGCTAGGTTTAACATTAATGAAAGCAAGAGAGACCCTAATACCCTTCTTTAAACAAATAAATAAACTTGAAATTGTGAAATAGAACTTGGCCAAAAAGTATATATTAATCTGAAATGTAATATATTTGCTCCATAAAACATTTAAATATAATTCTAATGTGAACTAGCTATTTTTGCTCTATTGTAAAATTAACATAAGTAAAGATTTTTAAACTTTTTTTTATTATATCCCATCTTCTGTTTCTCTTAGTTTTGTTCAGCATTTTTGATGTAGATAAACTAAAATTTGGAGTAAAAAATGTGTACTGAAAATAAATATACATTAGGGGAAAATGCATGTGCATTAGAAAAATTATTGCTCATAGCTTATATAAAATAAGTATTTTTGGATAGGTACTTTTAAAGCTTCCTTGCTGTTAACACTTCATTTTATTTTATCTGCTAGTGAGAAGAAGAAAGAGAAGGAACGTGAAGAACTGTGGAAAAAACTGGAGGATTTGGAGTTAAAGAGAGGTCTTAGACGTGATGGAATAATTCCAACTTAACAAAAGAAACAAAGCAGCATTATTAACCTGTGGAGTCACACATTTATGTAGTAGAAGATGGAGCAACAGTTTTCTGTATTGTGCAACTTTACAGTAGATTTCACATTTGTTTCATTATTACAACAGCACTGTATATAACTGTCTCTAAGTAAAGGAAAAAATAAGGACTTTTCTCCAAAGTTTGGACAGCAGATGGACTTCTCAGAACTTTGCAACATAATCATTGTTTTGACCCTTCTTTAAAACCAGTCTTCAAAGATCTGTTGATGAAAATTGCTATGTCAAAATTTCATTGTCAGGACCTGTTCCTTATTTATCATTAGCAGAGAGTATGATACAACTTTCAAATGTGAACAATCTTAAATTTAGCTTGCCTTTCTGCTAAACTGTTAAATGTATTTATAGTAAAAGAGAAAAAAGATTGTCATTTCCTTTTGAGTTTGTGTAACATCCTCCTTCTCTGGATAACTTTACTGTAATTTGACATTTTTTTCCCTTTTGCACATCTTCATAAGTTGAATGTCCATGCAGATCAGGGCCATGAAAAATATAGGTCCCTAAGGTTTTGTTTACTGGTGTGAGTATCTTTCCGGTACCAGGCTAGCACTGGTACTCCTTCAATTTAAACATTAGGAGTAAAAATAAAGAGATGATAAATGTAGTAGGGAAGGAAATTTCAGATTAATGCATCAATTTATTGTGAATCCACACTGTCTTGAATCCTTTGAAAAGGGCAATAGTAACACCATGAACTTCAGTACCTAACCAGTATTAGTTACATGTCATTGGACACACATACCAGAGCTGTTTTGGTAATACTAATGGCTAAATGATTACTATATACGTTTTATTGGACCATTTTGAAATTATAACGACAAACGCTAAACAGTACAAGTATGAAATTGATCTCCAGTGGTCATGGGTCTAATTGGGAACAGAGCTGAGCAAACAGTTTGGACTGTTTGGAGTTGTTGCCTTACTTTTTAATATGTATTTATAAAGTATTCCAGCAAAAGAGGATGTAGCCTCTAAAAAACATACTATAGTGTTTTTGTGACTGTAGTACTATTACTCATCACAGCGCCAGCCCTATGGTTTTAGCTGGAAAGGATTCTGGATAATATACTTCTGCATTCTGAAGTGGATGCTCATTCCTAACTACTGTATTTGTTACCAAAAGTGGTTCTACAAATGCTACTGAAAAAAAATTCTGGAAATCCTAATGTCCTGAGTATTAATAATAAAGTTTAAAATGCTTTTATATCAAAGGTGCATTGTGACCAAATTGTTTAAAAGAAAAACAAGAGGGCTGTATTATAAGTATGCATTATTGGCTATCTGCTTTGTATTTAAAAGTGGAATCTTACATCTTTGATCGGTAAAATGCTGATAAGACTTATGTACAGTATATATTTAGCTAATGCAGTTGCATTATTTTATATGGAAAGGTATGTGTTTCAGGATTTTTCTCCAGGATGCTTTTGAACTGTTATAGACATATGACAACAGTGAGTTGATAATCCTAAACCATCAATCCAGCAGTATTTATGGTATAAAGCTGACTTGGTGTTCATGAGTCTTTGTGTTAGTTGCAAACATGAACTTATGACCTGTTGCCATTGATAGAAATACAGTATAAGTACGAGCTTGTATATTTTTCTTCCTACTATTCAAATATACAGTAGAATTTGAGGTTTTCTTGTTTCCAGGTGCGCAAAAAAGAAAAAATGGCGGGAGGGGAGCAGGAATCCAATCCCAGCTTTCTGACTGTTTCAGGATTATCAGGTCACAGTTTGTACACATGGGTCTGCACATTGGATGTTGTAAATGCAACAACTTTGTAAAAACTTGACACTGTTAATTCTGAAAAAAGAACAGAAGTAAACTAGTCATATGCAACACAAAACATCACAACATGGTTTAATGGGATTAATATAAGCCTTTTATAAGAACACTGACTGGGACTCAATGTAAACTTGGCAGATACAGTCAGTGAAACATTTTATTTTAAAAGTGCTGGAACAAAAGTGCAAGCTCAGATCTGAAGATTAAATAAATTTATAACAAATCGTCCCTTAACCCTTTGATTTTTGACAGCCTTTTTGTTTCTACTACAGGTTGGGGTTATATTTAGTAGTGTGACTATGTCTGAAATTAACATGCTGTATGAGAGGGTGCATTTAAACTCATGCCTGACTAGACTGTGTTAAATGGTCAACAATTGAACTATTATGGTGGGAAGAAATCTTGGTGTTTCCTTTTTTTTTTTCTGCCTGGTGGAATTAAAAGAAATAATGCGACATTAAAAAAAGACACCTTGTCCTGTACTTAGAAATTTAGGTGAGTGTTGACCATTCTTGGATGTTCTTGGTTTCAGCATGACCTACTGGAATTGATGGTACAAAACGGATGAGAACCTAGCTGGTTGCAATATTTTGTTACCTCTAATGGGGGATATTGGGGAGTATCTAAAGTGATTTTCACTTCCAAGATGGAATGTTTCTTTAAATTGAATGAGGTAATGTGATGTTAGTCATGCGACTCTAAAAAGGTGAGGTCAGTCTGACGTTGTACTTTGTGATGTACTTAAAGAAGCGCTTGCCATAGTACTACAGAATCCACGCAATCCACTGTTGGCTGCAACCCAAAGGCAATATACTGCTCCTGTCCCACTAGAGTCCATGGGAGGTTTATGCAAAGATAAAGGCAGCATATGGACTTAAGTCAATTGTGATCAGTGCATCTGTTCATTTGTGATTTTGTTTGCTTCATGGTTTTGAGAAACTACTTTTTTTGTTAAGTATCAGAGGGGTAGCCGTGTTAGTCTGAATCTGTAAAAAGCAACAGAGGGTCCTGTGGCACCTTTAAGACTAACAGAAGTATTGGGAGCATAAGCT
>NW_020664540.1:6827369-6888759 GCF_002925995.2 Terrapene triunguis
AGCTTATGCTCCCAATACTTCTGTTAGTCTTAAAGGTGCCACAGGACCCTCTGTTGCTTTTTACTTTTGTTGTTAGTTTTTTGTAGACTGCTAACATTACAGTTGATGGGAGATCACTCATGTCTTGTACCATATTGGTTACAGGGGAAAGGATTGAATGTTGTCAGGTAAAAGTAATGAACTACATTTTCAAAACTAGAGCATTGCATCAGGTTATGGGGATGTAACAGCTGTAAAAGTTCTTCTTGCATACTTTAAATTGAGCATGCATTGCTTTCTTCATCTTGCAAGCTTTCCTTATTGTTTTCTTTTCATTGCTATTGAGTGTTTTTTGTCTCTCTTCCAAACCTTTGAATGCTTTAAATAAAAGTACTCTAATGCCATTGGAGTATTTGCAAGCAGGGTTACAGTAAATTAATCTTGGTTTTGTTCGCATAAATAGAAGGATTTAATTTATTTTTACCTCCTTCTATATATGGAACAATCCAGGATGCAGAGCCAAGAACTGCTTGAGCTAGAATTGAAGCAGCTGTACTTATATTGTACATGTGTAAGTATCGCCTCAGGCTCTCTTACACTATGGAAAAAGAAAATATATTACGAGCTTTAAAGGCTTTTTTTATTGTTTTGTGGGAGAGTTGGAGAACTGGATAGATATTTCCTCCTCCAGTGCACCTCATTTTCCTTTCAAATGGGAACACACAACTGGCTTAGGAGGCAGAGATGCCCTTTTTTCAATACTGAGAGTTGCCCTGTGACAAAATGAGGGTGATAAACAGGCATGATGAAAGAATGTTTTTATTTGCACATTAATATTTTTATTTTTGTATCTTGGCTCATCAGCTTTCCAAAATAGCTGTGTAATGAGCCACAAACTAGTTTTTCTAGTAGGTATTGGCAGTGAGTTTTTTATATTCCCCAATATTTTCCTTTCAGAGTCTGTATAAAAGGATTGTGTATCCTTGAAGCAAAATTCAGCTAACTTTGATTTAGAAGAAAGTTTTATCCAAGTGCTGCTTACTAGCCACAGAAGCAGCAGCATCTGTTTAAGAGAAACAGACATTCTATCATGACCTCTCTGAATACAGGTTTATTTTTTTTTTGGATCACTTACTGTAAATATGTTATAATCATAACCTCATGTATTGATGAGGGGGTTTCAAATATAAATAATACCAATACATTTCTTGTCATTGTCCTATTTTTGATTGTAGTATAAAGAATGACCTGCTCATGCTTTTTGTTTAAAAATTAGCATTAGAGTAATAGATTTCTTGATATTTTAGTATTTCATTGTTTAAGCAGGAGAGGGCAGCAAAAGTTCATTTCCCACTCTTCCCCCTCCCCCCTCCCCAAGAATGCCGTGGTCCATTACTGTTTTTAAATCTAGATGCAGTTAAACTATTGGGTGGGTGGGGAAATAAAACATTTTTTATATATGAAAAGTTGCTTATGGAAATATATAGACTGGTCTAACCAGACTATGAAAATGTCTTCTATGCTACAGCAAGGTAATAATAAAAAGAAAAATCTTCCACCTCTGGTAAATCCTCTTACCTCTGGGTAAAGTGAAGCAGGTCTTAAAGACTTGGATTCAAAATGTCATTCTTTGGACATCGTTTACTTTCTTAAAAATGGTATTAAAGAAACAAACTCAAACTCAATGGTGCTCCCAGATATAAATATGTATCCTTTCTCTTTTGCAAGAGGCTCTGTACTGTGGGTGCATCTAATAAAAAAGCAATGAAGTGTTTTCCAGGCGCGTGGCTTTTTTTCCCCTGTCTATACTTCACATACCTTTTCAGCAATGGTCTTCCAGCCATTGGATATCATTTCTTGTACATGTCAAACATTAAGGTATCTCAGTGATGGAAAGATGTTGAGTTAGTGAGACAGGAATGTTAAGGCTCTGTGAGAATTTCCATTATAAGCTCCCAGTTTTCTTTTGGAGTGTGGTGATTGGTCCTGTTAAATTGCAACCACATCTGAGTCTAAAGGAGACCTTAAAACCATTGGATATGGGAGCATAGGCATTGGCTCTGTGGCATGCTTCCACTAACCCCTGTCGACCTTGAGCTCTGCAGGTGTGGAAAGGGCAAGACTGGTTGCTCTTCATGATACCATTCTGCCCCTTCAATCTCTGATCTAGTCTGCACTGTCCTATTCAGTTCTCCCAGCCAGAATCTGCAGTTCTTCACACACACAGCCCAGGAAGATGGGGATGAACCCAGGCAGAGGCCAATGGGCGGATCTTGTTAGCGTGTGACTCCTGCAGGAGTTGTGCAACCATGGAAGTCAAAAGACCAGCAGTGGAGGCACAGGGATCCCTTCCAGATGGCACTGGACTCAGCTAATCCTCTGGGATCTGTGGATTGAACCCCTTTCATGTTCTGTAAGGGCGCCAGGGCAGGGGGTAGCCTGTGTCATAAGGAATGATCATTTGCCCAATAATCTTGATTTAAAGGTTTCAAATCCTTAGGTAAATTATTCCATTGGTTAATTAACCTCTGTTAGAAATGGGTGCCTTGTTTCATCTCTCAATTTATCTAGCTTCAGCTTCCAGCCACTGGCTCTTGTTGTACTTTTTTCTGCTAGAATGAAAAGCCCTCTCTTGTCAGAAATCTTGTCCCTATGTAGGGACTGTGATCAAGGCACCTCTTAACCTTCTCTTAGATTAAACTACATAGATTGAGCTTCTTTAGTCTCTCGTAAAGTGTGTTTTCCAGTCCTTGGAAGGTTTTCCAGTCCAGTTGTAAGAAATTAATATCCTCAGTGAGTTACTACTCAGTGGGGATTTCTCTGTTGATTATTGTTAAAATAGGAAATAATCTTTAAAGACTCAGAGGTATTTAAAAAAAGCTTCTTCGTATTTGCAGTACTAGTACCATAGGGCTTGTCTGCATCGCCCTGCAGTTCAGACTGCAGGGCTGGGAATTGCAGAGCGCTCTAGCATGCTGCGCTGTAACTGCCCCGTGTGGACACTGCGAGCGTGAACCAAAAGGTACCTAGTTAACGTTAACATGGGTCTCCTTCAAACAGGTAACCTAAACACAGTTATCTTTTAGTTCTCTCCAGCAGCATCCACATGAGGCAGTTACAGCACAATTCTTTGGTGCACACTGCAGTCCACACACCCCTAGTCTGCAATGCAGCCCAATGTAGACATAGCCATAGTTACTTTGCTAATTCCCTCAACCTCAAATTTCCTTCCCACAAGTTCTCAGTTTCTCACCCAGCAGCAGACCTTCATTCCATGTTAAATTCAGGATTGCCCCACACATTATGGGCTGCCCTCAATCATAAGTAGGGCCCTACCAAATTCATGGCCATGAAAAATGCATCACAGACCGTGAAATCTGGTCTTTTGCGTGCTTTTACCCTAAACTATACAGGTTTCACCGGGGAGACCAGTGTTTCTCAAATTAGGGGTCCTGACCCAAAAGAGAGTTACAGGGAGGTCACAAGATTATTTTAGGGAGGTCGCCGTATTGCCACCCTTACTTCTGTGCTGCCTTCAGAGGTGGGTGGCTGGAGACGGGTAGCTGTTGGCCGGGAGCCCAGATCTGAAGGCAGAGTTGCCGCCAGCAACAGCACAGAAGTAAAGGTGCCAATACTATGCTATGCCATGCCATCCTTACTTCTGCAGTGCTGCTCTCCAGCTGCCCAGCTCTGAAGGCACCACTGCCACCAGCAGCAACGCAGAAGTAAGCCCCCCTACAATAACCTTGCGACCCCACCCCGCACAACTCCTTGGGTCAGGACCCCTACAATTACACCACCCTGAACTTTCAGATTTAAATAGCTGAAATCATGACATTAACAATTTTTTAAATCCTATGACTGTAAAATTGACCAAAATGGACTGTGAATTTGGTAGGGCCCTAGTCATAAATCTGTGGGTACCTCTGCACTATGGGCTTTAACTCCCAGAGATCAGAAGTCTGTATTTACACATTTTCAGTTTAACGTACATTGTAGCATCACTTGTGGCATTAATTCAGAAACTGCTTAAAGGGCTTGAATTAGCAGCTGAAATTATCTGTGTTTTAAAAGATTAAATGCGGAAGCCAAAGAGTACGCTGTAAATTTGCTAATAAACATTTTGAAAGAAGCCTTGCTAACAACTGTTTGCTGTGACCTGACACTTTTTAAAAGCTGATTGCAGCCCAGGCACGTGAAAATCACATTACATTGAAATTTTTTTTCAGTTGTTTCTCAGTGTTTTCATTATTCCAATCCTTTTATTTTACATCAGACTAATGTGTTTTCCAATAAACTGGAAATGTCTGTTTCCCAAATGCCAGGGTGGTTGTTTTTTCGTTGCCTCTTTTATGCAGACAAAGAAATACTGCACTCTGTAAAGTTGGACAGCTGCACTGATCAAATTAGGTGCAGCTATTTTTTAAAAGTCTGATAGAATAATCTGTTGTTTGAAAGAAGCAGATGTAGGCCCTGTTGCTGTGGGGATGCACCACTAGGATGCTCTAGTAAAAGTAACAGAAGCCACAACTATATTAAATGGCTTGTTTTCAACTCTTATGTGATGATATGGTTGGTGGACTGTCCTTACCTTCCTTTCCTGTATTGACTCGTGTGTCATCTCAGTCTGTGGGGTGGGAAGGCCTCTGTGTGCTGGCCATGGCTGCAGTGCCAGGCACTAGAGCCATCATAGCTGTTTACCTGATCCCAGCCAACCACGATACCCAAATGAATGTTCATTTGTGATCAGACTTCGGTTGTGTCTCAGCTTACAGCAGCTTGGGTATAAATAGCAGTGGAGATGGTGAGGCATTGCTTAGGAGAGTAAAGACATGCCAGAACCTTTAGGCTATCTACCCTATGCGCCCAAACAGTGCGTCCTGCATCTACTCTGCTATTTTTAACAGTGTGGTGTCCCGCTGCCAGACTCTTCCCCCCCAATACCTCCTCCCCGCAAGAGCCTTTCACGGCCACGTGAAGCTATACACCCCAGTGTGGACACAGCCTGCTTTTCACTGCAGCATGTAGCTGCACGTAGCCTATACGCCACTGCTCGTGTAGACAAGGTCTTAGGTGAACATGTAACTGCACTCTCTAGCTGTTGACAGGCTAAACATTTCCCCCTAGTGGTTATCAATTGCCGGTAGCTGCGACGCATGGAGCCATGAGGGTGGCTTGCAACGTCTCCTGTCAGGCTTAACCATGTCAGTGTTGAGGAGGATCAACTGCCAGTGGTTGGAAGGGTGGGAGTAGCACAAATAGTGGTGTGTACCGGTGGAAATTTAATAGTTGGGTGGGGATAGGGTGTCGTCTTGTTTGGAGATGGGATTCTTTTGGGAAACTTTTCTGCTGTTCTCTCCTCCCCCTCTTTATCCTCCTTTAAGGCCCTGCGTCACCATCATGTCCATAATGTCAGGAAGGAACTTGCCAAAGGAGGATCCAGAATCTTTCCATCTTCATTAGCAGCAGGGCTGGATTTAGGAACTGTATGATTGATTGGGGGCCTAGGTCGGGATTTGGCTCTTGTGTTTGTGGACTGGTTATTGGGATAAGGAGTTGGGGACTGCAGCTTTGACATGGGTTGACCATCAACCCATTTAGTTTAATGTTACAAGTTCACCTCCGCTTTTTCTGGTGCAGCAGGCACATCCGATTGGTCTGTTCACAGATGGACACAATTTCATTTCAGATATTTTCTTACCAGTAGTACTGTACAACTGGTGGATATGATTACCTTTTGCTATGCTAATGGGACATCATGCTCATCTATTGACACAATGACTCCCCAGCACACTCTGCAGAGGTCCCCTTGGCTGTACAGATGAAATGCTTGGGATGGAAGGATTGCAGGTTTAAACCAAAAGATATACCAACACTGATAGTTTTTGAAACTAGGACAGGCATCTGCATTATATAATATTTGGAAGTTCAGAATTGTTAATGGATAGGGCCCTACCAAATTCACAGTCCATTTTGGTCAATATCACAGTCATAGGATGTTAAAAATAGTAAATTTCATGATTTGTTATTTAAATCTGAAATTTCATAGTGTTGTAATTGTAGGGATCCTGACCCAAAAAGGAGTTGTGGGGGGTCACAGTACTTCTATCCTTACTTCTGCACTGCTGCAGGTGGCGGCGCTGCCTTCAGAGCTGGTTAGCTAGAGAGCGATGGCTGCTGGCAGGGAGCCCAGCTCTAAAGGCAGAACCACTGCCAGCAGCGCAGAAGTAAGGATGGCATGGGATGGAATGGTATTGCCACTTTTATTTCTGCGCTGCTGCCTGCAGAACTGGGTCCTCAGTCAGCAGCTGCCACTCTCCGGCCGCCCAGTTCTGAAGGCAGCAGTGCAGAAGTAAGGGTGCCATGGTCTGGTATTGCCACCCTTACTTCTGTGCTGCTGCTGGCAGGGCGCTGCCTTCAGGGCTAGGCATCTGGCCAATAGCCACCGCTTTCCAGCCGCCAAGCTCTGAAGGAAGCACAGAAGTAAGGGTGGAAATACTGTGACCCCACACAACTCCCTTTTGGGTTTGGACCCCCAATTTGAGAAACGCTGGTCTCCCTGTGCAATCTGTATAGTATAGGCTAAAATCACACAAAAGACCAGATTTCATGGTCCGTGACACAGTTTTCACAGCCATGAATTTGGCAGGGCCCTATTAATGGAGCTGCTACACTAAGGGCTGCTGTTTATTGTATCTCAAAGTAAACTGAAAATTGGCAGAAATACACTCTTGGTTTGCTTGAGTGAGGAAATGCGGAATTCAGACAGTGTTAATTAGTTATTAGTTCACAGGCTATTTCACAGGCACAAAGGGATATTATCCGCATTTGCTCTACGTGACACTCCTCAGACAATAGTTGATTCACATAGTTTGTATTATAGAGTAGATTCCAAGTGTCAATTATAATTGAACTAATATAGTTCTTAGGAGTATGAAGGAAACAATGTTTCCTTCTGTAACTCAGTAATTCACACAATCGCATTTTAATGATATGCCATTAAGTGATATATGTTCAACAACGCTCAGCAGAGACAGATTTTAAAAAACAGCACCAAACCAAACAAATTGAACAAGGTGCAGGTACCTGTGACCACACGTTAGCAGGAGGGAGAGGTTGAAGATCAGGGAAGAGGTCAAGACTTTTGGTTATCTCCAAACCTGATAGATTCCCCTACTATGTAGTCTTGCTGGTCTCATAGCTGATGTTGTGAAAGGTTTGGAATATCAAGATTCCCGTCAGGTATGGTACAAGGCTTGTTTCAAACTGATATCAGGACATAGTTCTGTCTGCTCCAGCAGAGGCCATAGCTAAGTGATTCTTCTATTTAAAATGGTTTCATGTCATAAGCTTCAGTTCCCTCTAAAATTTCCAGTCTGGATCATTAAAAGAACATTTGCCTACCTCAAAATCTGTTGCCACATATTTGAATATGCAAACCTGTAGGTTTTCCCCTCCAATGAGAGGTCTAAAGCGTTCACAAATAACACATTTTAAAAACTGTGACCTCTCATTTTGCCATTGCTTAAAATATTGATACAATAAATCCGACAGACCAATTAAAGATACATTGAGGTCTGTGATTTGGAAGTTTTAGTCTCAACTTGGACAAGGCTCCAATAGATTTTAGCTGATTGTTTCAGTGCTATAATTTCCATGTATTCTCAAAAAAGCTACTTATCTGATAACTAGCAACCAAGTTACTCGAGTCTTTTGATCCTAAAAATCACACTGTCATTTATAGACCGTGAGTGAAATTTAAAGGGAGGCATGCTGCGGCAGAAATATTCAAGACTACTATAGAGAAGGGTAGTGGCCTTCACCAGTTCCTCTGTAGATAAATCCCTCCAACTTGGATTCCTTGGGCTCCATGGTTAAGGTTTGGAAATTGAAGTGTTTCGAAAAACAATTGCACATGACACTCTATGGGAAGCTGAGCTTTCTTTCATCTCCACTGTGGTTGGAAAAGGTTTCTCGCCTAGATGATTTTTCTCTTGCTGCAGAGCAAACATTGCTGTTACCCTGACTGTTATTACAGGTGACCTCTACACAGAAGCCAAACCAGAAGGTGACAACGCTGCTCTCCAGACCTAGCATTTATATCTTTTCTCCTGGAATAAACTCAGGTATGTTCTGCATACAACAATGCTGTTAGCTGTGCCTCACATCCCCCTGTTTAAGCCGGAAGTCAACAGCCATCTGTCCCTAAGGCTAAGCTGTCTCAGTGCTCCCAGGATCACCATGCCCTGAACAAACCTCTAACTTCCCTTAAGCCCTTCCAGGAACATCATGGCTTTCTCCTTGTTGGGGGTAAGTAATGGTAAATCAGGATGTAACACACAGGATCCATGCAAGCTCTACTCCATCACAGTCTGATTGCTAAAGTATTTGTGATGAAAATCATTAGCTGCTGACTATTGAAATTATTAGCAAATACAATTTGGAGAGTCAGGCTTAGCACATAAGAAAAATCCAATTGTGTTGCTGAGCTGGATTTTAATTTTCAAAGTATGAGAGCATCCGAGGGGTGACCAGCCAGGTCTGCTGCTGTTTTAATCCCACCTGTGTGCACATTGTAGGTATAATTCTGTTAGTCTTTCTCTTGACCTATTAAAACTCCACACCAAACACGTTTTATAGATTCTTGTGTGAGAAATTCAAGTGCACTCAAAAAAAGTGTCTACACTTTGCAGTGTATAGTACCTGCAAAGGGGGATTGGGAAACCCGGATCCAAAGGAAAAATACTCTTTTAACAGTAGCCCCTTGGTTTATATCAAGGACCTCAGATTCATTTTCAATCCTCTTGATTCAATCAGGGAGCTCATCCATAGGGCCTGATCCAGTGAGGGGCCAAGCATTCACAACTCCTCCATAATTCAATAAGCGCTGCAAGTGCTCCACATCTTGCAAGCGATGCTCAGGACCTCACAAAGTCTCCAAATCTCATTCCTAGGGAAAGAGATTAGCTAATTTGATAGCTCATAAAAGACCCATCCCCACTTTTTTTCTTTTAACAGCTCATAAACAGTAACCCCGATAAATCCATAGCCATTAAAGCTGCTTTCTGTTTTCCCCTATTAAAATACCAAGCCAATCTCAAATCCTTGGCAATGAAATATGTGCAGTCTATAACTTAATGGAACAGCATTCAACTCATTATCAGGATGTTTGGCTTAATTACCAGGGAAAACAGAACCTATAAATGAGCTATTTAAAGTCATAATGGCATTTTCTTTTGATCAGGTTTCAATTAGTCACTAATGTAAGAAATCCTGCATTAGCTGCATCACGTCAGGCTGGGAGTGTTAGCGTGAAATGATGATTTTCCATGTAAACATGATTCCAAGGGATAACAGGTCAAGCAACCTTAACAGGTTGTAAAAGGGTAGTCCCAGGGCAAGGTTGGGGAAAAAATGGACTGAAAATGTTTAATAAACAGATCAAAATATTGGGTTAAATGTAGGCACTTCCTCCTGAACAGACTTTTCCAGTCCCTGAGATGTCCAAAACATAGTGGAGTGAGGTGAGGTAGAGGCTGAAATGTGAGCTTTCTACAGAAACATGGAAATCAGATGAAATAAAATACTTTTCTTCAGTATTGGCTTTTCCCCCTCGTCAAGGCCAAGTTGAGAAGGCTTGAAGTCCAAAATCACAGGTTTCTCAGGGTCCAAACATATTTTCTTCCACTAGAATTTTTTAAAATTGAATGGTTTTCAATGGCATGCACGTTCTACCATGTCCCTCCATTTCTTCATCCCAATGTCTTTGTCAGTAAGTTTTCAACGTACTGTGCTATCTCAGTAGCTCCCCAGTCTGAAAATGTACCCCTGCTATCCAGCAGAGCACTGTTCTGGGTCTGAGAGTAAGCTGTTTTAATCACAAGAATAGAAAAATGTAACTTCCCTGTTGGCTAAACTAAAAAGAATTTCATTTTTTTTTTCATTAAAATGTTTGCACTGCAACCACTAAGTTAGCTCTTCTCGGACAGTTTGTGAGAGGGAAGGCCAGAGAACAGAACCTTGATGAGAGAGGTCTGGTCCAGCCTTTTCAGGAACTGTGGGACCAATCCTGTTCTCATTGAAATAAATAGTAGCAGGATAAAGGCTTATGACATTATGGTGACAATGCGATCTCATGTTCATATGGGAACACCTTGATACAAAACTGACTAAGTTGTACGCCTTATGAAAACAAAGCTCAAAAGAGTGGGGAGAGAATCACACCTCTAACCCTAACCTGTGCCCGATGTTAAACCAGTGAAAGCAGGATACTTGTGTAACATCATCTCCTACTCTGTGTATTCCAGATAATGGGTCCATGAATGTTTTTTATACATATACAAAATTCAGAATGAATTGGGAAACCTATCTCACGCACTGCATATCTTATAACATGCACCTGACAAAGCTGTAGAAAAATTGCGTGTTAATATAGTGTAGTATTTGAGAAGTAGCTGTGATCATGTAGTTAGACTGCAGTGTAATGCAACAACGTAAGGGAGTCTGTCAGTTTTATTGAATTGTATACAGACAGCCTATCGGACAAATGAAATGATGCCTGTCCGTAAAAAGGACAAGTTTGTGAACCGGAAACCATTGCAACAAACCGTTGTGTTTCTGCAGCTGTGTCAACCAAAAGGAAATGTTGTAATTCTCCTTTCTGTGACTGTCACCTTTAAATGTAGGGGACCGTCCCTTTTGGTTGCATGGAATCCTGTCATTTTGTGATGAGATGCAGAATCTTACCGAGTGAGTCACTGCGCGCGCTCTCTCTTTCGGAAACTTTTTCTGGCTTCTCTGAAATAAGTCATCTAGACTGAAAATGATCTGTTTAGATTTTGGTGTAAGGCACAACGAAGTGAGATCTTCCCAGAGAGTCTGAGAGAGTGAAGGCCATGAAACAGAAACTTTATAAGAGCGGTCTCTACAGGACTTGGTACAGGAGAGAATCTGGACCAAAGATTCTGACTGAACTTTACACTCCCTTTTTTTATACATTCGTAAAGGACCTAATTCTGGACCCTTTGATATCAAGGGTAAAACTCCCATTGATCTCAATGGTGCAGAAAAGTCCCAGAGAGAGAGAGCTCTATATTTGAAATTCCAAAACTTTTGCCACACGACAACTACCTTTTCCATTCAGGGCTTGCATTTAAAAAGCCTCTTCCGTTTTGATTTTGCTGGTTCTACCTTTCCCCGTGTTATGTGGAGAGGACCTCTCTCAAACTAGGAAAAACTTTTCATGGGTGACCACTGAGTTGGTGCACGTAGCTGCGCATTTCCAACATCCAAAGGGCCCCAACCTATAAAGTACAATTTCCCAAGGCAATCATGCTGGCCTAACTCTGTCCCCGTTGATTTCAGTGGGAATTACGCCAATGCTGAGCTCCTTTGAAAAGCTCACCTGTAAAGTATGCAGCTGCTGAGTCATGAAAAATCCATAGGATATGGGAGGCTTCACAAGCTCAATTGCAAAAGACCATCATAGAACCCTAAAGAGAGAGACTCTTTTAAATATACTCCTAGCTGACACTCCTTGATGAGATGAATCATAAATTTGAATTTCCTGTCCTACGTACAGTCTCAAGGATAATGTCCCAGGATCTTTCCTACTGTACAGAAACCAGGGGTCTCCTGAGGCTATTGATAGGCAGCACGTTTAATACAAACAAGAGAACATACTTTTTCACACACCACACAATTAACCTGTGCAACTCATTGTTGTGATGGCCAAAAGTATAACTAGGTTCACTTAAGAACTAGATAAGTTCATGGAGGATAGGTCTATCGATGATTAGCCAAGATGGTCAAGGATGCAACCCCATGCTCAGGTTGATCCTAAACCTCTGACTGCCAGAAGCTGAGCAGGGAAGACAAGGACGGATCTCTTAAAAGTTACCCTGTTGTATACACTCCCCCTGAAGCTCTGGCACTGGCCACTGTTGGAGACCGGATACTGGGCTAGATGGACCGTTGATCTGACCCAGTATGGCCATTCTTATGGTCTTGTAATCTTTCAAACTTTCCTTGTGTGGTAGCCACACATAATGTCCTTTCCTTGCAGAGCGACATCTGCATACTTTCCCCTATATTTCAAAGTGGCACATAGAATTTTATTTTCTCAGCTCCCCTCAACTTCAGTGGGAGTCCTGCTTTGAAAATATAGCTTTTCATTTCTAGGTTTCAATTTGAATGGCTATATTGGGATCTGAGCAATAGATTCTGATGTGTCTGCGTGTGCCACACACTAGCCTCTGGCTATGGCACACTAATAGCTGCATTGACCCATAATTTACATGGTTGCCCTTCAAACAATAGAATAAAGCAAAAATTATTTTGGGAACAAAGAAAATATAAAATGATCTGAAGCATGAAACATCTTGTTAGACCATCAAATGCTTACGAATTAATCTCTGGTTTGGAAGTCTCTCTAAATGAGAAAAGCATTTTGTTCTTATCAGGTTTTATCTGTCTAATATGATTAATTCAGACATAACCCATGAATAACACTGAATAAAAGACGCACTTAAGGGAAAGCAAAGGTGTTTAGCAACAGCACCATGAAATTGAATTTGCAGTTCTCTTTCAGTTAATCTGTACTGAGCAAGAGACGAAAATTGACTTCTACCTGAACCTCCAATGCTCACGCTTAGAAAAAGCAGATCTCTTATATTTGTGAAATCGTAGCTAAATTGTAATCAATGACATGTTTATCAGTGGCATAAAAAACACCTGGAGGGACGAGTTCTATTTATGGAACTACTGCACAGACGCAGTAACCGTTCTAGCCCTCCATGATGGAGTTGTCAGATGTACGATGGCTCTTGAAGAAGCAGCGTGAACAACAAGAGTGAAAAATGTTTTGCTAAGCAACACTGCACCTGCTATAAGCCTGGTTTGCAAGTGGCTTCTCGAGATGGATTGTAACAATAAAGGGGTAAATGCTGCTGGGGGGTATATGGCAGATATAAAAGTGAAAGATGCTTTCAGCGTGGTCTCTATGTGCTAGTTTCTAAAAGGGCATAACGAGCTGGCTTCAGTGGAGTTACATCAGCATAAAACCAGGATACCACAGTGTTGAATCAGGCCCAAAATATTTTACATACAGGAAAAGGGCACCCAAACCAACATCTATAGCCTTTTTATGCTTTATCCTAATCTGCGCTCCTACTTTTTCTCAATGTTGTTGTGGTCTGTGAAACAAACTGGGATGCGCCTTACACTCATTTTCTAGTCTTTCTATCACCTTTCCTACCAATTTAGGATCAAGTTCTCTTTTCTCATGTTTATTACTCTGCTTAGGGTATTTATTCCTACCTTCCTAACCAGTAGATAAGCCCTTAGCTTCTGAAACCCTTGCTAGGGTGAAACGTACTTGAAGTAGCTTTACAAATCTATAGCTCTTAGACTTTGTGGTGATGGGCACTTTAGAAATATCTAAACTAGAAACACACTATATTCCCTGTTTAACACTCCCATGTGCAAACAATAATAAACTCTTCATGGCAGGCACTGTCTCTGTGTCCTATACAGGCCAAGCACAATATTAGTTCTAGACAAATAAATAATAACTTTTATGGAAAGCTCGTGTGAAACAGGGTAGAGCATCTCTCTGGAGGTCTTTTGAGTTGTCCTGTACAGTTTCACAGACGACTGAGTCCATTTTAAATATTTCTGTAGGGTGGTTCAAGAAAACCTATAGGTTCAAGAAACCTCCTACACTCTTAAATTCTATGGGCCAGATCCTCAGCTAATGGAAATCTACATAGTTCTCTTGATGGAGACATTTGTCTATCTAATGTGCTCATTTGACACACACACACCCCGGTACCAAAGTATCTGAGTGCCTTACAATCATAGAATATTAGGGTTGGAAGGGACCTCATCTAGTCCAACCCCCTGCTCAAAGCAGGACCAATTCCCAGACAGATTTTTTACCCCAGTTCCCTAAATGGCCCCCTCAAGGATTGAGCTCACAATCCTGGGTTTAGCAGGCCAACGCTCAAACCGCTGAGCTATCCCTCCCCAACCGTCTTTTAATGAATTTTTCCTTGTGACACCTCTGTGAGGTAGGACAGTGCTGTTAGATCCATTTTCCAGTTAATGAACTGAGGCACAAAAAGCCCAAGTGACTTATCCAAGGTCACACAGGAAGCAGGGAATTGGCCTGGGACCCAGGAGACCCTGGTTCAACACCCTAGCCACTGACTGTCCTTCCTCTCATGGTATAATCTCTCTCTTGTCATATTCTCTTCCCCGTCCAAGGCAATGATGTCATTGTCATTCCTGTGATTCTCTTAAGCATATCACATGACTAAACTATTCCCAAGTTATTTTTACTCTGCTTGCATTTCATTAGACACTGAGACTCCATTTAAAAAACCCAAGTTCTATAACTTCAAGAGGGCAAATTCTGCCTTTAAGTACATAAGGCCCTGGTCCTACAAGCTGCTTTGTGTGGGCTGCCCCCCGTGCAGTGGAGTTGGAACAATTTGTATAGCAGGGGTTGTGAAAGCCATTGAACAAAACTGTTAACATTGTATATGATGGAAACCACTTCAAGCCAGGGGGTGCAGCAGCGCCCTTGCCCCTGTGCCCACGTGGAGCCCTATTGAGATCAGTGTGGCTCCGTGAGGGTGCCTCAGTCCAGCAATACAGCATAACTTGCAGGATCAGGGATTTAAACTGGAAATGGCCTGAGCTGCCAAATTTAAATCCAAATCCAAATTTCCCCAGAGATTGGGGGGTGGTCAAGTTATGGGGATTGGTTCGGTCTGTTCCAGAGATTCTTGGTGTATTGTTGTTTAGGGCTATGCCTGCTGGGATCCTGGCTCTGAACCTCTCCAGAGTCTGGGGCTGTTCACGGATTACTTTTTTCCCCTCCTGATGGTGGATTTTGATTAGTATAGTAGCTTTGTGAGATCATTGTAATTGGAGTCAATGGAGGAGACAGTTAGATGCTTTGTTTCAAGAGGCCTCAGTTCCAGCTCTGCCTGTAAACTTCACTGATCACCAAGGCAATCTGGAAAACAGAGCATGAAAACCAGTGGGGATGCATGTCGGAACAATGTGTCTGTTTTCTGGTGCACTGGACATGAACAATAGGGAAATTAATGAATTAAGATAAAGTATCTTTGAACTGCTGCAGTTTGATTATGGAGCTTCATCTTCAGCTTTTGAGCCTAGAGGAGGGGATTACTGGAGTTATGTCATTGCCCAGCAGGTTGTCAGGAAAGTCTAACACCCTCCTTTCAAAAGACCATTAGAGAAAAGCTATGGAATGCAGAAATGATTTGAGTTCAATTGCTTATTGTCAGTCAGGTATAATTTACATAGTACCTACATTTATTTGGCAATATGTTCCAAGTGCTAATGAAATTAAAGTAGATTTCCAGGTAATTACATGAGTTAGAAACACTGCACCCAATTCTGATTTTACCTGCATTGGCCTTGCACAGGTGGACTCAGGTGGAACTGAACTCTTGAATTATACTGGACTAGATGTGACCAGAATTGGGGCCAATGAAAGTCAAATAAAAAAAGCAAGAGATTTTGGCTCCAGCTCCAGCAGGTTTAAGTGCGTACATCATCTCAAAAGTTGGAGATTGGGGATGCAGGTGTCTCGTTTCACATAGTGCCCAATACTTGAATCTGTTACATTAGTACAGATTTGATAACTATCATAGAATAATAGAAGATTAGGGTTGGAAGGGACCTCAGGAGGTCATCTAGTCCAACCTCCTGCTCAAAGCAGGACCAACATCAACTAAATCATCCCAGCCAGGGCTTTGTCAAGACAAAACCAGAAAAAAGAGCTGCAATACTTAAGGTTTAGATTCCAGTTCCTTAAAAATATGAAGCTAAGTGAAATGAAATATTACAATTTGAGCATATTTGTCCACTCTTCTAGGTGTTTGGTGGGTTTTTTTTTTAATGGCAATATGCAGCATGTGAAAAATGGCTTACATACAGTCATGCAGGAAAAATCATCGTAACAATGTGCAAAGTTCATGGAACAATGATCTTTTTGCCCTTTTGAACAGCAACTTGTGGATCTAACCCTGCAAGCATTGCTCGGGCAATATTTCCTGTTGAGTTTGCCTCGTTTAGGATCAAGCAGTAAATAAAGAGCAGTATTGATCTTGGAAGCTTTGGTTTACAGGGTAATCTGGTTTCAGAGCCCCCTAAGTTTTGCTTTGAATTGTGGAATTCAAAAGAGCCCAAAACTAAAAGGGAACCAAGAATTTTTGCATGGATTTGATGCAAAGCAACAGTTCGTTTGAGTTCTCGAAGGTTTGCAAACCTCTGATGAATCTGGGCTGAGTTTCGAATTTGTGTCTAATTAGATCCATTTTCTGTGGTTTCAAGGCACGCTACCCACCCGCACTGATTTAAAAGCTCTAGTGAATTGCAGGTTTGCTTTGGGAGTACTGAGTTCAGGAAAATCAGCCAATTTTGATTTACAGTATTTTTTCCCTGAATGTTTTCCCAAGGTGTCATTTAAAATGTGCAAAGAGCTGAAAGAGAAATATGGGTTGTTTGTTGAATGCTACTCATTAGGTAGGCCGAGGTAAAATTTACAAAAGTGCTCAGGTGAAGTACCATTGTACTGAGCCCAATAACTTGTTCGCCTAAAACATATCTTCCAGAGAAGTATTCAGTCTTGATTTGAAGACAACACAAAGGTAAGATAATGTAGCAAGAAGAATGGGTACTACTGGACAAAACAGGCCAAGCCCTGAGTGCTTGCTTTCATAGATTCATAGTTTAAGCCCCAATACACCTTTAGATCATTGAGACTAACCTCCTGTATGTCACAGGCCATTAACTTTCACTTCATTACCCTCGTATTGAGCCCAATAACTTGTATGGCTAAAGCATATCTTCTAGAAAGGTATCCAGTCTTGATCTGAAGACATCAAGAGATGTAGAATCTGCAGCTCCCCTTGGCGGTTTGTTCCATTGGTGAATCATCCTCGCTGTTAAAAATTTGTGCCTAATTACTAATTTGAATTTGTCTGGCTTCAGCTTCCAGCCATTGATTCTTATTATGGATGTCTCTGCTGAAATTAAGAGCCTTTTAGTATCCAGTACTTTCTCCCCGTGAAGGTTCTTATACATTGTAATGAAGTCACCTCTCAATCTTTTTTGATGAGCTAAACAGATTGAGCTCTTTAAGGGTATGTCTACCCTTCGGTCTAGAGGTGTAGTTTCCAACTCAAGGAGACATACCTGTGCTAGCTCTGTTAAAGCTAGCATGCTAAAAATAGTGTAGAGCTGTGAAATCATGAGGCACGGGAGGGGCTAGCCGCCACAAGTAGGTAGCCATGCAAGACACTAAGGTACAACTCCCCGTTCTGTAGGCGCAACCAGAATTCCTTGTTCCTAGATATATAACTTGGCACTTAGCTATATTAAAACTCATTCTGTTAGAATGGGCCCAGGGTTATCAAGTGATCTGTGTTGCTGCACTGTCCTTGTTGTGTACCATGCTGCCAATCTTTGTATCATCCACAAATTTTATCAACAATGATTATATACTTATGTCCAGATCATTGATGAAAATGTTGAATAGTGTTGGGCCTAGAACCTCACTAGAAACACTCCCATGTGATAATGATTCTTCACTGATGGCCAGTTTTTGAGATCTATCAGTTAGATCACATGTTGTCAGTTAACATGTGCTCTGTCAATGTTGTACAGTGCACATTTTCGAATCAGAAAGTTGTGAGGTACTAAGTCAAACATCTCGCAAAAGTCTCAATACTTTACACCTACGCGGTTACCTTTATCAACCAAACTTGTTGTTTCCTCAAAGAATGAGATCAGGTTTGTTTGACAAAACCTATTTGCCATAAAACCACACTGACTGGCATTAATTATATTCCAACCCTTTTAAAATGTTTTATTAATTGAATCCCATATCAACTTTTTGATTATTTTGCCCAGGACTGATGTCAGGATAACTAGCCTATAGTTATCTGGGTCATCCCACTTACCCTTTTTGAATACTGGCACAACATTAGCTCTCTGCCAGTTTTCTGGAAAATCCTCTGCATTACAAGATTTATTACAAATTAACATCAATGGGCCAGAGATATCCTTAGCCAACTTTTAGGATACTTGGGTGAGAGTTATCTGGCCTGCTGATTGAAAAATAGAGTAGATGTTGTCCGAGATCCTCCTTAGTTACTAATAGGCTGAAAATACCTCATCATCATCATGTAATATGAGTACATCATCCTACTACTTTCCAGATGAAGAACAGAAATATTTGTTGAATACTTTCTGCCTTTTCTTCTTCATTATTAACAGTTTTACCGACTCCATTTAGTAATGAGCCTATACAATTTCTAGCGTTTCTATTGTTTCTAGTTTAAAAAATTCCTTATTGTCCTGAGTCCTGCCAGCCATGGATTTTTTCCAATGTCTCTACTTCCCTTATCAATTTTCTGCACTTCATAACTTCCAATTTATGTTGGTTGCTATTTATTTTCCATTGGTTATATGTTGCTTTTTTATTTTTAACTGATGCTTTCACTTTGCCACTGAACCAGAATGGACTTTTAGCCAAAACTGCCTGTGACGGGTTGGATCACAGAAACCCCCTTGGGAGCTGCCACCCGATGTGCCAAGACTACCCCTGCTTCTGTTTTCCCTGCCAGCTTAGGGCTCCAGCACCCTGTCTTGCTGAGCCAGCCACTCCTGTCTGGCTCCAACACAGACTCAGGGTCTGAATCACTTGTCCCAAAACTGCAAGTTTACCCAAAAACAGCTCACAGGAGTGTGCTTGTCTTTAGCACTCAGATGCCCAACTCCCAATGGGGTCTAAACCCAGATAAATCCGTTTTACCCTGCATAAAGCTTATGCAGGGCAAACTCATAAGTTGTTCGCCCTCTATAACACAGATAGAGAGATATGCACAGCTGTTAGCTCCCCCAGGTATTAATACATACTCTGAGTAAATTACTAAATAAAAAGTGATTTTATTAAATACAGACAGTAGGATTTAAGTGGTTCAAAGTAGTAACCGACAGAACAAAGTAAGTCACAAGCAAAATAAAATAAAATGCGCAAATCTATGCCTAATCAAACTAAATACAGATAATCTCACCCTCAGAGATGCTTCAGTAAGTTTTTCTCAGACTGGACACCTTCCAGGCCTGGGCACAATTCTTTCCCCTGGTACAGCTCTTGTTCCAGCTTAGGTGTTAGCTAGGGGTTTCTCCATGATGGCTCCTCTCTCCTCTCTGTTCTCTTCCACCCCTTTATATATCTTTTGCATAAGGCGGGAATCCTTTGTCCCTCTGGGTTTCCACCCCCCCTCACTGGAAAAGCACCAGGTTAAAGATGGATTCCAGTTCAGGTGACATGATCACATGTCACTGCAAGACTTCATTACTCACTTGCTAGCACACACATATACAGGAAGACTCAAAGGTAAATACAGCCATCTGCAGACAATGGGAGTCATCAAGATTCCAAACCATCCTTAATGGCCCACACTCTACATAATTACAATAGGCCCTCAGAGTTATGTTTTATATTTCTAGTTTTAGATACAAGAGTGGTACATTTATACAAATCAGATTATCATACTCAGTAGATTATAAGCTTTGTAATGATACCTTACAAGAGACCTTTTGCATGAAGCATATCCCAGTTACATTATATCACTTATTACCGTATTTTCTCTAAATCTATCCCAGTTACATTATATTGACTTATTATTATATTTTTATAAAACCATGTAGACTGCACAACGTCACACCCTCCTCCTGAACTTACTGCCAGAGACTTGGACACTGACCATGGCGGAGGCAGTATACCTAAAATTTGTTTTTGGGCTCCCCTATGGGGCAGACACTCCTGTGTCCCCCAAAAGGGAAAGAGACCCTGATCCAGCTGTAGGCTCACAGCTCCAAGCTATGAGAGACCTTTCGCTGGCCAGCAAAATCCCCTCCCTTTCACTCAGGTTGGGTTTGCTTCCAGCTAGAGTCCTTGGGGTTTGTTCCCACCGCAGCAGTCACCAGGACCCCAACTTCCAGCTCCAGGATACATGTCTCTGTGCACCTCTTCCACTCCATTACAGCCAGGTCATGCTTCTGGGTCTTACTTGCTTTGTCTCTTAAGTCCAGGCTGGTGGGCAGCCTTTTCTTTTTCCAGGTCAGCCTTTTCCCAAGCAAATTGAACATCAATTTCCATTTGTCTTCCCTTGAGACCATCACTTGATGAGCTGGGATACCACAGAGAACACCCTCCTGCCAGAACAGGCACCCCTCCACTCCTGTCTTGCTAGGTTAGACACTCCAGTCAGCTTCAGCACAGACAGAGGTTGGGCCACACCCATCTGCAGTTCACTGAAACTGAGATGCACTCAGTTCAGGGGCTTCTTAGTTAACAGAGACATTCCCAGTGCCCATTGTTCAGTCTTTCTGGGCAATTTGCGACTTGTGTAGTTTTAGCTTCTTTTGATCTTCATTCTTACTTATTTTGCTTCCTTTTCTGTCCCTAATTCCCTTTCCCGAAATAAGCAAACAGAAAATAACAAACCAGTAACCACTTTGTCTGTTCTCCAGCCACCACACTTAAAACTCACTTAAAATCACTACCAGTATCTCAAAGCAATCAGCTGTGCACAGATCCTGCTCGACTACGCCACTGTGACGGGTTAGATCACAGAAACCCTCTTGGGAGCTGCCACCCGATGTGCCAAGACTACCCCTGCTTCTGTTTTCCCTGCCAGCTCAGGACTCCAGCACCCCGTCTTGCCGAATTAGACACTCCCGTCACACTGCCCTCTTTCTTGATTGTGGAATAGTGGCTTTTTGGCCATCTAATAAACTCTTCTTAAAGGACTCCTGAGGCACACATGGGGACTCCGATGTTCAGCACAATCTCCTTTCAGCAGTCTCTCTTCATTTGGACTTTACTCTAGTTTTCAGGATTTGGCCCATAGGAATTAGCATTAAGGTACTGTGGAACCTTCGTCTACTGCAGGTACAGAAAACCGACCAAGCTCCGGCCCCATTGTGCTAGGTACCGTATGAACATGTAGCGAAAGACAGGCCCTGCCCTGAAGAGTTACAGTTTAAATAGACAACACAGACAAATGAACAGAGGACCAGAGAGGTGAAGTCTCATGCCTAAGTTCACACAGTAGGTCAGTGGTGGAGCCCAGGAATAGGATCTAGGTCTTTTGGTCCCATTTCAATGCACTATTCATTGGACTACATTGCCTCTCCTAAGACAACACAGGTAACTAAGGTGCTTTCCTTGATCCAGTAATACTGTGTTAATATTTTTGTAAGAAGGGCCATTCTCCAATCTGCTAAGTACTACATGATTTATTTAAACACCAGGCTTGAAATATCTACTTTTCTGACCTCTTTTTTTTTCCTCCTGGACACGTTCTAGTTCAATCAATTTATGTTCCTCCAAGTTCAAGAAGCGTGATGGGCAAATCTCCTAGAGCAAGAGGAAGTTGAGTTATGGATCCCTGAAATCTTCATTTAGGGTTTACTTCCCATTGTTATCAGGGCAAGTCAGTATTTATCTAGCTACCATCTGAGAATACATTTCCTGATTGCTGCATTGTGACTACTCTGTTTATACTTGGCAATGTTTCAACTGTAACAGTTAGCAGAACTTTACACATTGTCTTCTATTTTAATTTATGATTCAGCCATGTCCTTTCAAAATTAAACCTGTTTGTCAGTTCCTTTCCAAGCCTGTTCTCTATACCTTTTATACATTTAGCAAATTGCGAAAAGACACACCCCAAGACAAATAAGTACCAATTGTGAGGACAAGGAAGAATCATAAAGTATTTGCTGGCAATGATATTCTTACAAAACAAGAGTTATCTTCCTTATAGTGCTATAAGCAAAAAACTAAACAACCCACTGAAGCACGGCCTAATGTGGACAAAATTGATGTGGGGGAAAAATGAACTTTGCACCATTTCTTTGGGTGATTTCATTTGCTCAAACAGCTTCATCTACCACCTCTACACTGATCCCTCACAAATCTGTCATTCTACCCCTGACGTGTGTCCTTCCATCCAAACCTCTTTCTGAGCCTGTCTCTCTGATACCTGCTTCCGGTGGTTTGCCATCAACTTCTTATCACCCCATCCACTCCTCTTTCTGTAGCTTTTGAACACACCATCATCTTTGTGAGTGGCCAACTTTAAAACCTCCTTATCCCACATGCTCAAGTGTGTCCAGATCTTCCCTCCTCTTCTTTCATGAGGTCTTCCTCCTGTCCATCCTTTGTCATGTCTTGATTACTGCCAACTCATCCCTGTCCCCCTCCTACCACCACTAGGTATTGAGTCTGGTCTCAATTTCCTGTTCATCATCTTCTTTCACAGAACAGTCTCTGCTCTTTCTTTGGTGCCTCTCATATGGATGTGCTCCACTTTCCAATCCCTCCTCCTCACCCACATCTGCTTGATGCCAACAAGAAATTGGGCAACTAAGAGTGGCAGCTTAGAGTGGGCTGTTGAGGACATTGTCAGAGCTGCTCAGAAAATGCTGATTTCCCCCCTCCTGTGAAACATTTCAATGAGAACCAAAAAAATGTTCATTTTTCGTCATCATTTTTCATGGCACGTTTCAACTTTTTGTTGAAAAACTTGAAATTTTTTGACCAAAATGTTTTTAGTTGGAGTTTGGTTGAAAAGTTTTCAGGTAGTCAACAAAAAGTCAAAATTTTCTTTGGAAACCAGATGCCGTCCATATTCAGAGCATCAACTATTGTTTCTTTAATAATCCGCTTGTTCTCCTTCTTTTGCTAATGATCTGTGCCTAAATCCCAGCTCCAGAAAAATAGTTACTGTGCTATGGTGATGGAAGCATTATAAATACTTAGGAGAGCGATAGATATAGATCATTATTAACCCACACGCTGTTAGTTTCATTTTTGCCCAGGCTCACGCTACAACCTCAGCCAAAATCTCCCCACCATCACCACCACCAGCCCATTTCTGCAACATAAACAATTTGCTCTCTCACAAGAGCACTTCCACTCCATCCAGGTGAAGGTACTACAGTTACTGTCATTGTTTAGAGTTAGTCCTAGCATCTCTACTGCCCAGGTTTTGCAGATGTTCAGACTATTAGCTGTAGAGCAGTGATATTTAAGAATATTCAAGAACCCAATTTCCCATTGAAAAACAGTTTTTGATGGAAAAATTTCAACCTGATCTAGTTGTCACTCAGAACAATTCAGATGCGCAGAATCATTCCCTAGACCACTTTCCTTGCGCCCTGGTACCTCTTCCCCTACTTTTTGTTTTTCTGTCTCTTTGAACTGTGAATGCCACAGCACAGGACCGCCCATCCTACATGGTTGCACAGTGTCTAATGTTTTGGGGTCTACTGAAATATAAACAATAATAATACATATGCTGATAGGGTAGAGACATTAAGACAGGCTGGGACAGAGGGAGACATGACAGAGGGACAAAGATGGAATTTAAAAAGTCCCTAAACAGTTTCCGAATTGGGCATCCAGATCAGTTTGGAACATCCCGGCCTTGGACCTTTTTTGGTGTTCTGTGGGAAGGGCACCACAGGCGGTGGTATTGGTGTGGTTCTGCTTCCTGGGGGGCAGGCTGTGTGGTGGTGGCCCAGAACCCAGCCCTTTGAGAGGTTCTAGGGCTGAGCCTCAATTAGGCTTCCTTTCTGCCATGGAGATCCCTCGCGCTCGGCTGAGTGCTGCGGAAAAGGCTCGGCCCTCAGAAGATACTTTTTGGAAAGTCTTCTAGAGCAGAGATGTGGTGGGTTAGGAGCTTTGTCAGTGAGTGAACTATGGTTTGCTGGTCAGAGAACAAAAACATCCTCAGCATTGAGAGGGACCATTTTGGGCTCAGTCCTGCAAGGGGCTGAGTGTCGTCTACTGCTACTGGCATCGTGGAGTGCTCAGACCCGCCCAGGAAGTGCATGACACCTTGTTTGATCAAGCCCTTAGTAGGATGGTGTACATGCTTTATCAGCATCTACAGCATTCATTGCTGGAGGGTGCAGCAACAGAGTGGTCCTTCCCCACAACAGTATAATATAGAGTGCTGAAG
The DNA here is from genome assembly GCF_002925995.2 of Terrapene triunguis. Classification (NCBI taxonomy): domain Eukaryota; kingdom Metazoa; phylum Chordata; order Testudines; family Emydidae; genus Terrapene; species Terrapene triunguis. The sequence goes on from NW_020664540.1 coordinate 6,851,429, forward strand.
GAGATTGGGTGGGGAGAAAGGACTGGGAGGCCAGGAGATGTCCTCTACTGTTTTGGATTAGTCTCCAAACTCTGAACATGCTCAGGTTCCCTCACCACTAAGTTTACATGGAGTTGGGCAACTCTGGGCCTGTTTCATCACTGGTTTCATGTGAAGGGCAGCTTTGCTAATGCTGGGATTTGCATTTCTTGTTAGCCATTCCTCTTGCAGTCATAGTGGACAGGCCATGAGTTGCTCATGGTTTGTTGATAAATAGGTTGGCTCACCACAAATATTTGTGGTATAATCACAAATAACCTATGACAATAACCAAGATGCCTTCAGCCTGATACTTGATTCCTTTGGTCTGGCTGTGCAAAATTGTGAGGAAAAGTCCCACTTCCCTTGGATGGATGGGGGCAGGACGCTGGTAAAGAGCCTAGTGACGCTTCCTGTAGTGAAGCTCACACCCACACCTGACCTAGCTGGCATTAGAACTAGGGGTGCTGGGGATGAGGCAGCACCCTCTGGCTTAAAGTGACTTCCATCATAGACAGGGTTTACAGTTTTGTTCCATGGCTTTCAGCACCCCCACTATACAAATTGTTCCAATTCCACTGTATGTGGCTTTGTGTCTGCACATCTGTATATATAGCTTTCTAAACATGTGTGTGATTAACTATTTGTCAGTCTGTCTCTCCAGCTCCTCTCACCACAGGCCAAAATCACCAAAGATGGCTGCCATAGTCCTTCAGTGTGACACTTCACATGGGCAAAATGGATCACGTGAACTGCAAAGGCTTTAGAATCCTGTACATTTTTAATTGAAAACAATATTTGGAAGGCTCAAAACCCACAAAAAGTAATGGGTGAAAATTGGGAAGTCCCTTCAGGTCTCTGTGCCTCAATTTCCCCATCTGTAAAATGGGGATAATGATACTGACCTTTTTTGTAAAGTGTTTTGAGATCTATTAATGTAAGGTGCTACATAAATGGTTGGAAAACTGGTCCCAGAGAGTAGTTATCAGTGGTTCACAGTCGAGCTGGAAGGGCATATTGAATGGGGTCCCGCAGGGATCAGTTCTAGGTCCGGTTCTATTCAATATCTTCATCAATGATTTAGATAATGGCATAGAGAGTACACTTATAAAGTTTGTGGACGATACTGGGAGAGGTTACAAGTGCTTTGGAGGATAGGATTAAAATTCAAAATGATCTGGACAAACTGGACAAATGGTCTAAAGTAAATAGGATGAAATTCAATAAGGACAAATGCAAAGTACTCCACTTAGGAAGGAACAATCAGTTGCACACATAGAAAATGGGAAATGAATGCCTCGGAAGGAATACTGCGGAAAGGGATCTGGGGGTTATAGTGGATCACAAGCGAAATATGAGTCAACAGTGTAACACTGTTGCAAAATAAAAAAAAGCAATCATCATTCTGGGATGTATTAGCAGGAGTGTTGTAAGCAAGATACAAGAAGTAATTCTTCCTCTCTATTCCACGTTGATTAGACCTCAACTGCAGTATTGTGTCCAGTTCTGGCTGCCACATTTTGGGAAAGATGTGGACAAGCTGGAGGAAGTCCAGAGAAGAGCCAAAAAAAAATGAAAGGTTTAGAAAACACGACCTATGAGGGAAGATGGAAAAAACTGGGTTTGTTCAGTCTGGAGAAGAGAAGACCAAGATGAGACATAACAGTTTTCAAGTATGTAAAAGATTGTTACAAGGAGGAGGGAGAAAAATTGTTCTCGTTAACCTCTGAGGACAGGACAAGAAGCAATGGGCTTAAATTGCAGCAAGGGAGGTTTAGGTTGGACATTAGGAAAAACTTCCTAACTTTCAGGATGGTTAAGCACTGGAATAAATTGCCTAGGGAGGTTGTGGAATGTCCATCATTGGAGCAGGTTAGACAAACACCTGTCAGGAATGGCCTAGATGATATTTAGTCCTGCCTTGAGTGCAGGGGACCGGACTAGATGACCTCTCAAGGTCCCGTCCAGTCCTACGATTCTATGATTCTATAAGAGCTAGGTGGTGGTGTTATTTTATATATTAGCCCACCAAGGTGTGGCACTCTGACCTCATTCCCTGTTCTGTCTTCAGAGAAGTCTTTCATATAACCTACCTCAGACAAATGCATGAAAATAGGCTTTGCAAGATCCCCTACAAGGTCAAACTGTGCTCTCATGGACTGACAAGGGGAGCAAGTTCTAGCGTCACGGACACTCTCTACTAAGGACACCCTGCCTCCACTTCCACCAGAGCAAAAATCTGGGGGCTCTCAGCTTCATTCAGTCTGGCTGATGATGGCCAGGGAGAGAAGGGGATATCTCTTAAGTCTGTGAGCCTCTCTGATGCATTCAGAATGATGGGGTTCTCTCTTCCCGGCTGTTTTAGGTACTTTCTTCAGGAAGAGCCCCGTGTATGCTTTTTTTTTATTTGTTTGAAAGAAGAAAATGTGTTTTGTGGCTCATTAAGCACCTTGTCATTTCTGTGCGGGCAGGCACCTGTCTGCCGTGCCCTCCAGGAGTATGTGGTTCAAAAAGGGGACAGTCAGGTAAAAGTCAAATATATTCATATTTAGCAGCTAAAGTATACACCTTCTTTCATTTGAAATAAATCTGAAAAAGTTGACGAAAGGGTAAGCCCCTAGTTTTTGACTGTCTGGGGAAAGCTTTTCTTTTTCTCCTAGACCCACCCTCCTACCAAAAAGTCACACAGGTGGTTAATTTTTTCTATTCAATTAAATAATAATAATAATAAAGTAACCATGGCAACTACTACATTGCAGGACAGTGATGTTACCCATCAGACATGAGGCAGCGCCTTAAACACCAGCACATGTCCCATGAAGAGCGAGGGCTTTTGAGATGCAGGGAGGGGTGGAGGGAATAGGTTTGCAATAGAATGGAATTTGTTTCCAGCTTGTCACTGCTCATTTTATTTTATTGTTTTAATTGATGCAAATGATGACCAGGGACCCCATTCTCGACAGCTGAAAGATCCAGCCCTTCTTTTTCTAAACACTGGAGCCAGGGGAACCTGTCAAAGGTGTCAGGTCTAAAATCTCACCCGTTTTTTCCTTTTTCAAAACCTGGGCAAATGCTGGTAAAAAAAAAAAAAAAAAACTTTCTGAACACAATGAATAGTTTTGTGAAACCTTTTTGTTTTGGCCAACATTTTTCAATGAAAAATGGAACATTTTTGCCAAAAATGTTTTTTTCAAAAACCAGACTGTTTCTGTTTTTGTTTTTTAGTTGAAAAAAAGGGCAGGGGCAGCAGAAAATTTAAAAAAGGATACGTGGGGCTTGCTTTTTAAATTTTCTCTGAAAAATAATTGGCAGTTTTGGATCAACTCTAAGCTGAGCCTTTGCTTATGAGGTGCCTCGTGCTCCCATTGATGTCACTGGGACTTAAAAGTCCTCAGCAAGGCTCAGGATTGGGCCCTCGGGGAAGAGCCTGGGCAGGAGGGAAGGAATAGGTCAGATTTTGGGCCTACCAAACTTATCAGCTCCTATTGATTTCATTTGGAGATGTGGTTGCTCAGCACTTCTGATAATCAAGCACATGTAGGGCTTCCACTAACCAAATGTTTACATATTTTTTCTAATAAAATAAAAGGCAGCACAGCCAAGCACTCGTGAGCAGCAACAATTACATTAAACGGGCTCCTCTACAGCAGCATTTCCCCCTCGAAGACATTAAACAAGAACAAGCTGAACTGGGCATTTTGAAGATTTCTGACTTTGGGTTACAGCTTGGTATGTACCAATAAATGGGCAATGAAGCTAAGGGTGGGACATAACCATACAGTGGTATTTAAATTAAAAATCCTCCCAGTTCTTCTAGCTTCTCTTTACGACAGGCTCGTCGATAGTTCCTGAGAGGGAAGATGGTCTTGTGGTTAAAGCCCTGGACTGGGCTTCAGCAAGTTCCTGGCTCTACCTGTCTCTCTCTGACTTTGAGCAAGTCGCCTTCATCCCTTTGTGCCTCTGTTCTCCATGGGCCTGTCTCATACTCCTTGTCTGTCTTAGCTACTTGGACTGTAAGTTGATGGGGCAGGGACTGTTCACTTCCTACATATAGAGTACCTAGCATGATGGGGCCTCAATCTGGAGTGGAGCCCCTAGGCTCTACCATAGCATATAAGAACGGCCATACTGGGTCAGACCAAAGGTCCATCTAGCCCAGTATCCTGTCTTCTGACAGTGGCCAATGCCAGGTGCTTCAGAGGGAATGAACAGAACAGGTAATCACCAAGTGATCCATCCCCTGTCACCCATTCCCAGCTTCTGGCAAACAGAGGCTCAGGACACCATCCCCGCCCATCCTGACTAATAGTTTTTGATGGACCTATCCTCCAGCATAAATAATATTAATAAACAACGGCTTGCTAGGGTAGCATCAGGAGTGTCTTTAACCAAAATCTAAACTGTTTTGAGCTGTCTAGTTAAACTTCTGTTTGCCTCCCACAAAATGCCCCTCATGTTTTTCAGAAAGTAAATACATCTGTTGGAGAAGCAGCGGCAGCAGCCCTAGTCCTGTGTCCTGGTTCATGACAATATATAGCACTTGCACAACACTTGTCAAACACGAACAGTCTCCCTGTTCGCTGTTGTTTCACACACAGGCGGGGGTGAAGTCAAGCAATGACTGTCTGTTTCACATTGGCCACAGCCTGGAAACTGTATCAGGAATTGGCAGTGCTCAAAGAGAGTCAGAGCCTACAAGACCTGAGCACCAGCACTCTCTTTTAGCACAAACTGAGAGACAACAGTTCTCTGCTGTTTCATGTCCCATGTGCTGGGTAATAACATGGAAGGCCTCTCTCTTTCTACAATGAAACTGGCTCTTCATTGAGTGAACTATTTACAGAGATGCTGCAACTGCAGCTAGCATCCCAGCCATGGCCATGTGGCATAGCTTCCTGGGGCCTCCACCAAATTCTTCTATCCTGTAACCTGTGCTCCTGCCTGTCATGATGAGGCATGGATCCTGATGGGGATCTCTGGGTGCTACCTTATTAACTATTTAAATATCCAATATAGCTGCAGGTTAAAGGGATAAACTTTTTTGGGGAAGAATCAAGGAGAAAAGAGTGAGTGTGATTCAATTAAAGTAAAAGGATGTCCTGGCTCAGTTGGCTAAAGCATCTGCCTAGGAAACAGGACCTCTTGGCAGGGGCAGCTCCAGGCACCAACGCAGCAAGCGCGTGCCTGGGGCGGCAAGCCGTGGGGGGGTCAGCGTGCCGGTTGCCGTGAGGGCAGCAGTCAGGCAGCCTTCGGCGGCACGCCTGCGGGAGGTCCGCCAGTCCCGTGGCTTCGGCGGCAATTCGGCAGCAGGTACGCCGAAGGCGCGGGACCGGCAGATCACCCACAGAAACGCCGCCGAATTCGCGTGACCAGCGGACCGCCCACAGGCGGGCTGCTGAAGGCCGCTTGACTGCCATGCTTGGGGTGGCAAAAAACATAGAGCCGCCCCTGCCTCTTGGTTTATATCCCAGTGGTGCTTGGTGCAGGATTTTGTTCAGTCTGGTTAGCTTGACAAAGAAGATTAAGGGCTGACTTGATTACAATCTAAATGGCGGATAAAAATTGGATAATGGGCTCTCCAGTCTAGGGGTATGTCTACACTACAGGATTAATCCGAATTTAGATAATTCGAATTTGGGAAACAGGTTGTATAAATTCGATTGTGCGTGGCCACACTAAGCACCTTAATTCGTTTTTTAACCACATTAATTCGGTGGTGTGCGGCCACACTACCCCATTAACTTAAACACAGTAATTCGGTGGTGTGCGGCCACACTAACCCTAATTCGAATTAACAAAATCGATTTAGGCGTTACTCCGCTCGTCGAGGTGGAGTACAGAAATCGATTTTAAGTGCCCTTTAATTCGAATTAACTGGCTCTGTAGTGTGGACGGGTGAAGGGTTAATTCGGATTAACGCAGCTAAATCCGAATTAAAGTCCTAGTGTAGACCAGGCCTAGCAGACAAAAGTATAATGCAGTGCAATGTCTGGAAGCTGAAGCTAGCCAAATTCAGACTGGAAATAGGACATAAATTTTTAACAGTGAGGGTAATTAACCACTGGAGCAATTTACAGGGGTTGTGGTGGAGTCTCCGTCACTGGGGATTTTTAGATCAAAATTGGATGTCTTTTTAAAAGATGTGGTCTAGTTCAAAAGGAATTATTTTGGGCAAGTTCTTTGGCCTGTATTATACAGGAGATCAGACTGGATGAACACAGTGGTCCCTTCTGGCCTTGGGGGCTATGAATCTATTCTGCATAATTCAGTCTTGCTGTAGCAGACACCACCATGCAGGGCCATTAGCTTAGACCTGTACTCCTGCATTGCGTCTTTCAGGGCCAAATCTGCAGTTCTTGGTTGGACAAAACTCTTGCCTGAGAATGGCCAATAGGATTGGGTGTCCCCATCTAATTTAAATAATGGAGGCCAAAGTCAGAGATGATGTGCATGAGGGGTGTACCTCAAATCAGTGGCAGTGAATATAAACTGGTGTCATTTACAGGCGGAGAGATTGGCAGGACACCACTGTGGCAGGAAAAGCAACCAACAGGAGGATATAAAAAGGTAAAGAAGGGAGACCTTTCTGCCTGAATATTTTCAGCAGCATTAGAATATATATAGACACAAGTCTTGATCCACTACTGACCCGTGTCGTGGACTCCTGTGCCTAGCATAGTCAATGGGCTCCATATGGGCACATGATTCTGCTCTTGTGGATGCAATTGCAGTATCGGAGCCTGTATTACTGCTGTAGGAAAAATGCAACTAGGATCCTGAAACTTGGATAGTGCATTAAGAGCATTGTTAACCTGTGTAACATACCTGCACGTTGATGGAGCTCTCGGTTGCCTTCTTTGGTGCTGAATGCTAAATGATTAATGAATAATGCATTTATTGGTTGATTTCTAGACCCTCTCTCTGGAGGCATGTATACTTCCTATCAAAAGGGCATGCAAGGCAAACAGAAAGATCACCACCATCGTGCCCGGGAAAAGAGATGGGCTTTGCACTACGTCCTGGAGACCAGCAGACTTTGGCTTTGTCAAACCAGTGGTGGTTGGGGGTAAATTTGAGTTGAGAGCCTTCTTGTCCAAAGCTTTCTTGTCTCAAGAGTGGGGTCCCACTCCTGGTACCAACTGACCCTTTCAGATTAGCAGTGAGCAACTTGATGGGCTTGTTCTAATAACTAACACTTGTGTAGTGCTTTTCTGAGATGCACAGATCTCAGAGCACTTTGCAAAGGTGAATGTTAGAGATGGAGAAACTGAGATTGCAGGGAAGTGAGATGACACATGAGCCTCTGACAGAATTACAATGATTTGCATCTGGACCCCTTTTCCTAGTTCCATGTTGCCTGTTGTTTCCGCCCCAGGACTGGATGAAACTTTTATATGCAGGACAAGGGAAATGGAAGAGTTTCCTAGTGTGAGCCTGGGCACAAGGATATATTTGCATAAGTGGTCAGGAGACTTTTGCTTTCTGTGAACATTTTTGCAAACAAAAAATATCACTCACTGATGGTTACAGAAAGTGACTAGAAAGGGTCTTGTTCACAGTGTGAATTCTGGGTTTTGTGTGCATGACTGTTTGTGAATACTTCCTTTGTGGTGTTTGCCCATCTCTTGCTGACTGTGGGATAATGATTACCTGAGTGTCTGACTACAATCCGAATTGCAAGGGGTTGAGATTTCACTAAGGCAAAGAAGATCCCTCTTGCCCCAGTGCATGCTCATTATTCCACTAGAATTATGTCACTCACCAGATACCCCTTTTGTTTCAGTGGGTGATGTTATGAAACAATACCCTTTACGTTAATCAGTATTGGAAAGCGGAGGCTTGCTTTATAGTCACTGTCTTTGATGTCTTCGGTAGTTCATGTAAGGATCTGCCTCTATTTTGCTTTGATTGACAAGCCCTTTTCTATAAATTTGAGCAATTAAACAGCCCAGTAGCAGCTGCTAAGGAGATCTGCTAAGAGCAAACCTGACACAGACGGCTGTGCAGGTCTCCTGCCATTCACTTTGACATTCTGAAACATCATCTGCAATTTAAAACTGCTTAGGCAGATTTGTATCCGACAAGTTAGGTAAGTGTACTTCTGTGTTTGCTGTATGTCACTGCTCCAGCTCAGGATTAAACCAGGTCTGGCTAAGGTGGCAGAGAATAAATGTTCAATTTGTACTGAAATCTGTTATCAAATATTACTATTTAAACAAGGAATTTTAGGATTTCTCTACATGAGAAACGCAAGATTAGCTCATACATACATGTATTTAATTCAGTATGTGCATATAATGCGTATATGTATATGTCTTTCCAAAGTTTAACCTCAGTGCATGAAGTTTTCCACACTGAAAACTTCATATTCACATGCGTGTATACTATATATAGTCTGTGTGTGTATACACACACATACAAATATGAAGTTTTCAGTGTGGAAAACTTCATGCACTGAGGTGAAATTTTGGAAAGACATACCAAACTGAGCTGTCAGGTCAATGGGACTTAGATAGTCAAGCTTCTACTTAATCTGGCAGATCCTTCACTGGTGTAAACTGATGTAGCTTCATTGACTTCAATTGACATTGATTTGTACTAGCTGAGGATCTGGCTCAGTGGGTGCAGTGCTATTTTCTGTACCGTTGGCTATGCCCCCAAGGTTAACTTTCAGTACCTGGGGTTTTTACATGGAAAACTTTATATGAAATAAAGGCTTGAAAGGTAAAGGAGGAATATATTGGTGTAGGGCTTGATTCACTCATTTGTTGCAGTTTCCATCTCCCTTCTCTGGGAGGGGAAGCCGCATTGGGAAGGGGATGGGGGGTCCTTTCCCAGTGAATTTTGCTGGGCCGAAGCAAGTTTCATAGAAATTTGGTTAGTGGAAGTTGCCTACAAGATGTGCTGAATCAAGGCATCTTTCAGGTACCTTGGCCCTGCCCTCCCTTGTCTAGCAACAGTCACTTTTTGGGCTGCATTGGCAGGTTAGCTGCCCTGACCAGCTCTGTCTCCTGGCAAAGTGTGTGGGTGGCAGGTGGCATGTGTTGCTGCATCTCTGTCTGCCTGGGCTGCAGCCCCCAGGGAGTGAATTAAGCGTTTACATTCTGGAGAACAAATATGTGTACAAAATATTCAGAGTATTCTTAGCAACAGGTATACTGTGGTCGTGCACTCCCTCCCATCAGGATCAGGGTTTACAATCTGAAGACAAATGAAACATAGGAATGAGGGGTGGGGAGAGAAGACAACTGTTATAGACAAAGGTGTGTTTGCAATTGCCCCCGGCTAATTTATTTTAGAGTAAGTCCCAACTGTCCCTGATGCCATTATGAATTGGCTGTTATTTTTTAACAAGCATTTCAGCAGAGGTGAGCCTCGAGGAGGAGACCCTGGCTGTTCGGCTCAGCCTGTTTCCTTGTTCCTGGCAGGGCTGTTTAGTGAGCCTGTGACACCGGGTTCCCTCCCTCCCGCCTACCTCTCTCTCTCCACTTCACCCTATTCCCAGTGAAGCTGGAGCACTGCCTTGCCTGCTGCTCTGCAAAATTCGCTATGCTCAGGGGTGGGGAAACCAGTGGCCCACCGGGCTCGATAAACCCCACAGCTAAAGTTTATGAGTTTAATCCCAGAAGTTATAGCAAACCCAGCCACTGCCCTGCATTACCTAGCAGCACTGCCTGGGTTGTACAGAGAAAGGAATAAGGCGATGTCATCTTCTCATTCCTCCTCACTACTGGATGCATAAAGGAAATAGGTGGCTAAGAGGGGATGGTGCCATCTCCTCCCCTTCCCTTCCTAATTTCAGCACTGCAGATACAGTACACACGCCCAGGACTAAGGGTGCGAGCTCCTCGGGGCTGAGCATGTCTCACAGCTCGCTATGTGTCTCCTTTTTACCTTGGGGTGCAGCATGAAGCTCCGTCACGTGGTCCTGGGCTCCCTGCCTCTCCTGATACTGGCTGGCTGTGTCAGTGCACTCAAAGCCTCCAACATCAACCTGCGCACCTTCATTGGCTGCGCTGTGCGTGAGTTCACCTTCCTGGCTAGGAAACCTGGCTGCAAGGGGATGCGCATCACCACGGACGCCTGCTGGGGGCGCTGCGAGACTTGGGAGGTGAGCAATCCCTGAGGGGCACCTTGGGGGACAGAGGTGGCCTAAGGAGCTAGCTCTAAACCAGTGGTTCTCAACCTATGTACCATTGTGGGCTGCATGTGCAGCTCTCTGTGTTATGTGGGTCGCATCCATACAATATATATACTACCTGTATGGGGCCTGAGGATGTCACATGGGCCGCAGCTGTGTGCTGATTGGGCCACAAGCGGGCCGCGGGTTGAGAATCACTGCTCTAAACAGCACCAGTGTTGGTGTTGCTTTATTTTTTTCAAATGGAGATTGGCAAGTGGTGCAGGAAGCAGCTTATGATTATTCCCTTAGCACCAGGGAGGCTGGTCTTGTGGTGAAGCCCCTGACCTAGGACTCAGGAGATCCGCATTCAACTCCTGGCTCTGTCACGGACTTCCTGTATGGCCGCGGGCTAGTTGCTTAATCTAGCTCTGCCTTGGTTCCCTGACTCTAAAACGAGGATATTTCCTTTCTCTCCGCAGCTAAATCACACTTAGATTGTCAGTTCTTTGGGGCAGGGACTGTCTTTACTATGTATTTGTACAGCACCTACCACGATGGGACCCTGATCTCAACTGGGGCCCTGATGCACTATCGTAATACAAACAATAAATAACCACAATGACAAGACCGTGCTCGGAAGTCAACAAGCCAGCATGAAGGCAGGGCCCCATGTTTGGTGAATGACGGTCAAAATGCAAGTGCCAGTGATTGACAAATTTGCCTTGAGTTATTCATTTGAACCATTGTTCAAGAGAAACACCCGCATCATGTGGTAATATTTATAAAGTGCTTACGTAATACTCTCATTATGCAATTTGAAAGCCTCTTACGGCTTAAACACTTAGGGGAAAGAGCCCTGTATGACTTTACCGAAAGAAAATTCCTTTGAGATTAAAATGGGGCCCTTGATTCATGGGTAATATATTTTGTTCCAAACAGCAAATCCCAAACAGAATGTCTTTCTAATTTGGTCCCATTTAAATTGCAGCCCAGGATGAAAATGAGGTAGTTCTGTTCTGCATGGAGGCGTGGGGGTGAGTGGGTGAGAGAGCAAGTCTACACACATTAGAGATCAAACTCATGACTCATTTTAGCTTGCTGTAATGTAAACATTTAATGGGCTGGATCCGTATGTCTTTATTCAGGGAAAATCCCATTAATGTCAGTGGGGTTTTGCTGAGTAAAGCCGAGGGACTCATTCTGCTGATAACCGACGGGGAGAAGTTTTTGAGTTTTGGTTCAGACTTTCCTACTCCTTCTTTTATTGCCTGGGGGCGAGGAGGCTGGGCCGCTGTTTGCTACCTTTCCCCTGTGGAATAAACTGGGGAAGTGGGGGTGGGGGGGGGTTCCACCTCCATAACCTAAGGAGCCTTTGAAAGCCACATGCATCTTGTCACCTTGCTCCACCAGCTCCCACTGCTCCTTGGAGAGCCGCAGATGTTGCAGAGGCCCTTACCTGACTGCAGCTGCCGCTGGAGCAGAGTTAAGCTAAATTTATAAAGTTTTTGGCCCTCCTGTTCCTAGAGAGTCCCCGGATGTATTGTATGGGGGACTTAATAACATGAGGGACTTCTGAAGCACATGGTGTCTGTGATCAGTCTGCCCGGACACCTGGGACTCCCGTAAAGAGCACGGCAAGCCCTTTCCGCATCACAGAGGGGAAACAAACACAAATTAAACTATCCCTATGCTGTACTCACTTGTGCTGCTTCCCCCTGCAAGTTGGAGGGGGCAGGAGAATCCAGAGGAGTCCAGTTGGCTCCTTTGTATCCCTCTGCCCTCCATCCTGCCCCACCCACTCTTTCAAACTTCTCGTGAGGAGAAAAGAGGGATCATGCTGCAGAGGCATAACTTCCCATCCACGGGCACAGGCTGCCCTCCCCCTGCAAGCTGCAGCTGTGCTGAGTGCAGGGAGCTCTGGTCAGACCACGGCAGCCCATCCCAACACTGGAACAGATCAGAAAATGGGGTGCTTTTTTTTTTTTACAAAAAGTTTAGACTTTTCAGTGAAAGTCAAAACCACAATTTTTTTGGCCCCAAACTGAAAAATAAATCTCACGGGTGTTGTACTACAGGTGCCTCATGCTCTGTTCTCCCTTGTGGGCTGGGCCAGACTACACCTCCCATGATGCACTGTGGTTTCCCCTTTTTGCTGAGCCTCAGTAGTGCATCATGGGAGTCCCATTGCTGCAGTGCTTCAGGGACTCTATAGGCTGGCTGGGGAGCCTGGCCCATAGAGGAGACTGCAGCATCCAGACTACAACTCCTCCCACGCAGCATTGTGGTCGCATTTATGAATATTTTTTTGTTTTCAAGTGTTTGGGTTTTTTGACAAAACGTCACAATTTTCCACAGAAAGCAGCGTCACTTTTTGTGCAATGTTTCATGTAGCTGAAACCCCAATTTTCTCTTTAAAAAAAAAATCAGTTTTGAGAGAAAAGGTTTTGACCAGCCCTAGCCAGCATCTTCCATTTCAAAAGAATTCTCAGGGAAATGGTCATAAGCCAAAAGGGAAATAGTCTAGTGGGACCCATACAGCAATCAGCTAAGAATTATTTCTAGACAGTCTCTTTATGGGCCTGCAAACCAGTTGTCCCTACTTTTGTGATTAATCCCAGGGAAGCAACTGGGACTGTGGGGGTTGCAGGATCTAGCCCCAGTGCTATTCGTGCCTGCTCAAAGCTGTCCTGAATTCCTCTTGCCTTTGTCTGATGTCAGCGTTTCCCCCTCCCACCTAACAGAAGCCTGTGCTGGATCCCCCGTACGTCGACGCGCACCATCGAGTCTGCACCTACAATGAGACTAAGCTGGTTACGGTGAAGCTGCCGAATTGTGCTGGTGCTGTGGACCCTTCCTACACATACCCTATGGCCATACGGTGTGACTGCGGGGTCTGTTCTACTGCAACTACTGAATGTGAGACTGTCTGAGTCCCCCGCCCCGTGCTGGACAGCTGCTCTAGGCATTTGGGGCCAAACTCTGTCCTGATGTACACCCAGTGTAACTGCAGGATTGCGGGTGGTGTAAGTCAGCATGGAATTAGCATGGCTCTAATGCTTCTTCACTGACCCTTCTGTACAGTAGAGGCATAAGCTTCTCCCAGCTGCCAGTTGTTTAACGATCTAGTTGACGCAGTAAAGTAATAAGGAGCCTCACAGCAACATATCAGATGGAAAGTACTGATACAACTTGCTCTAGCCACAGGCATTTCACAGTGTGAACTTGCCTTATGCATAAAGGGCACATTTAATTAGAAGTCATAGACACGTTGAAATTGACAAGAAGAGCATTAAGGGCTTAGTAACAATGAATTTGTACATTTCAGGTTTTATTTCTCCCAACCCTGAGCCCTGAATGCAAGCATACTCAGCAGAATCCCCTCAACTCCCATTAGGCTGGTTTCTCTTCTAATTTACATGGGTGTAAATTGGGAATAACTACATCAAGGAAAATGGAATTATAGGGCTTTGAGCCCAGTATCAGTGAGACTAGAATTGGGTTCCAAAACATCTATAATATGAATGCTAAGATAATTGCATCATAATGACCCTGATGGCCGCATTCCTTAGTTTAATAGGAATGGACTTTGGCATGTGCTTCAAGTTGGCATGTTTATGTGTTTTGCTGAATTGGGGCCACTGTGCATGAAATCTTACGCAAAAGCCAAGCCAGGAGAAAATACCCGAAAAAAAAAGAAAAAGCACTTCAAATCTGAAAGAAAAATTAAACATTTCTTCCCCATGCTGGTTCTGCTTGGAAAGAGGGCAACAACTGATTTAATGTAAATCAAAGAGACTCTCTAGGGCCTGTGAGTCTTTCTTGATGATCCCTCCCACTTTGTCAAGATGATCCCAACCACAGGCCCAAGAGGGGCTATGTAGGATCACTCTATAGTCCCCTGTGCAGCTTAGCTCCATGGAGACCTGTTCTGTGGGAGGATGCACATGCTATGGGCTGGGGTAATGCGACTAGGATGCTTACCATGAAAGCTTAGAAATTGTGCCTCTGATGCCCAGCTAGCATTGCCACAGTATGTGTGATATTCCCTGTGCTTAGTGCTGGAGTTTCATTTAGTTACAAAGACCATAGCAAAGTTTCCAAGCATGATCCACAAGTGCTTAGAGATCCACTGGCCACCACATGGGGAGGGGGAGGGGAAGGGGGTCTGCAGCTACTAGTACCCCAACCATGGCCCCTGACCAGCTGCATAGATATCCTGTGCCCTGGCTCCAGGTTGAAGAAGAGGATTTGGTGTCTTCTATCCCTGAATTGTTTCACTCTACATAAATGGTTGGTTTGGGTTGTTGTGAGACCAGGAATTTTGCCCAGTGTGAGCCGTTAGCAGGAGCACACAAAATAAAACAACTTTCCAACATAGTTGTTCTGATAGGATTTCTGAACAGATTGATGTTAAACACATGGTTTACCCACCTAAACCCTGATTAGGGCTTGAAAATCAGGCAAATCAAACAGCCTTGTCTCTTAGTTAGATTTTCTTCCCGTCCCAAGAATGCATGCTCAAAACTACCAAGAAAGCTTACTTGAAGTTTCTTCTGCCCTTTGAAATATATCTTTTAATTTAAGCTGTAATTTATTAAATGCTGTAATTTTGTGTCTGTTGAATTGTAAAAGCTGCATGCCACTTGTGTAGGAATAATGGTGGATTTGAATAGCTGTGCCCTGCCGATCCTTTGAATAGGCAGACTGCTGCCCTGAGCAATAAGGTAGTAGCAGTTTTCTGCTGATCGGGATGTTAACTGCCTTTAACAATTCTGCAATTTGTTTCAAGTTGCAGCTCCCATCTCTCCAGTCGTGGTGGTGGTGTAAATGGTATTGCTCATGTCCTGAGCAACTTACACATTTCTCTGTGTCCTTAATAAATCTGAACTCATACTATGAAAGCAATTTGAGACACTCTTCTGTTTCTGACTTCTTGGTTAGCTAAGCTGCAGCAAGGCAAACTCTTCTGGACACCTGCTAAAAACCTCTGTGAAGCTCAAATTCTGGTCATTTGCCTCACAGACTGATGTCTTACCATGAGCCTGATTGCACTGTAGCTGGTAGTCGTGGGATTAGGACTGAGGTTTGAGAGTGGTGAAGTGCTCTTCAGAGCCAACAGGGTATTCAGACTTTTCCCAAATGTAGGAGGAGATATTACACACTATGACTGACCGTTCTTACTGATGATGGGGCCAGACAGATCAGGAGATGGAAGAGGGAGAGTGGGAAGGAACAGCTGAGTGATTAGAACCAAAGTAACACTTATAGATGCAAAGAAGCTGAATGACAGACAGCAAAGGTAGTGGGAGGCAGGAAAAAGGTGAGAGACTGAGGCCACCAATTTATTTCACACGAACTACACTGAACTCCCGTCAGTTAATTGTGGGCACTGCTAATCTGGGTGGGTTCATGGTGCCCTAGAGGCGGAAGATGCTATTGCTTATTTCCTATGCAATTAATGCTGGAGATCATAGAGTGGGCAGGACTATAATAGTCATGTAAGGGGCTAAACTCAGCACTGGTATGAACAGGCATAAATCTGGGGTTCAATTCGGAAGTCTTTACTCATGCAAGTTCCCACTGATCTAGTCCTTGGGATCTGGCCTCTTAAGTTCAGCTGAGGAAATATCCTTTTATGCCAGGGCTGAATTGGGTCCTAGGCTCTCTCGCGCTCTCTCTTTTAAGGAATTGTTTTGGTGGGTTACAGAGATGATGCTGATTAAGAGTACAGTTGAAGTTGTCTAAATTCTGCAACCGTCTTTGGTGCCATATAGACAATTCACAAGTGGGTCTTGGCTTGTGTTGCTGCCTTGCAATGGTTTAAAGGAGGACAGGCGCATTTTGTGACCTGTGCAATACTGGATCTGCACAGTACTGTATCCAATACACCTGTGAGAGAAAACAAGGATAACAAGTATGTGGATAAGGGGCAAACACTTGACTTCGTGATCATCACCGCTCATTGGGGATCATTTGGAAAACCATCTGGCAATAGTCACTGGCAATAACTTTCCAAAGCTTAGCTGAAAAATGCATCTTTGACAGACTACCCATGGCAGCCAAAATACCCATCAAAGTTCAGTGACTTTCAGTTCAGTGTGTGGAATGCACTTACCAACTTGGTCTTTATTTTCACTGTGGCACACTGACTGGGGCTTACGTGTCAGCCAGGTCCCCTAAAGCCAGAGGTTCAGTTTTCAAAAGAGGGTCCACTCAAATCTTCATCCATCCAAGGTTGATAAACTGACTTCCCCTTTGTGGGCAATAAGCTTCTCTTTGTAATAGTAATGGTTCCTTGAATGAAAGATTCTCTTTTCCCTAACTCTCACCCATACTTTTGTTATTCCTGGGCAAATTCTGCACTAAAAAATTTAAAATTCTGTGCACAATATTTTCAAATTCTGCATATTTTATTTGTCAAAATAACACAATATAATCACACCGGTTTCAATTATTTTTGGTGATTTATTTCAAAATACCTGTCAGCAAAAATGTCTGTAACAATACAGATGACAAAAAAGATTTGGAATATTTTTTGACAAATAGATTCCTTACTAGACATATTAATACAGAACTCTGAATAATAATTCATTTAAACTACAATACAGAACCATATTTCCTGCACCTCCCAGAAGCAGGGCAAAGGCTGGGGGCGGGGGAGTCAGGGGTAACGGAGTAGCTGAGGGAGAGGGAATTAATTGCTGGGAAGGAGCCTGGGTGTGAACTTTGAGGGTTGTTGGGTATGGGTGGGAAAAGTATGGAACAGGTTTTTTGCAGGGGCGGGGAGGGACTGTTAGGGAGCTTCCCCCATGCAGATCCTGGCTGACCCCGAGCCTCTCCCATTCAGTCAGACACATGTGTTCCTTCATCCCCACTCAGACACCCAGTCCCCCCATCACCATGTGGCCCTGCACCTCCCTCCTCTCTGTGGCTCTGTGCCTACACTCCCATTCAACCCCTGCCCCAGTTTGTTGTCCTCCACTAGCCCTTATGAGCCCTTATGACCCCACCCAGCACCCCACGCTGTCTGTCTCCCCATAGCTCCTATCTCCTGACCTGGCCCACTGTGAAGAAGGCTCTGCAGGCTCTTTCTCTTCCCTAGCTGGCTGGGAGCTGCTGCTGTGTTCTATCACCACAGGCCCTCTGGTGGGAAAAAGGTGGAATTGCAGAAATTATTTTCTGCTGGTAGCTGCTGCTGTGTTCTATTGCCACAGCGCCCTCTGGTGGGCAAAAGGCAGAACTGAAGCAACTTTCCAGCAGAAGCTTTTTTCTGTGCAAAAAATTAAAAATATGCGTGGCTCGCTAATTATGTGCACACGCAGTGGTGCAGAATTCCCCCAGGAGTATTTTGTGGAGCACGCTGGTTATCACCTTCCATCCAAGACTATCCACTGGAGCTGGTCAGAGATTTTCAAAATTAGAAATTTTGACCAAAAAGAAGGGTAAAATTTCATGAAAATTTATTCTGACTCTTTGCTCAGCTTCACTTTCTGCTGTGCAAAACCAAGATATAATTCTGCCTTTGAATATATAAGGTGGCCGTTGGCTTTCATGAGACTTGTGTATGCACATCCGAGAGCAGAATTATTCCTAAGAATGGAGGTTACAGGTGCTTCTGCTTTGCAAAGTCTGGACAGAAAGAATGTTACTCACCTGCTGAGAGACACCATGGGTCTAAGCATCCATGTCAGTTCAGTCATTTTTCTAGTGAGGGTTGTATTTATATTCTGAATGGTCATGAAAGGAAGGATTGTTTCATGATTAAGGCACTGGGCTGGGACTCAGAAGGCCTGTCCTCAATTCCTGGCTCTGCCACAGACTTCCTGTGTGACCTGGGGCATTGCATTTAATCTCTCTGTCCCCCAGGTCCTCTTCTGTAAAATGGAAATAATGATAACAAATCTTCTTCCCTCCCACCCTTTGTCTTACCTCTTTAGACTGTGATGTCTTTTGGGGTGAAATTGTCTCTCACTGTGTGTTTGTACAGCGCCTAGCACAATGGGCTGCTGATATTGGCTGGGCCTCTAGGTGTTACCGTAGTGTAAATAATAAATAGCGATAGAAATAATAATATGTCAGCTTTTTTTCTTTTTAGACATTCATTATAAATGCTCATTGGATTCTGAAGTGCTCTCTCTCGCACTTGTTTTGCTGTAGCAATTTACTCCAGCACATCTGAGAAGAGAAACTCTACTATTACATTCTACCCCCTTTTCAAACCTCCTTTGCTAGTGGTGCCTAGAGGAGGCTGCGGGAGGTCCGATACAAGCACCTGCCGGCTTTCTGGCTGGAGAATGGGAGCATCTGCTACCACGTTCTCGTATTCTCCTTGGACTTCCTTATCCTGGATACAGCCTAGCCCTAGTATCTGTGATGTCTGACATCAGACTCATGAGACGTCACCAAGGATGGTTCCATTAAACAAATCCAGGGCCATATTCTCAGCTCGTGTGAATCAGCCTAGCTCCATTGAGTTCAGTGAGGCTATCCCAATTTACACCAGGGAGTTTCTGGCACATCGTTTTAGGAGCAGATCTTGTTGCCCTTCCTTTTCTCTCCAGTGTTAAGTTCACCTAGGCTGCTGCTTAAGGTCACCCAGGTTCTCAAGGTGGGGAAACCTGGCAGGTTTCAAAAATGTCTTTCTCAAACCAATATGCTCTAGCTCAACCTGACTTTACTGGCTGGATTCAGGACTTACTGGGTGAGGTTCTCTGGCCTGTGACATGCAGGAGGTCAGACTAGATGATCACAACAATCCCTCCTGAAAGGAAAAGGTTTGACAATAAAGGCAGCGTCTTTTTTAACAAGTTCTCATAACTCTACTTTGAAGCCCCAGAATGAGGCTAATCAGATTCTTGTTTCCATCCAGCAGATGCGGGCTGCCTTACCTGCTGTACTTTCTTTGGCCCCTGAAACATGTCACTTCCTTTCCCCCCCCCCCTTGTACAGGAGGGAGGTTATATAACTAATCATCTTTCTTGTCATCAATAAGCTTTTGTTGGAGGGTTTTTATTACCCACTAGTTAGAGTTGTCAGTGAGTTGCAGAAAACTGACACTTGTGTTAGTTATTAATAGCTGCTGTACCAGGAGTGCTCGAGCTGTCTGTTAGACTGCTTCAAGCTGGCTTCTTTCCAAAATGCCACTAATATTCCCAGCCACACACACAAAAGCCTGTATGATGTTGTAATGTTCAGGTAGGGACCTGAGCCAATAAGGCCAAGTGACAATCTGTCCTTCACTAAACTCCTGCTTTTAAAAAGTGCTAGAGAGATGGAGCCACTAACATGCGATTTTCTGAGGTGTGCTGATTAATTGTAACAATCCCAATGCTGTTTGAATACAAGACATCAAAGACACCACTTAGAACTTCAGGCTACTCATAGCTGATGAAAGCCAACTGGGGGAGAGGGGGAGCATAGCGGGGGGTGGGGGTCTGGTTCATGGAGATCATGAATGTCTCCCTTAGAGATGACAAGCTGCCAGCATACCTTCAACATGCTGTGGCCTAGCTCTTGCTCAAGAAACCATCTCTCAGCATTAACAATCTTGCCAAATACTAGTCGGTCTCTAACCTTTGTGAAAGTGGAGAAAGAACTGACAGGGATTTGAAGGGGATTTCAAATCCATGCAGTCCCCTTGCGTGAGCAAGAGTCAGGCTAGCTGTAACCCTAATAACACGAGATTTGTAGAAGCGAGGATTGTGTGAGGCAAGTGGGAAAGAACTGTGTGAGAAGTTGTTGCGACCTTGTGTTAGATAAGTATTGAGTGTAGGCTATAGTCTAAATTGTTGAGGAAAATAAGATATCAGGAGGACATATGTATAAACAAAATGCAGCTGTCGCCCATTATTGTATGTAACAAAAAGTATAAATGCTTGCTGTAATTGTTTACCTGGAGAGAGACCTGTTCTGTTCTTTCCTTCCATGCAATTGCTAGAGAAATAAAGTGTCTGACTTGCTGCACCCAACCTGAGAGTGAGAACTCTGTTTTTCTCCAACACCTTCCATTCTTGTGACAGTTGAGAAGGGGATAGCAGGCCAATTCCAGCATCGGCAGATCATGTCCAGTCTTTAGCTATCTACCTATGCTGCAGAAGTGGGCCTGGCATGGAGATAGTGCTGGGTGAGTGAAGTATGATCTCGGGGTTACCATATGCCCCATGCTGATCTCGTTGGATCTGTCTATAGCCTTCAGAAATGCTGTCCAGCACCCCATGGGATCTCTTCCAAAAGAGTGTCTGAAACCATCATAGTGACTTTATCCCCATTCTCCCCAGTCAGGGTTAAGAACATATGAATGGCCCACACTGGACCAGAGCAAAGGTCCGGCTAGCCCAGTATTTTGTCTTCTGACAATGGCCAGTGCCAGATGCTTCAGAGGGAAAGAACAGAACAGGATAATTATCAAGTGATCCATCCCATGTCATCCAGTCCAGCTCCTGGCTGAGTTCGGAAACAGTTCTTCCCTGAGCATTCCCACCTGTGGAGTCAAATAAACCTCTGTATTGTCCCTTCTTGTTCAAAATGTGTGAGGCTGAGAGTGTGGGTTGCAGTGCCTTCTGGATGTAACACTAGATGTTTTTGCAGTTCTTTTTGCTGCCACATCTGTTTACTGGAAATGTCCTGAAAACTAGAGGTGATTAAAGTCTCTTTCCGTCTGGGTAAATAAATATAGAGGCATTGGACAGTTACAGAGTCCCTCTCCAAATAATACCATCAAAAGACATTGTTTATTTTAATGGAATAAATGTATTACTATGTACAATACAAGATATTAATGAGTTGTTATAATATACAATAATTACATGTTTAAAAGAGGGTAAGCCAAAGCATACAGAATTCTGGGTTTTAAATAGAAAATGAACACTGTTAACAAACTTTTGAATAAGCAAAATATGACTGTTGAAAAAATGTATTTGCTTGGTTTCAAGTTATTTCTTTAATTTGAATTTTGAAACTGAGTCAACATCCAGCAAGGATATGATACCTTCATGTCAAATATAGCTGTCTACCACTAAGCCTTTGTTTTAACCAGACCCTGAACCCATTTGTATCGTGCATGGAATGCTTCTAGGAAGAACTTTTAGCAGACACCGAAATTCAGTTGCTTGTATGAAAAAAAGTAAATGCCTCAGTTCTTAACCTGCTGTCTTCTCAGAAATTGGCTTATAATATGATAGAGGGAATACTAGATTCTGCGTTGTAAGCAGATGAGTATGTTTTCTTCATATTTTCTTCACTACCTGTTTCAGACAAACACAATGGGACTATGGAACTAGTGCTGAGAGCCGGCACCACAGTCCTGCTATGAATATAGTCACTCTAAAAACATACCATTTCTACAGTCTTCAGGTAAGTATTTCTACCTGTTTCTCATTAGATTGTCTGTTACATTTTCAGACAGGAAGATTGCAGATCAGTGACAATAGCTGTGAATCACAATGCAATCAACCTTGAATCAAAGTGAAAGTGAATCAATGCGGAGGTTACAAGTAGCCCAAGCTGCAACCTGGCCAATCAAGTACAAAAGTAAAGGTGGAAGCCTGCATAACACACCATAGGCTGACGTGAAACAAATGTGATGCCAACCAATCCAATGTCAACCTCTGAAAAATATTGTTACTATAATGACTTTTGCCATGATCCTCAACAGGGATTGGATCCCAAAGCTAAAGCATAGCCTCAAATGCTTGAACTAAAGAACTAAGGCCCAGTGCTGAAAAGAAGGAGTCTAACTCCCATTGAAATCAGTAGGTGCCTAAATACCTTTAGGGATCTGGGTCTAAGTCCTGTGGGGCATGTCTACACTGCAATTAGACACCCACAGCTTGCCCAAGCCAACTGACTGGGGCTCACAGGCTCAGGCTGAGGGTCTGTTTAACTGAAGTGTAGACTTCTGGGCTTGGGCTGCAGCCTGAGCTCTGGGACCCTCCCACCTCGCAGGGTCCTAGAGCCAGGGCTCCAGCCCGAGGCAGGAAGTCTACACTGCAATTAAACAGCCCCTTAGCCCAATCACGAGTCAGTTGACATGGGCCAGCTACAGGTGTCTAGTTGCAGTGTAGACATACGCTTAGGTAATCCTTTGGAGACCAGGTGCAGAGGGAGACATGTAACACACACACTGAACAGTGGGTTACATTAAGTTATGGATAATCATGCTTCACATGCCTGACAATTTCATCACTGAAGACTCTATGGGTCCAGTCCTGCGGACATAACCCAGATAAAACACCCCAACCAACAGCCCATCAAATTTCAGTGAGATCTTTCCCTGGGCAAGAACTGTTGCCTTGGGTCTTAGCTGACCGCTAATGCAAAGGCTGGTGCTCAGTTTCCTTCCACTGTTCTGTTCATGCAGCATTGACAATGACAGAGGAAACTACATGCAGTAAGTAAGAAAGTAAGTCCTGCTTTAAAAACAAAACAAAAGAGTTGTCCTCGCTGCCCAGAGGGCAGGGGTCAAGATTACAGCTAGTCAAAAATTTGTCATTGACTTTTTTTTTTTTTTTTTTTTTTAAAAACAATTATTTGGCTTTTTGACTGGATTTTTTTTGTACAATTTTCCTTTCGGTCAAAATTTTCTGGGTTCTGATGAAAAACCAGAAACCAAAAGGGTTTCCTTAAAATAATTTCTATTTTTGGATTTTTAAAAAATCAGTTTTTGGTTTTTGAAAACCAAAATCTTTTACCAAAAACTGATTTTTTTAAAACCAAAATGGTTTTAGACAACTGAAAATGGTTTGCAAGATTTTTTTTAAAAAAATGAAATTTTTAAAATGAAAAATAATTGGCATTTTCCAAACAACTCTAGTAAAAATGCACATCTACTTAAGAAACTGCTTTTACATTCTGGACATGTAAGTAGGTCAAGAACAGCTTGCTGGGTGCATAGGCAAAACTGACTAACTTAAAATAGTTGCAGCTATGATGGGGAAATCAGGGTACAGCTATACAGTAAATAATCTTCTGCAGAGTGTCTCTAAGTGTTATATGGTCAGCTGTATTAAAATACTTCATTACAAGCTCACTGGAGTATCCTTGGCTCAAATTCAGCCCTCGTGTGACTAGAACCGAGGATGGAATTGGCTCAATCTGTCTATCTGCTCAAAGATTTGACAGCCTTAATAAAGAAGACAGAATGTGGGGGAAATTGGAAGAGACGTTTTCAAATGCACTCAGCATTGGCCTAATTCAGCTCCTATTGAAGTTTTCCATTGACGTCACTAGGAGCAGAGTTAGGCCAATAAGTAAGGCTGTCACGGAGGTCACGGAAATCATGTATTCCATGACTTTCTGTGACTTCTGCAGCAGCTGGTGCTGGCTCAGGGGCTGCCTGAGCCGGGCAGCCCTATGGCCAGCAGCAGTTTGGGTGTGTAGAAGGGGGTGCAGGGGGTTGGGGTGTGGGACAGCGCTTACCTCGGGTGGGGGGGCTCCCCGGCTCCCACCGGCATGTCCCTGTAGTTCCTAGGTGGAGGGGCCAGGGGGCTCTGTGTGCTGCCAGTGCCCACAGGCCCTGCCCCCACAGCCCCCATTGGCTGTGGTTCCTGGCCAATGGAAGCTGCGGAGCCAGCGCTTGTGGTGGGAGCAGTGTGTGGAGCCCCCCTGGATTTCCCTCGCCCTAGGAGCTCCAGGCGCACTCGGAGTTGGGTAGGGACCCTGCGAACCCTGCCAAACCCATCCCCCAGCACCAGCGGTGGTCCCAGGCCACCCCCCCACCACCCGTGGCACCTCCAGACCGTCCCCCTCTCCCCGAGCACCCGCAGCCACCCACCCAAGTTTTAGTTAGGGGTATATAATAAAAGTCATGGACAAGTCACAGGCCGTGAATTTTTGTTTACTGCCCGGGACCTGTCCATGACTTTTACTAAAAATACTGTGACTAAAACGTAGCCTTACCAATAAGAAGCACTTTTGAAAATCCCACGCTAGAGTCTTTAGTTAGAGCATTCAGATGGAGATTGCTATACAGACCCCTCCTACCATACACAGACTGTTGTGCAAAGTGATTCTTTCAAGGGGCAGTAATTACTAGCAACATCTTATACTATTAAAACAGCACTTCAAAACTCAAGTGGACTTGTCCTGATTTATGCCCACTTATATAATGTTTGCATGGCTTGGAATATAAAAACTAGATTTGTTAGTTCTTTTTCTGTTTCTAGTAAGTTTCATGCTGAGGTTCCTATCACTGCTGTGTTTGGGGTCCCAGACTAGCCCGGAAAGTTTACTTTTGCACCCACAATTCAGAAAATTTTAACTGACATTAAAAACAAATACTGAAAGCATTTCTATCAATAGCAGCTATTGGATACCCGTACGTTACGCAAAAATTTCCGCAACTCAAAAATTCTATTCTGGCTTATGGAACTTTTTCCGTAAGTGCAAATTTGCGTAAGTCGGGTCTTGTGTAACCCGGGGAGCGTCTGTAAAAGGAAAAACTTAATTTTGGGGGCCCAAATTTACTGATTGTTGTCTTTGCAATATGGCTTTACAATTCTGCTCGAGAAAATTATAATGAAACTTACCATTTGCCTAAAATAAATATCACACTTTCACTGCATTCCTTACCTAACTGGCTTTTCTATTCATTTTGACTATGCATAAAAATTTCCATGCATATTTCATTTCATTATGTTCCGTGATAAGAATGGAGGTTGCAAACCAGCAACACTGAAATCAATGGAAGTTTTCCACTGACTTCAGTGGATCCTCATTTCCTCTAGAAAAATATTTGCTTTTGTTACAGATTTTTTTCTTCATTTTTACACAGTACAAATACATCTAGAAACTGTCTTTGATCTAAATTGTTTTGAGCTCACTTCCTGGTAGAAGAGATGCTGCTCCACTCCAGCGAATGCTATGAAACTAGAGAGAGTTCAGTCATTTACAGCTGTAGGAAGCAGATGAAACATGACAGAAATCCCCTGGGACAGGGCAAAAATTTTCTAAAGGATAAAGCACGTGCAGCGAGGCACATGTAATCTACTGATTTATATAACAAATAGCACCTGTGTGGCTGAGAGTGCATGCTGCATTGCTTTCATGCTGCCGTGCAAACGTGCTTTCAAACCAACCTGGTTTACTGTGAAAAGAATCAGCAGCAATTCAATTTAGTTTTGAGCTGGTAAGTTCTAATACTATGAACAAGGAGCCATCTGTTCCCTCTTCATAGTAAAAAGGCTAAGAGCTACACCAGTATTACACAAAGCTGAGCGATGTTAATTAATTGGTATTATCCCATACAACTAGGAGAGAGTTTGCAGGCAGCAACAGCCAGCATGACTGTAGAGCTACCACCGCTGGTGTTAACACCAGTGTAGCTACACGAGCCACAGCCAATCCTGTAAAAGTGAACTACTAGACACCACAATTTGCACCAGTGTAAATGAACCTGGTTTCAAGCAGGCTTTAAGCTGCTCCAATGCATCTGGTGGTTATAGCCTACGTTAGAGGTGTGCATTGAAACAACTACACTGCTGGCTGCCACCAATGGTTGAAATCTCCAGTGTAAACAAGGGCCAAGAATTTCAACAGTGGCTAGTGACTACGGGTGCTTCAATTTCTGGGGGTCCAACTTGAGAGACCTGAGAGGAGCCTGGTTTTCAGAACGGGGTGTTCAGCGCTTTCTGAGCATTGGGCCCTTTAAGGTACCCAGAGATTGAGGCACCCACACTTAGGAGTCACTTTGTAAAATCTTGGCCAAAACCAAATTGACACTGCTAGCCATGTGAGATGAAGCACAGACACACCCCACAGATGAGCAGATAAGTCCCTGAATACTGAAACATCCACTGTATAGGTCTGGTTCCATGCTACGATGTGGAATTTTGCTCCTGCACTTAGAACGGAAGAATCCCATGCACTGCTATAGACTAGGGACCGAGTGGCTAGGCAGCAGTTCTGCAGAAAAGGACCTAGGGGTTACAGTGGACGAGAAGCTGGATATGAGTCAACAGTGTGCCCTTGTTGCCAAGAAGGCTAACAGCATTTTGGGCTGTATAAGTCGGAGCATTGCCAGCAGATCGAGGGACATGACCATTCCCCTCTATTCGGCATTGGTGAGGCCTCATCTGGAGTACTGTGTCCAGTTTTGGGCCCCACACTACAAGAAGGATGTGGAAAAATTGGAAAGAGTCCAGCGGAGGGCAACAAAAATGATTAGGGGGCTGGAGCACATGACTTATGAGGAGAGGCTGAGGGAACTGGGATTGTTTAGTCTGCAGAAGAGAAGAATGAGAGAGGATTTGATAGCTGCTTTCAACTACCTGAAAGGGAGTTCCAAAGAGGATGGATCTAGACTGTTCTCAGTGTTAGCAGATGACAGAACAAGGAGTGATGGTCTCAAGTTGCAGTGGGGGAGGTTTAGGTTGGATATTAGGAAAAACTTTTTCACTAGGAGGGTGGTGAAGCACTGGAATGGGTTACCTCGGGAGGTGGTGGAATCTCCTTTCTTAGAGGTTTTTAAGGTCAGGCTTGACAAAGCCCTGGCTGGGATGATTTAGTTGGGGATTGGTCCTGCTTTGAGCAGGGGTGGGACTAGATGACCTCCTGAGGTGCCTTCAAACCCTGATATTCAGTGATTCTATGATTTTGATGGGAGCCACTGATCAAGCAAACCTCTTTGGTGTTGCGGCTTGTCTTTCAGGCACCTGATCCTGCTCTTGTTGAACTCAGTGGGAGTTTGGCCACTGACACCAGTGGGAGGAGGCGTGGCCCCTAGGGCTTCCTTTCTCAGCTATCTTAATCTTTAGCATTTAATTCTCAGATTAACAATGCAGGCTTTCAGGGTCGAATCCAAAACCCACTGAAGTCAATGGAAAGACTCCCATTGACGTCACTGAGTGCCGGATTGGGCCCTTCTTGAGAAAAACATTTTGTTTCTTGATCTGATGTAACAGCTTGTTCTTTACAGGTTGCGCGGTAGATATTTAAAAGGCAGATCAGTGAGAGATACGCATACTCACTAGGGCTAGGACCTACAGGGCAAAAGGGAGAGAGACATACTGGTGCTGTGGAACTGCTACTGCCCATGTGCTACAAGGGGTAGTATGACACACAAAAGAATAAGGATGCACCTCACACCCCCTTACTCCATTGCACCAGCGTGCAGGGCCAGCCACAATCTGACCCACGCTAAGTCAGTAGCATCCTCTCCTACATGACATGACAGGGGAACAGGCAACATGGGCAATCTTGTTAAAATAGATCACAGAAATACTACTAAACATAGTGTATATTATTGTTGAATTTAGGGCCTGATCGGAAGCCCATTGAAGTCAACTGAAAGGATCCTATCAGCATCAGCGGCTTTTGGATCAGGTCTTTAAATATACGTGTGCAAACATTTTTCTTGTTGCTCCTCATTAGATACCACTTTGGTATCTTTAGGCTGAGAGATCCAAAGTTGCCTAAGGGAGCTGAATGCCCAATTCAGACAGTTCTGAAAAGATCAGCTTTAGTTTTCAAGTCCAGGCCACATGCCCCAGGCTCTGCATTCAGTTTTATGGACTTAAGAATGTTTGTATGTTAAGAGTGCCAAGCTTAACAAAGTTTGTCGCTGGTGGCAGCTCGGTTCAGAATTGTTCTCGTAAAAATAATAATTAAGACAAAAGCCTTCTTCCAAATTAATTAGAAAAGCTCTTGAATTTTATTAGGCTGAAGAAATTTCTCATGCAAGACAGACAAGCCCTCCTATCTGCAGGAATATATTTTGTTTAATTGCTAAGTGCCTTCTCCTGCATTACATATATATACATAACTGAGGTTGAAGTCTCTGGAAGTCCTGTAAGCATTAGGATTGTTTGATCAGACCTGGTGTGACAACAAAGTATCCATTTATTGGCGTGCACCGTCAAAGAGCTCACCACTCAAATTTTTGCTGGGACCCTATTTACATTTTAGTTATTAATTAAAACCAACTCTTGATAGAACATGTAGGTTTTTTAAAAAAGGCCCAGGCTAGGATTTAGCACATTCTTTTTAAGATCTGAAAGCATTTGAAAAGATAACAGGCTATTAACAAAAGTAGGTCTGTCAGAAACGGCTTTGACATCAATTGAGATAAACTATTATCATTGTCAAATAATTTCTTGGAGTAGTTTTTACTCTTTACTTATTCTAATAGGCTTTAAAATAACATTTGCCTTCCTTATGAATTCAGGGCCTGATTTCCAGTGGGCACTGCAGGTGCTTGGCACCGTAACATTAGATTGCTGGTCTACAGCCTTTCAGTAGGCAAATGTTTATTGTTTCTGTTGTTTCTAATGGTGCTTGAAAAATAATCTGATGTTTCTATTCATTTCCGTGTTTCTGCTTTAGAACCATCAGTGTTGTCACAACAATTCTGGGAATAGTCTTTGCTCATCAGTTCATACTCCATCTGCTGGCTCCGTAGCAGAAAAGCACAAGGTACTGTAGGCCAATTTTCAAAGGTCATCCTTAACTCTGCCCACAATATTTGGAAAGGGCATCAACTTGTGCCTCTACAACTCACATTTACCCATGCAAGCCGAGCTCCTTCCCTCAAAAATACATAGTGAGTTTTACAGCTGGGAAGTTACTGGGCATAGAAATATGTGCACTCACAAATACAGGGCTGGGGGACCAGGGGGCAATTAAAGAGGCTTTTTGAAAATTTGGCCTTGTAGGACCTACATAAAGTGTGGGTATATTTAAAACATTTCTTTTTGATGGCAGGAAATTAAAAAATACATAGAATCCAGAGGCCATTTCTAAGTGGAGTGTTACCCTTTGAGGATAGGTCAAATTTTGGTCATAAGCAGCTTGAAAGCATCACTTTAATTCACAGTTTTATCACCTTGCAAAATTGATTTACTTCACTTTATAAGTGCAAAAAAGTCTTGCCTCGCATTAATTAAAATATTTTTTCATGAATAATAATATTCCTCCATCTGCTTTCTCTGCTATGCAATGATTTGTACAGAGGTCTGTAGTTTTTAATATATGAGGATATTAGCATTTTAGCATCTATTATCACAGTATTTAGTTTCCCAAAATTACTGCAGTTATATTAATGATATAATTGGTAATTTAATTTCTGATTTAACATGCCTATCATATGTCATACCATCATTATTAACAGGCACCATTGATATTAAACAGCACCCAAACCCCATCATTCGATTATTTGTGGCTTCCTCAGAGGCATGATGGGAATGATATATTGCATTTTTCCAAAGTACTTATTATTTTATGATAAGCTCAGCTGTCAATCTAGAGTTTTCGTTTCTCTTCAGTTTAGAGAAGCTGTAACATTATCTGGCAGATCCAACCTTAGGGCATGTATTGCCGTTCAGGTGAAAGAGACTTGGCCCCCATTTCTCCCTTACCCAGGGATGCATAGGTATATGTATACTGTATATCGACTCAATTCCCGGGGAACGGAATAAGCATGCCATCTTCCATTGAAATCAGTGACAAACCTCAGTGAGGTCAGATTGAGCTCTAAATCCTTGATACAAAGTCCTTTGAAATAAATTGATGGGGGAGCGGGGCTTTTGTTCATGTCATGGGGATTTGGGTCAGGCCCTAAATCAATAAAATATTCCCCAAACATTTCTATATTCAATCTGCTCCTAGCTTTCCTGCTGCACCTCTGATACGTGGGAGTCCAGGGAACCCACTGCCAGACATGCTACCTACAGCCCAGCTGCACTAGGAAATTAACACATTCACCTAACTGAGATGCAAACCACAGCTCCTTTCGTACGGAAGAAAATGGCATCATCGCCGGGCTCGCTTTCTGGTCTGAGCTACGTTTCCCACACTTTCTGTCAACCTATTCTAAGGCAACCCCTTTGACAGGATGAAACGGGATCCAGAGTGTTCACTAGGGATTTATACCCTAAGGCGCACACAGGATTTCCTGTAGCATCTCTGACTTACTACAACTTCATGTTCAGCCATGTCCACGGACAGTGACCCAATGTTTATCACAATTCCACTGTGTAAGAATTAAGGTTAAGATTCTGTCACGGGTATTTTTACTAAAAGTCAGGGACAATAAACAGTCCCTGACTTTTACAAAAAAATACCCTGCGGGGGCAGGATGGGGGACTAACAACCAGTGCTACTGGGGGCTGACCCCGCTGCTGCTCCATTCTCAGGAGGGCTCATCCAAGCCCAGCCACTGCTCTGGGGCAACTGCTGGCCAGCTGTTCCAGCGGCCCAAGGATTGCTGCTCCGGTGGCTCCGGAGCTGACCGCTGGCCAGCTGCTCCGGCAGCCTGGAGGATCACTGCTCTGGTGGTCCTGGGGCCGGCTGCCATTCCAGAGGCTGGGGGACTACTGCTCTGGTGACCCTGAGGCCAACCACCAGCGATCTGCTCCAGCGGCCCCGGGGCTGACCACTGGCCGCTGCTCTAATCCTGCTGCTGCTCCTGGGGCAGGGGCTGACAGCCCCAGTGGGGCTGACCCAACGTTGGCCCTTGCTTCAGCCCTGGAGCTGCTGCTTGGGCGGTCCTGGGGCTGACACCTGCTCCAGCCCTGCCCTGGAAGAAGTCCCGGAGGTCCCAGAAAGTCATGGAATCCTTGACCTCCACGACAGAATCGTATCCTTAGCAATAATCTAGCAAAAGACGCTTATTTACCAATACCATAGCTAAATATCCCTTGCGTCTCGGAGATAATGGGTGACCTGTACTGATATAAATGTTTTGGCATCTGATCCTGCTCCTCTTAGAGTCAACGGCAAAGCATAAATTAGTGTCCTTAGGATTGTGGGCCCTTGAATTCTAATGAGTTGCATTTACTAAAACAGAAATTGCTTCATTTACCCTTAAGTTACAGGCAGTACATTCTAGCCATGTACTCCCCACTGATTTTAATGGGCGCTGTGCAGCTGGAATCCAGAGCAAGGCTTTTACAATATAATGACAACGATCTCACATAGGAAAACCTTCTATAAATATCTGTGTAGTAAAGGATACTGTCATCACTGAAGTCAATGGGAGTTTTGTCTTTGATTGCCATGAATATGGGATTGGGCCTTGTATCTATGGTGTTGCTTACTTTGGGCCGAATGCTACAGTCCTTACTCAAAATCCCACTGAAGCCAGTGGGAGTTTTGCCTGAGTAAGGACTGTAGGATTGGTTCCCCAATCTCCCGTTAATGGCAGAGGCTGTCTAGCTGCCCTCCTATAGACTCGAGCACTGTACGGTACATCCAAAGAGGAGAATGCTGGCTGTTCCAAGCACTGGGTGGGTAAATCAATCCCCGTGCTAGTACTTTGCTGGTGAGAGAGGGTGCAGGTCCATACTAGGGCTGGAAACACTGACTCCGGCAGTTGCTTTTTACAGGGAATTACTTTATAGGTCTAGAAACATGGATTTGCTGGCATTGTAACTGTATGCCTTGGAGAGGTACGATCAGAAATGAAATCCATAACAAGACAGCTACATGGGCATTTCCAAGGCACTCGTAGGCAGATGTAAGTAATAAGACACCCTCACAGTTCACCTCCGAGGGTCTGTGGTATAATGGCATCTTGCTGTGATGTGCAAAACAACAGGCTCCCTGGAGAAACCTTAGCAAAAAGGCCCACTTTATTCAACAGTAAAGAGTGCTTATTGTCAGCTTTCATTCCCTTGAGGTTCAGGCTTCCTGTCTCCGTACTGCATGCTGCAGCACATCATCCTGCATATTGTCTGAAAGAAAGTTCCTGAGTAGCATACCCACACTATACCTTAACTGCTAATTGCAATAAGGAACATGGAAGACACAGACAAAGCAATGAAGAGCAGAGAGAGGACTACAGTAAATAGACATGTTTAAAAGTCCGCTCCAATTAATACCTTTACACAAGATCATTTCTAAAAAACTATTTCAAATAAGGCAACTGGATCATTGTAAAGCACTTCACATCAATGTGACTTTGGCTTGTTTGTTTCTGTTTTCATCCGCTGGGTGAGATGTGGAAATGCACCCAATCTGTAGAGTGACTTTATAATACTGATGGTAATGCAACACCTCCCTGGTTTTTCATGTCTGCCACAAGATTTTTGGGTGATATGATCACTTTGTTTCTGCAAATTTATGCTACAGTTTTTCACTTACACTATTTTCCCTCACCCAGCTTCTGAAAACCTCCTGGCCCAGCCTGGACACATTCTGTGTAAAACAGCGACATTTGTCATTTTGTGTAGTAAAAAGAACATTCCTTCAATCTGGGGGTAAATATTGATCCATTTTGATGGCTTGATGCTGTAACATGAGTTAAATGACTGGGAATTGGAGTCACTACCGCTTTGCTTTCATGTCATTTTAAACAAACTAAAGTAGATCCTGAAATTAGTGAGTATTTTATAAAGAAAAGTAATTTGAAAGTATATCCTATATATAACGTATATGATTACATATTAAACTCCTAATGATTTCTCAGTGCTTTTGATCCATTCATATTTAATTCTTAAGTATTATAAATTTATACTTTTGATCAATTCTTGCTTAAGGCCACAAATGAAGTTTTTCTTGGTGGTTTTACAGTGTCTTTAAAGTTTTCAACACAGCACCCTAACCTGATTCAGAGTCGGCCATTAGCAGACATCCTGTTTTATACTGGCTCAGTGCAAACGAGCATAGTGTGGGAACAGGCTGCATACAGCTCTATAGGGTTAGGAAAGCAAATAGACATTAGCTGGCTAACATGTTACAGCCTGAGGTTTCACAGAACGGAGGAATCATATATGATTTAATAGGACTCCTTTCTGGTCATGTTCCCCATTTCAGTTTGCGTGTGACACTCATTGCCATTCTAACCTGGGGGGTTTAGTTGAACAATAGCACTGTCCTGCTTTGCTTTTCAAGTGACCTCATACAACTGTACAGCAGCTGTGGCACGTCACGCAGCGTTTCTTCTTTTTCTTAGGGTGAAAAATGGTGAGGATTGCTTCATCGAAGACTGTTTTAAGGCCTTTCTGTGTCAGGGCTGAACATTCCAAATAACACTGTGCTCCAATCTTAAGCAGGAGAGAAAGAGAGAGAGAAAGGGGTCATAAATACACAGTTTGGAGAAGAAGACAATAGGACATGTTCATGACCCACAGATCCTGTTGTCCTCACGTGCACATAAGTCCCTGATATAGAGTGAGCCGTGCCTTTAAGATGGATTAAAGTCCCAGCTCTGCCTTGGGCCTGGCTTCCTATCTGATCAAAGGACTACCAGTAGGCCTTGTGGGACAGGAATTGAGAATAGATGCAGGGCATTGTCTCAGTGCAGAGGGAGACGTGGAGGGAGCAACAGTCTGCCGGTGGGGCTGGCCAGAAAGAGGAAGCTCCATGTATGCCAGCTGAGAGTTTGTAGGAACTCTTCCACTGCACAGGGGTTCCTCTGAACAGAAGAAGCTGGATCTCAGGGTTTCCAGGAGGCATTGGATGGATCGCAGGGTTTCCAGGAGGTATTGGCTCAAGTGCTCCCTGGCAGTGTGGTTGAGTCACTTAACATAACTATCCTTAGCTCCCCTTCCATGCTCTTGGCCTACCCTATCAAACTCCACAGAGATGAAGCCGTTGCAGAGGCGCTTCTACAGGCTCAGGGGATTGACGGGGGCATGCCACTGAGTCAAAAACACCCTCCTGTTCTGTGGGCACTTGCACACGTGTAGTGTGGACCTTGAGCCTGCCTGTGGAAATGAATTTGGATAAATGCAATTCCTCCTGCTTTTTAGCTCTGCTTGGTCTTTTAGAACCCTCCGACTAAATATCAGCATAACCAATATGTGCAGTGACTAGCTGGAACGTGCTTGTGTCTGAATGCAGATGCTGCTGGCGTTGATGTACGTACGTATTTCATGTTCATTTCTCCATCCCTTCTCCTTACCCAGAGCAATAATACATTATGAACTGAAAAGAAGATCCCATCAAATAGAGGTCTATGGGCCTGAGTCTCTTTTACGGCTCCCGTACTTAGCTGTGTAAAGTGGCCTTAAGTGTGTAAATGAGAATCAAGCGGGTTGTGTTTGTATGGGAGTGACTAAGAGTAGAATTTGTCCCATTGTGATTAGCCCATGTAGCACCAGAGAGAATACATACGAGCGTGTTATTTTAGACAAGCTTTTGTATCCGTCTCCTACATATGGGCCTTAACTAAAAAGCTGGATCCAAACACACTGAAACTTTGGGACAGCTCCAGTCCAGATGAGAACTTTCCAGCTCATTCCCATCTCTATAGCCTAAATGCAGCTTTTGTAGTTTGCGATTCATTTTTTTTTTTTTTTTTTTTTTTGCAGCGACTAACGTTACTCTGCCAAACACAGATGTACATTTTCTCCCAGGAAAACCATGGAATGTCTTTATAGGCTCACATAAATGAATAACACACACAATGTACAGTTTGTTTTACCGTGATGTGTAAAACAACCTGTTATGTATCCATTTTGTTATGACCAAATATGGTAAAACACTGCAGTGGCTGATCCTAAATCAAACATAAGAACGTTAGATGTTTCATTTCATTCAGATGTCTCCCGTATGGAGTGTGCTTGTTATATATCAGAGATTTATTAGTGGGATTGCGGAACAATCAAGGTAAGACTAGAGACATGCAAAATTCAGTGTGTTTGGAGTTGAGGTTTTAGTCTGGGCCCAAGTTAGTGAAAATGGAGGAAAAAATGAAAGAATTGGATTTGAGTGAAATATACAGAAACTACAGTTATGGCCAAACTATTCTGCAGCCTGGGTCCTAACAATAGGGACATGCAAAACAATGATACCTCTTTAGCCAGCTTCACTCCATGTTCGTAAGTGAGGGGTTTCTCCTTCATATAAAGTAGTCGAGCCAAAGTTTTGGGATCGTCACGAAGATCAATCTAGCAGTAAAACACACATACACACCGTGCTAAACACAACATTCCTGTGGATGAGTTGGCTCCACAGCCCCATGCTAGAACGAATATTTCAATGACACCCCCGTTTCTCCCCTATTAGAGATGATAAGTTTTTTAAAAAGGTGGTTCATAATGTATCTATCTCGCTCGCTCGCTGTGTATATGCACACGCATGTGGCCTCAATGTCTCCTTTCTAGTTTCTGGTCAAAGCAGAAAAGAGAGAAAACAAGACATTGTGTAAGAGGCATATAGGCTTAATTCTATGTATTAGAGCTGGTTGGGAATTTTCCATCAATGTTTTTTGATGGAAAATGCAATTTTTGCAAAATTGAAATTTTCCAATTTTTTTTTAAATTTTCTGTTAAAATTAAGTATTTAGTTCTGGGTCAGGTTGCCCCACGTGAAACATTTTGGTTTGTTGAACTGAAACAAAACATTTAATTGTGGGTCACTTTGATATTAATCTCTGACTGCCTCAACTGCAGTTTTTTTTTTAAAGAGAATATGAGTTTTTACACCTTACTAAAGATGGACTAAGTAGGATACTGATTGTCAGTGAAATGCTATTCTGCAAAACTGCCTCCAAAAGATCTTGGTATAAAGGATCGACTGTATTTCTAACTCACCGTTATTTGCAGCATCCTTTTAGAAGTTTGAAAAAATGTTTTTTCCTCATTTGGCAAACCTTGATTTTTCTCCAAATATTTTTATAGGCTTGTGGCCTATCCTGCAAGAGGCAGGAGCACCTTCAGCTCCCACCAAGGGGTGTTCAGTGCTTCTCAGGAGATGCTTGGAACCTTGCAGGATTAGACCCTCCACAAAGAGTGGGTGTGGTGAGTTAGCTGTTGCTGCAGAACTGGCCTAGCTGAATCTCACAAATGTTTTGGCAACAGAGTGACTGATGTTAAAAACCCAGCTCTGCAGAATGTATCCACCTTAATATGACCATTCGACAGTAGGTCAGAGCTCATGCCTACCCATTTGGCAGGAGGGACCCTCTGAGTTGGGGATTTCCGATGACATTTGGAGGACGATTATGACAACGAAAAATACAGGTCTGAACTGGTGGTCATGTGCCTACTACTCTGCTCCGCAGCTTGAGAGTGAATAACAATAATTATTGATCTGGCTCTGATTTCTGGGTTGGTTCAGTCTCTTTCTCCCAAGGAGGGGAAATCCTTCCTTTGAGAGAGATGTTAGACTTAGAAGCATGAGGTTTATCTCCAACTATTAGGGATCAGGATGAGACCGAATGAGGTGGGCAGATTATCCCATATCTGTGTCATGACCCACAGGGCTCAAACCCAGGAGCAGCCATGCTTCAACCTTCCTCTTGGTAGCCTGCTGACAGCTGCTGACCCAGGACCCATGAAGCCCAGCCCCAGTTTGAGGCTCCTCCCCTGACGTCCTATTGGCGGAGCCACAGAGCAGCTGATTGGCCTGCTGGCCCTACTTAAGCCAGCAACAGGAACAGGAAGCTGTCTGAACAACTGGGATCCAGCCTGCTCTGGACTGTGTGCTTCCTGCTCCCCTGCGTTGGCTTCCTGGCATCTGACCTGGCTTAGCTCCTGACCTCTGACATGTGGTTCTGATCTCTGCTTTGTCTCCTGCCTCTGACACCCTGGTACCCTGACCCAGCCTGACTGTGGTTATAAACTTGTGGTTTGTCTCCTGCCTCTGATGTCCTATAGCTGACTCTTGAATCCTGACTATGGATTCTGGCTCAGACCACTAGGTCTGGCTGCCCATGGCCTGGCTTTGCCAATCTGTTTACTCTGTGGTTCTTACACCTTTCTCCGAAACAGCTGGTGCTGGCCACTGTCAGAGACAGGATACTAGACTGGATGGATCATGGGTCTTATCCACTCTGACAATCCCTAGGTAAATTCTGAGGGAAGAAAGTGCTCTCAGCAGGGCTGGCTGGTCTAGAAGGAGCTGTGTTGGCTCTAAAGAGGTTGTTAATCCTTGTTGGCTCCAGAAAGGCTATTCAGGGAAGGGGGCGAACGTTGGGGGATGTAATATGGGAATGGCTCCCCCACTCCAGAAAAATATAATTAATTTAAAGCTTAGTTAAAAATCACAGTGATCTTGAGGAGCCCCTAACACAGAATATGGGTACAGTAGAGCTAGAGGTGTAATTTCCTAAATGGGTAGACATAGCTGTGGTAGCTCTGATCAAGCTAGTGCACGGGAAATAGAAGTACAGCTGAGGCAGTGTGAGTAGCGAGGTGGACTCACCAGGGCCGGCTCCAGGCACCAGGCACCCAAGCTGGTGCTTGGGGCGGCACCTGGAGGGGGGCGGCACGGCGCTCCGGCCGCCGGGGAGAGCGGGGCCACAGCCGGGCTC
>NW_020664540.1:6889159-6936285 GCF_002925995.2 Terrapene triunguis
GTTTGCTTTGAGTTGCAAGTTTGGTATCAGGTCTGCCAGAGTGGAAGCAGGTGTGTGCAGAACAGCAGAGTTTTCAGGGGACCCCGGGACTGCCGCCAAACCTCAAATCTGGGTAAGTTCCACCTGGCTTTGAGGTTTCACAAGGCCCACCTGGCTGTAGAGTTCCAGACCCCTTGTGCTGGTCAATAGGCTTCCCAGTTAGTAGCTACCTGTGTTCCTATGAGCACATAAGGCACATGCGGCATGCTGACTTTCAGTTCAGGCACCCACTCTTCCTGGACGTTGTGGTAAGAGGCAGGGTTCACCACAGAAAAACAGATCAAGAACACATCCGTGCTGGGATAGGAGAGGGGTCTCAGCTGATTGTAGTCCTCCTATCAGAGAGCAAAGGCAGGTGTTAGCAATGGGTCACACAATCTGCGTAACCAAGCATCTGCAAGCCCTTTATGAGTTGCCCAACATTGTCACTGAATGTCAGTAAGAGCTGATAAATTCCAGGGGGTGGACCGACCACTGCGAAGGGGCGGTGGAGGTATCCCGCAGCTGAGTCAGTCTCTGAACCCCTTTTTACCTGGGCTTTGCGCAGACAGGCAGCGGGGTGGGTATTCTGTTTTCATAGTGACTCCAGTGTACAAGGGAGATAAGCTAAACAGGGGCTACCTTCAATGCCATTGAACAGTAAAAGAAAAAATACCTTGGGGTAAAAACAGCTCTTTAGGTTGTGCATATTGGCCTCAGCCTTCAATATACCATAATCCTAGGAATTATTATTTGACTGCCATTGTCCTTGGAGCCAGATAACATCGGTAGAGGACATTCACGCCATGCGTTTTACAGTAGGTGTTATGTGCAGGGTGTATAAAACCTCAAAAATGCTACAGACATGACTATGCACAACAAAAATGGGCCTTTAGGCTGTTCAGTTACATCATGCTATCTCCAGTGCCACGTCAATCAGAATGAGAAACTTCATCCTGGAAATGTAGCGGCAGCTCGGATCCCGTTTGTGACTCAAGGTGATTTGAGATTTCCACGGGTCCCTGTCTTGTGAGAAGAGATCTCGTCTTGCCCCCGAGGCTGTGCAGAGAGCAGCATTCAGTTACCTCAAAGCACAGACATTCCATGTAGTTAGCTGATTTGATAACAGGGAAGCTTGTTAGAAGGACAAATTTGGGTCCCTTCCCAGTCTCGAGAGTTGGATTTTGCAATCCATGTGAAATAGATAAATGAGTCTGGAGTAACAGCATATGGAATCTCACAGGCCCGTTCTTGGACAAGTGAAATTCATATTGGAGAGGCTGGGTGGAAGCTAGCGTTTCCCAATTTTCCTGCAAGTGGTTCAAAAATTACTTGTAAAATTACCTGTTTCCTTCAGCAAATGTATAAAAACACAGCATGGGAACAAATGATCACCCTATGCCAGGGCTGAATTAAGGCACAAGCAATATCAGCCTGTGCCTAGGGCCCCAGCACCTGGAGTCATGTGATTATATCAGAATTTAAGACGTAAGTTCTCATGGTTGTGAAGAAAAGCTTGAAAATATTAATTGAGTGTAACTGAGGCTGAGCGATCTGCCTGAGGGCTTGCCTACACTTACAGCGCTGCACAGCTGAAGTACTTAGTGAAGACGCTACCTGCACTGACATGAGAGCTTCTCCCATCAGTGTAGTTAATCCACCTCCCTGAGAGGCGGAAGCCCTCCAGTCAACACAGCACTGTCTGCGGAGGGGTTAGGTTGGTATAACTACGTAGCCTGAAGCAATAGCTCTGAGAGGTGTGAACTGCCCCATGCATCTTGTACCACCCTGACTGAGGGCTCTGCATGGGGCAGGACTGGAGAAGGAGAATGCAGAGGGGTCTGGTTGACCAAGATATCCCAGCTGCTGGAGTAAGTACTAGGATCCTCCCCCCGCCCCAGTGCTGCCACTCCTGTCTCTCTGGGTTGGAGAGGGCATCCCTGTTGCTCCCAAGGAGAGGGGGGTCCCAGCTGCCATTCTTTGGGTGGTGGAGAAAAAAGGGTCCCATGCTGCTGCCCCATCTCTCGGGGAGGAGGGGGAGGGAGGGGCATCTGTCACTGCCACTCCAGCGGGGGCAGGGCTGCGGAGGGGCTTCTGTATCATGGTGTGCCCAGGACATCATCTTGCCTTAATCCAGCCCTGCCCTCCTCCTCATCCCATGTTGATTGGGTCAGCAAACACAAGGGTTCATTACTAGGAGAGCTTGTCAGGCCGTGCTAGGACATGCCTTTGAGGAATTGAATTAACCACCAGGGCATCAACCACGACACCACAGTCAGCGTAGACAAGGACAAGGTGTGTGAACCATCCTGTCAGCTGGTCGTGGCTGAACCCTGGGATCCGTAGGTTTTACCCCATAATATCTGACAAAACATTAGACAGGGACCATCCTTGCATATGTTGACTGGAAATTTCATGTTTCCTCCCCCACGAACTTTTCCCATCAAAACTTCATTTTGACAATAATTTTCGGACCAGCTAGGGGGGCGTTCTCACTCGTGAATCCTTGTGAGGCCTAACTCTGACTATTCACTCATGACTTTTCCTCGTGTGTGCGTGTGTGTGTATGTGTGTGTGATTGGGGGATACAGTAGGGGCATTAACCTGTTTCCCTTTCAAAGCCAGAGTAATGGGACTTTGTCAGCCAACCCCAAAGGCATGGGGGAAATCCGCTCCCTCCAATCTGGATGCTGGCTGTGGGGTTGCAGCACAGCCCTCGTGTGGATGGTGTTAGCCTGTGGGTGTAATTAGTGGTGGCTGCCCCTCTGGATCCCTACTTAGGTTTTTTGAGTCATTGGATTGGCATAAGTGTGGCTCCAGCACCTCCTGGCCTAGCTCATACCTGGCAACCCTCATCGAATGTGGTCGTCCCTGGCTCACAGGGAGTAGAGCTAGCTGCAGCACAGAAACCTCAGTGGAAATGTTCTGCTGCTGTCTCCTCCAGGATAGAAGCCTGGGCCATGTCACAGCGCAGGGTCTTTAATTAGCTGAAATATTTTCATTATTTATATCCTGGGAGTGCCCAAAATGTGTAGGGTCACCCACTGCTCGGTGAGGTGCTGTGTGTCCCTCTGTACCTAGATTGTGAGGCTGTTCCAAGTGTTAGCTATACTGCCTACCCATCATCTTAAAATGTGCAGACTTAAGCTTTTTGCGCTGGAGGTTTCCGGTTCAATTCCTGGTATCAGCCAAGATGGCGGCCATCATATATGCACTGTGCGAGGGTAAAGGAAAATGCAGTTTCTATCCTGAAAGACAAAGAGCGGGGTAATGGGCGACTGTGTTCTAGTAGGCTTGGCAGGGTGCTGGCTGGCCCAAATGCTGCTAGTACCCCTTCACCACCTACTTTTTAAAAAAAGTATAACCAATCCCCAGCTGCTTCCCTACCTAGTGATTATTAACTGACCAGGATTTTGTAGGGGTCAAGGCAGATGTGGGTCTCGAGGAGGGATTGATTGGTGAGAAGGAAATGGCCTGTCTTATCAGATCAGGGAGGATGTTCCATGTACGGGGATTAGCATGAAAGAAAATGCAAAGACACTTGTGGGAGAATCAGCTAAACGAGGCCACACCACTGCTGGTGGAGCAGAGAACATGATGTGACTGACAAGAGACAAAGCAGGGAGGGATGGACATATGCTTGAGGATGACCAGGAGCTTCCACTTGATGCAGTGGAGAGCCGTTATCTGATTAATGGTACAATGAGGTGATCTTGGCAGCTGAGTTTTGTGTGGCTTGGAGGAGGGATAATGTGAGTGTCAGAGGCTTGGCCTCATGCCGATCCTCTTACATGATATTTTAACCAATGAAATCCTTTACATCGAGAACATTAAAGCCGATGACTTCTCCAAGGGTAAATACACTTATTCACAATCATCATGGGCTGGTCCTGGGAGCTGCTTGGCAATTGACTTTTCATACACTTTTAGTTTATTTGTTACAAAACGGATCTTTGGGATAACCACAAGGTGGCAGCAGATACTCTATGTATCTTTTTTTTTTATTTGGGACCTTGGAAATCAGTTGGCTAAATATATCTGTTTTAAAAATTCAAGACTTGCCTATTTACAGGGGTTGAAACTTAGTGTGCTGTTAAAAATCACAGACTAAAAGCTATGAACATTCTGCATAATGGTGACAGGTCCTTTCAGAAGGTTCATTTCATTTTACACCCCTACCCCGATATAACGCAACCTGATATAACACGAATTCGGATATAAGGCGGTAAAGCAGTGCTCCGGGGTGGGGAGGGGGGAAGGTCTGCGCACTCCGGCAGATCAAAGCAAGTTCGATATAACGCTGTTTCACCTATAATGCGGTAAGATTTTTTGGCTCCCAAGGACAGCGTTATATCGCGGTAGAGGTGTATTTTGCTTGTCACTTTGGAGCTTATGAGGACTGTTTGTTCTCATTTTGTGTTTGCACCATGGGACATTATATAAGCAATAGGTTGGAAGAGAAAGGATACCTACAAATTACACACAAGGATGTAGTCTACTGTCAATACACATTAATAGCTCAGGATGACACTGACAAACATGGGAGTTATGCTTCATGTCAAGGGAACAGTAGAGCTAGGGCTCTCATGTTATCCAACTCCCTGGGACCACAGGAATTGCCGTACCAAATCAGATTTGCATTCTGAATCTGACAGGGCCCACTATCAGCTGCTCACGGGGCAGGTGGAAGGAAACCTGTAATAAACCATTGGGATCACCTGCCCATTGGATAGCACTGGATTGCTGCAGGAAGTCACTGAGGCCAAGAACTTAACAAGATTCAAAAAGGGATTGGGCATTTAGCTTGATATGGGGAATATCCAGAGTTGTTGTTTTTAATAACAACAAATGTTGGAAGGGATATGAAAGCTTGTGTGTTCGGGCTTTCGTTGATCTCTAACTCTTTGAGATCAGGATTAGACCTTTATGGGGTCCAGAATACCTCACAAGCATCTGGGGCTGGCCACTGTCAGAGACAGGATCCTGGACTAGACAGACGTTGGGTCTGATCCAGTCTGGCAAGTCCTATGTTCCTGTGCTCCCAGCTGGCCATTGGATTTGTGCCCTAAAGCATAGGGCATATCAAAATGATTTTATCCCAGCTAAAGTAACAGTGGATGCGCTCATTAGCCAGACACATAACTAATACAGTTGTCCAGATCTTTTCTCACACTGTGACCTCCAGGTTACAGCAGCAAAACATTCAGGACATCCTACCCACCCTGCCCCAGTCTAACCAGACAGATAGGAAAGGTGGTTGTGCCTCCATAGACCTGTCCATGTGCTCCTCTTGGGGTTTCAACCTGTAGGTTGAGAACTCTTAATCTAATCCACTATTTTACAATCCCTTCCTCCCACCCCCTCCTGGTATGTCTTGATTTTCATAGGGCAATCCCATGCCCTGAAATCTTGGCTTTCAGGATGATAAAGGGTTCTGCTTACAGTTCTTCTACTGGTTTACCAGATGACCGTGGGCATGACACTTCATCGCTTTGTGCCTCAGTTTCCCCATCTGTCAAATGAGGATATTGACACCTGCTTTGTAAAGAGCTTTGAGATCTACGGATGGCAAGTGCTATATAAGAGCTAGGTATTGTTAATATTTATTAAAAGGACTCAGAATTACTTTCATGCCCACGCAGTATGATCTTAGAATCACAGAAGTTTAGAACTGGAAGGGACCTTGAGGGGTCATCTAGTCCAGTCCCCTACACTAGAGGCAGGACTATGTAATAACTAGACCATTCCTGACAGTGTTCGTCTAATCTGTTCTTAAAAACCTCCAATGGGAGATTCCACAACATTCCTAAGTAATTTGCTCCAGTGTTTAACCACCCTTATAGTGAGGAATTTTTTCCTAATGTCCAACCTAAACCTCTATTGCTGCAATTTAAGCCCATTACTTCTTGTTCTGTCCTCAGTGGATAAAGAGAACAATTTTTCTCCTGCCTCCTGGTAACAAGCTTTTATGTACTTGAAAACTGTTATCACATTCCCTCTCAGTCTTCTCTTCTCCAGTGTAAACAAATCCAATTTTTTCAATCTTTCCTCATAGGTTATGGTTTCTAGACCTTCCATCATTTTTATTGCTCTCCCTGGGACTTTCTCCAATTTGTCCACATCTTTCCTGAAATGTGGCACCCAGAACTAGACACAGTACTCCAGCTGAGGCCTTATCAGCACAAAGTAGAGCAGAAGAATTACTTCTTATGTCTTGCTTACAACACTCCTGCAAATACATCACAGAATGATGTTTGCTTTTTTTTTTGCACAACACTGTTACACTGTTGACTCATATTTAGCTTGTGATCCACTATGACTCCCAGATCCCTTTCCGTAGTACTCCTTCCTAGGCAGTCATTTCCCATTTTGTATGTGTGCAATTAATTGTTCCTTTCTAAGTGGAGTACTTTGGATTTGTCCTTATTGAATTTCATCCTATTTACTTCAGAACATTTCTCCAGTTTGTCCAGATCATTTTGGATTTTAATCCTATCCTCGAAAGCACTTGCAACTCCTTCTAGCTTGGTATCATCCGCAAACTTTATCAGCATACTCTCTATGCTATTATCTAAATCATTGATGAACAGAACCGGATCCAGAACTGATCCCTGCGGGATCCCACTCAACATGTCCTTCCCGCTTGACTGTGAACCATTGATAACTACTCTCTGGGAACGGTTTTCTAACAGATATGCACTCAAGTTATAGTAGCTTCATCCAGGTTGTATTTCCCTAGTTTGTTTATGAGATGGTCATGTGAGAGTATCAAAAGCCTTACTAAAGTCAAGATATACCACATCTGTTGCTTCCCCCAATCCACAAGGCTTGTTACCCTGTCAAAGAAAGCTATTAGGTTGGTTTGACACGATTTGTTCTGAACAAATCCATGCTAACTGTTACTTATCACCTTATTATCTTCTACGTATTTGCAGATTGATTGCTTGATTATTTACTCCATTATCTTTCTGGGTACTGAAGTTAAGTTGACTGGTCTGTAATTCCCTGGATTATCCTGATTTCCATTATATTTGCCTGCTTCCAGTCCTCTGGAATCTCTCCCATTTTCAAATTTCATCTCTAATGGATCAGATATCTCCTCAGTCATCTCCCTGAATATTCTAGAATGCAGTTCATCAGGCCTGG
Source organism: Terrapene triunguis (assembly GCF_002925995.2). Taxonomy (NCBI): domain Eukaryota; kingdom Metazoa; phylum Chordata; order Testudines; family Emydidae; genus Terrapene; species Terrapene triunguis. The sequence goes on from NW_020664540.1 coordinate 6,896,324, forward strand.
GCATCTTGAAGACATTCAACTTGTCTAAGTAATTTTTGACTTGTCCTTTCCCTATTTTAGCCTCAGATCCTATCTCATTTTCACTGGTGTTCACCATGTTAAATGTCCAATTGCTACTAAACTTTCTGGTGAAAACTAAAACAATAAGTTCTTTAGCACTTTTGCCACTTCCACATTTTTTTGTTATTGTTTTCCCCCCTTCATTGAGTAATGGGTCTACCCTGTCCTTGGTCTTCCTCTTGCTTCTAATGGATTTGTAGAATGTTTTCTTCTCACCCTTTATGTTTCTAGCTGGTTTAATCTCATTTTGTGCCCCGGCCTTTCTAATTTTGTCCCTACATGCTTGTGATGGTTGTTTTATATTCATCCTTTGTAATCTGACCTAGTCTCCACTTTTTGTAGGACTCTTTTTGAGTTTCAGATCACTGAAAATCTCCTGGTTAAACCAGGGTGATAGTGCTGGAAGGCTGGAAAATGCCACTAGTTCTGTTAGTGCTCTGTGCTAATGGGAACTTGCTTCTGTGGAGTTCAGGCCTGGGACCCAGCTACATCCTTATTCTAGTGTCATTGTCACAGGCACCTTCTTACCCTACAGTCTCTCTTCCAGTAAAATTATTCAGGAAGGGGGCCAGACTACCATAGAGAGACACAACCTCACAGCCCGTTTCAGTAGCTAATGAGGCTGCTTACGGTGTGTGTGTGTGTGGGGAGGGGGAGGGAATATAATGCCCTGCTGAGTGATTGTGCTGTCTTTTGACTGACCGACAATGGAAAGGGCAGAGCCAGGTCAGGTATTGCTGGGCATGGCTCTGGCAAGTAGAAGAGGGCTGGGAGGTTTGTGCAACACAATGCCGCTGCCTCCTACACTTGTTTGCCATGGTGGGCCCGGCTTTGCTCAGATATGTGGAGTACTCTGTGTACTTGTTGCTGCTGTTTCCTCCGTCGTCTTTCTGTCCATGTTCCCTGCCTTCAGTGTTGGGCTCTCAAAGCACTTTGCACCTGAGCATGGTGCTGAAAATGTCCTATCTGGGACTGTTCCTGCCAAAGATGCAGAAAACCAAGCAGCTGAGACCGAAGTTCCCTGCCAGAGCCCTCCTCCCACGGACAGAGGGTAATGCTGCACCAGGGTACATTTTTAAATTGTTAGTTCATCAGCATGTGTTTTAGAGCATGCCAATGTCAAGCATTACTGTTAGCTCTGACTTCATGTTGATTTTCTTTGGAAAGCCACACAACTCAAGGAGGTGTGTGTGTGTTGGGGGCAGTGAACCCAGATGAGCTGTCATTTCCGCAACAGCATGTGGGAAAGAGCAACCTTCTGGACTCCGTTAAGATATGATCTATTAATCACAAAGTGATTCATGCTCCGTAATGTCTTGACTCAATGACGTCTCCTTTGGACTGAAATCTAAAATGAAAATGGTTCCGACAAGTCAGTTGCAGTCAATGAGTGTCACTTGGAGACAAGCATGCCTGGGCTAACTTGAACTTCGTCACGGGAGATGGCAAAATGATTGTCAAGAAGGAGGAGAAAACACATTTCTGTCAGCTAGATTCACAACTTAGTGTTTTCTTTTGGCTCAGGAAAACGAATCAAAGGAAGTGTCGTTGACAGAGTGGGTGACAGGTGGAGTATACACCAAACATGTTAAAATAATGTTAAGGTTCTGGATTAGCCTGACAGAAGTGGTAAACTAAGGCATGAATAAAATTCTGGCCAGATATTCACAGCCTTGCATTACTGCAGAAGGGTGCAAAATGTGAGCACACCCAGAATCGTGCATCTGTGTGAAGGAACTATCCTTTGCATGTGCAAATTGGGTAATTGAATGTGTACGTTCCCTGATTGCATGTGCAATTATGTGATAGGTTATTATTTATTACTTGTAGCATGGTAGTGCTTAGATGCCCTGACAAATATATATGGACCCTATTGTGCTAGGCAACACACACATACTCACAGACAGACCCTGCCCTGAGGAGCTTACATTTTAGACAAGACAAGCTGAGGGGTGGGGGAAGGAGTGGAAAGAGAGGCATATTAAGGTGATGTGTCTAGTGGTCGAGCTGGAACTAGAATCCAGTTGATCCTATGCATTGGATCACCCTGCCTCTCAGGGCAGGTCTTCACTACGGGGGGGGGGGGTCGATTTAAGATACGCAAATTCAGCTACGCGAATAGCGTAGCTGAATTCGACGTATCAGAGCCGACTTACCCCGCTGTAAGGACGGTGGCAAAATCGACCTCCGCGGCTTCCCGTCGATGGCGCTTACTCCCACCTCCGCTGGTGGAGTAAGAGAGTCGATTCGGGGATCGATTGTCGCGTCCCGACGAGACGCGATAATTGGATCCCCGAGAGGTCAATTTCTACCCGCCGATTCAGGCGGGTAGTGTAGACCTAGCCTCAGTATATGTGACTCTGGGGTGTGGCCATGCAACAGGCTGTGCGGGTTTGTCTTACTGTATTTAGACATCTGCTTGGGCCTAGAGTGTGGATCACAGTCTATATTAGTTATTTTTAGTATTGATTTTTAGGTAGTCTATTTCAGTTCATTATTTTTAGATCATCTATTAAAAAAGGACAAACAAACCATAACGGATATAAAACTAGCCACTATAGCTAGCACTCAGTAACTGGTGCTGCCTACAGAAATATGAGCAGCCAGAGTGGAAGGAATAAAATAGACAAAACACAAATCAGGCAAAAGCAAAACTAGAAGGGACCCAATCTTGCAAGCCCCTACTACAGGTGTAGTGTTTATTGTAGTGACAGTCTGTTTCTCTGTAGTGCTTGGGGTCTCTGAATATTATTAATCTGTGTAACCGTATTCTTAGTAGTGTGGTGTCTGCTACTGCATTTATTATGCCTGGAAGTGTTTGAATGATCAGGTCCTAATATATCTGTGCCTTGCCCTGAAGTTTGCTAGAGTTGGCCTTTGCTGGACCACCAAGCAGAGGTGAGGCTCAGTACTGAAGAAAATCAGCTACCAGTTCATGCGAGTCTTATCCAATCAAAAATGACAGTTTCACACACACTGGTAAGATATGCATACAAATGCAGGCAGGGTTGATGTAAGACCCACATGGTGCCTAGAACTTCATGTGAGCCCTCTGCACTTCAGGCAACAGTGCCCCCCAATGACATGTCATGGTGCTTTTCATGCCTATTGTGTTCAAGGGCAAGTGAGAATGCAATAGTTGTAGGTTTCCTGCTTGTTTTCTGAGCTGGAAGCATCAGCTAATCCAGGGCCTTATCCAGTGTCCATTGAAATCAACTGAAACTTTTCTACTGACTTCTGTGGCACTGACTAAGGTCCCAGTGCTCTCCTTTCAGACAGGTAAACTTTGGGAAAGAATGCTTCCAAACGGCTGGTGAAACGATGGCTTGTCTACGTGAGAACATTGCAGTGGTTTAACTCAAGATGGGATATTTAAACCGATTTAGTTAAACCAGTGCAAGTTCTGTGTGGACACAATGATTGAGACCAGAGAGTATTCTGTGATGTTCTGTGGAATAACAGTGTTCCCCTATGACTGATATAGCGGAGAGAAGAATGAAAGGGCAAGTTTATCAACTGGAGTCGCCATTGTCTTAATTCCACAGTTACTAAGAAAAGGCCTCATTGCAGTACTAGATGCTGCTTCTCTAAGGATCTTGCAGACCCAACACTGTAAACAAAGAAAGATTCACCAGCAAGAGAATGAGATGCTTAATAAAAAATTCTCTACATTTTTTCTGGGTTAATTAATTTGGATTAGTGGGACAGCCACAGCAGTTTAGGTGCATGTACTCTTCTCAAAAGAATGTCTGTTAGACCAGGGAATAGTCTGGAAAGGGAAGTGGTACAAGCCTCATAAATTGCATTACGTAAGTTGAGACTGGGCATAGACATTGGAGGCTATATTGTAAGTGACAGTCTTTCACTGGTAGGTATATGTTGAACATTACTTACAGTGGTTGCCATTTAAAAGTTAATAGCTGTTGAGAATCAGAGGGGTAGCTGTGTTAGTCTGGATCTGTAAAAAGGAACAGAGAGTCCTGTGGCACCTTTAAGACTAACAGATGTATTGGAGCATAAACTTTCGTGGGTGAATGCCCACTTTGTCGGATGCATGTAATGGAAATATACCTGCCCCTGTATATTTCCATTACATGCATCCGACGAAGTGGGCATTCACCCACGAAAGCTTATGCTCCAATACATCTGTTAGTCTTAAAGGTGCCACACGACTCTCTGTTGCCTTTTAGCTGTTGAGAGTTACCGCACAGAGTTGTATTGGGTATTTGCTGTTTTCTATACTCAGGATAGGAAATATTGGCTGTATCTCAGCTGCCGCTACATGAAAACTGTTAGTAATCGTTGACTCATTAAAGAGAGCTCTATGCCTGTGACAGAAGTCAGAGGTGTAAAAGACCTAATAGTTTAGCCTGGTTTTATTTTTAGTTAGAAAAATTCAGTCTGTGGCATGTTTTTTGTGTTGAAATCTCTGCGTAAGAAACAGGTAATCAGTTCAGCCATCACAAAATAGCACTCATGCTATTTTTTATATGGAAAAAATGTGTGTAATAAAAATCAGAAAGGAAAGAAGGTAAAATAATTTACCTGCCCTGCAGTATCATATAGCCCCAGCAAGTGCTGCTTGCCTCCGACAGTCACAGTCACTGGAAGAGAGAAACAACAGAGAGGTTGAGATACAAGCTCCAGCCAGTAGTTATGATTTTACACTTTTTAACTACGTACCCTGGAGCAAGGCAGATTAGCGTGCGCCTTACAATGTGCACCCTAAACTAAGCTGACAATCATCTCAAAATGAAGGCAACCTAAGGTCACATCAAAAGCAGATGGTTTTGGTTGAGCTCTCATTTCTTAATAGATAGATCAGGGTTTCTCACACTTCATTGCATTGCGACCCCCCTCACCCTTCTGACAACAAAAATTACTCCATGATCCTGGGTGTGGGGGAGGGAAAGCCTGAGCCAAAACCTGAGCCCCACCACCCCGGGCGATGGGCCAAAGTCAAAGCCCAAGGGAGGGGAGCCTGTAACCTGAGCCCCGCTACCTAGGGCTGAAGCCAGTCTAATGCCAGCCCTGGCGACCCCATTACAAGGGGGTCGTGACCCACTTTGGGGTCCCGACCCGCAGTTTGAGAACCGCTGAGATAGACGAATTGCAAGCACTGCTGCTGTTTGGGTATTCAGAGATCTAAGGACATTCGCTAATCTCTATGAGACCACCAGCTGATACAAGCAAGTCATTAGGAGTCCAAAGCACAGGGAACCTTCCTCCCCACCAAGTCTGTTTGGGTTATGTCTGGTCTTGGTGTTTTCTCTGTTCAGACTTTTTTTCTTCCTTAATTCCAGAGCTGTGAAACAATGATGTATTTGGAACTGGGCAGCCCTTAGTCTGGATCAGTGCAAATGCATTACTTTTTTGCTCAATCTCTCCTTTTTGAATGCGGTGATGTTCAATACCAGTTAATACAGTGACAGTATTACAAATCATTGTGCTTCATGCACACTTTGAAACAGGAGTGTAATCTCGGAGGTCAAACGTTTTCCAGGATATTCACCAGATTTTATAATAGGGCTGATGACTTGATTAATTGATCAAATTCTGTACTTCAGCACACATGCTCTTAGAGTCAAATTCAACACTGGCTCTCTGGGCCTGATCCAAAGCTCATTAAAGTCAACTGGAGTCTTACCATTGATTTTAGCGGACCTTTTGGACAATATCCTTTATAATTTGATCTCTCTAATCAACATAATTTCATCTAAAAATGTCCTCTGCTTTAATAGAGGATAATGGGAGAGAGGCAAGTGGTGGATCCATTCTCCCCGAGAGCCAGGAAATATTTTTAACCCTGGAGCCCTGTGGGTTGCAGGACATCACGGTGGCCGACTGTGATTGCTGGGGAAGGCAGCTCTGGTGAGTATACAGTTAAACTTTAGCGGGCACACACATTTGGTGGTATTGCATGTTTACTGTGAAGAAAAAGCGAGGTGCTGTAGTTCTCTGCTTACAAGAGGCCGCTCCAGCTATCCAGAGGGTGGCCCCTGGAAAAGACTGTTTATGTGGACTGGGATAGCCCGGGAATCCTCCATGGATATCTCTAGGAAACTTTCATGGAGGTACTCTGCAATCCTTTGCAGAAGGTTTCTGGGCAGGGCAGTCTTATTTCTTCCACCTTGGTGGGACACTTTCCCACACAACTCCTGAATTAATTCTGCTGGCATCATTGTGGCACACATATGCATAGCAGCATAAGGACTGGGTCTATATACAGACGCTTTCAGCATCTTCCTTTCCGCCTCTGTGACCATCAGGAGACTGATATCACATAGGGTCGCCTAGAGGAAACGGGGGAAGTTCTCATTAAAAGTGCTCTTAAACGGAAAAAAAGGGCATGTAGACACACACCCCACATTCCGGATTGCCAAACCACGTGGCCGCTAATGTGCTTTTACTGTGCTCGGCATGGGTCAGCAAGTAGTTTAAAATGGCTGATAGGGGACTGGGGCACCACATGAGAGATTCCACAATTTGGGAGTGAAAACAGCTTTAGTGCTATGGGGAAGGGCCATTGTTCGAGCTACCTGTGCTCCCAACATGAGCCTGCCATAAACTTCATTAAAAGTGCGGTCACCCATGACCCGGGGGTGGGGGTGGGGGGAGGGGGCTACTCACCATGGCTGGAGCAGCAAAATGGCACAGTGAACGGTTACGGATTCTGATTAGGTTATGGCTTGCACCTACTGTAATAAGGGTTTTTTTTAATGAAAACAGCCTTGCTATGGAAACATTTTATTCATGTACAATGGCTCTTTTATTTTTTTCCCCCTGACTGTCAGCTGGAAATGTGTCCTTCGGCGGGTCACCAACACCAAAAGTAGACTTTCAGTGATTAGCAGGAGGAGAAAGAGAAATGCGGGAAGACATGTTCACCGAAATAATGAATGCCTCCGGATCAACTGACGCAGAGCTGAGAGCATGGAGGTTTTCATTGTCTGAGAAGTTAGACGTGGACATGGAGAGCAGGAAAGCTTCCAATGAGCGAGAGCGTGCGGCGCAGGATGAGATGCTTCCGATTATGAAGGACCAAGCAGACATGTTGAGGCCTCTGGTTGAACTGCAGGAACAGAAGCAGGAGGGTAGAGTCCCTCTGCAGACCCCTGGTGGACAGCCAGCCAGCATCACCTGGTGCAGAATTACCCTCTCCCAAGTGTTCCATGAGGCGTGGGCGAAAAGTCCATTATCTCTTTCACTTAACTTGGGGGGGAGTACAAGGAATAGAAGGTGCCCATTCACAGACCTTTGATGGTCTGGAATGCGTGTTATGTTACACAGCTGAAAATATCAGGGGGTAGCCGTGTTAGTCTATATCTACAAGAACAACAAGGAGTCTGGTGGCACCTTAAAGACTAACAGATTTATTTGGGCATAAGCTTTTGTGGGTAAAAACCTCACTTCTTCAGATGTGAGGTTTTTACCCACGAAAGCTTATGGCCAAATAAATCTGTTAGTCTTTAAGGTGCCACCAGACTCCTTGTTGTTCTTCACAGCTGAAAATGTTTCTCCCGTTCCAACTTTACAACTCCTTTTCCCCAAGGTTACCTTTTCTTTCTGTTCTCTCTCTTTACCTATGTTTGTTAAATCTAGTAAATGGATTTGAGAAATAAATGTTCTTTATTGAGTAGAAGCAGTGGGCTCGGGCGGGGGAGGGGTTGGCTTTACAGGGACAGAGATACAAGCCAGGTGAAGGTTTGGGAAAGCACAATGCAGCTCATATTACTGTGTCTCATTTTTGAAATGGCTTTTCAAAGCCTCGCAGATATGCAGCGCTCCTTGCTGTGCTCTTCTTATTGCCCTGGTGTCTGGCTGCTCAAAAATGGCTGCATTGTGATCTGTCTCAACTGCCCACCCCTGTGAAAAATTTCCCCCCTTTTTTTCCACAGATATTATGGCGCACACAGCAGGCAGCTATAACCATGGGGATGTTCTCCTCACTAAGGCCCAACCTTGTTAGTAGACTTCTCCAGCGCCCTTTCAAATGACCAAAGGCACATTCAACCACCATTCTACACTTGCTGAGCCTACAGTTGAACCATTCCTTACTGCTGTCCAGACAGCCGGTGTATGGCTTCATAAGCCATGGTAGCAAGGGGTAGGCTGGGTCCCCCAGGATAACTATAGGCATCTCAATGTCATCAATGTTAATTTTGTCATCTGGAATGAAAGTCCCAGTGATCCACCAGCGCTTGCAACACCATTGGAAAGTATCCCTTTTGGTTTATGTACTCTTTGGCAAGGTGGTCTGGTGCCAAAATGGGGATATGTGTGCCATCTTTCGCCCCATTGCAATTAGGGAACCCCATTGCGGCAAAACCATCCACTATGTCCTGCACATTTCCCACTCACTTCCCAGACTCACTACCCTTTGTAGCAGAAGTCGATTAATGGCCCTGCACACTTGGAGCACAGCAGCTGCCATGGTTGATTTACCTACTCCAAATTGATTCCCCACTGACCGGTAACTGTCTGGTGTTGCAAGCTTCCAAATAGCGATAGCCACTCACTTCTCCACTGTCAAAGCAGTTCTCATTTTTGTGTTGCTGAACTGCAGGGCAGGAGAAAGCTCTGCACAACGTTCCTGGAAGGTGGCCTTCTGCATTCAAAAGTTCTGCAGCCACTGCTCGTCATCCCATACCTGCAAAACGATGTGGTCCCACCAGTCAGTGCTTGTTTCATGGGACCAGAAACGGCGCTCAACAGAGTGCAGCGGCTCTGTGACTGCCAGCAGCAACTGTGAATTGTTTTTTTCAATGGCTTGCAGCAGGACTGCTTGCAGGACATCACTATGTTCCACGTGGCGGACCCTACTTCAGCTCTGGAAACACTGCAGGAGAAGGCGCGAGGTGTTTGAGATGCTCACAGCAAAAGCACACAGCTGAGCCAGCTCCATGCTTCTGGGGTTATGGCATATGCGCGGAGGTTTTGAGGCGCGAAAACCACTGGGTTGTTTGCTGTTGATGTGAGGGAGGGAGCACAGTGCATCATGGGATGCCGATACAATGTTCCCATTCTCCCCTGCGACAATGTTTTGGTCCCAGGAGGCATTGCACAAACTTCCCAAAACACACTGCGGCAAGTTGCACTTTGGGATAGCTACCCATTGTGCATCGATGCAGGCGCTGCTAGTGAGGACGCCCTCCATCGAGACAATGTGCGTGGCCACACCATACTCAATTGACTTCATTAATTCGTGGGCTCAAGGTGGAATTAGATAAAGTTGACTTAATTTTGTAGTATAGACAAGCCCTCAGACACATCAGCTGCAAGTCAGCAACAGCCACCTTATTTGTTGTTTCAGAGTAGCAGCCGTGTTAGTCTGTATCCGCAAAAAGAACAGGAGTCCGAAGAAGTGGGTTGTAGCCCACGAAAGCTTATGCTCTAATAAATTTGTTAGTCTCTAAGGTGCCACAAGTACTCCTGTTCTTATTTGTTGTTTTTTTTCTTCTACAGAAATCACGGACAAAAAATGACCCATGCTATCCCATTACCTTTCAGGCAGACAGGTAAGGTGGTGCAAGGCACACAGGTTTCTATTCAATTCAATAATATGGTGTTGGCATGAAAAGCTGTTGTCAAAGTGTAAACGAGACAGACACCTCTTAGGAATCTACCATTAAATTGGCATAGAGTAAAATTTTCCAAAGTGTCTAAGTTCCACTGAAATCAGTAGCACTGAAAGTCACTGAGTCTTAGACTATTTTTGAAAATTTCCTCCTCAGTCTGCCCAGGCTACACCATGCACTTGGAGTTTTAATCCCCGTCTCTGTCTGGATTTACTGTCCATTCCCGATTCTGTGGCAGGTTGCTATGTAGCATGAGTCATCTCTCTCTCTTTCTTCTCCCAAGTTTAGGTGCAGTTTTTCCTCCTCACTTTTTGTTGAAAAATCTTTCATTTTTTCTCATCATCTGAGGAAATATCTTTCTTGAATTCATTACCACTATGTAACATATTCCTCTCCCACTAGTAGAATTGGTTTATTGACATGAATTTAAATTAGGATGCAGATAGCCTGCTGTACCCTGAAGTCTGGCTTTGCCTGTGGATTGTTCAGCTCCCAAACATGGGGCTTACCAAACTATTAACAATTCAAATAATTGGGAGGTCTTCTGACCCTTGTTTAAGCAGGGTCTGAATGGGCTCTCACCTGACATCTATTAATGAGGTGGGGGAGAAGACTTCAGGAACTGACCTCGTTTGCATAGACACACCCACTCTGTCTAGATGCGCAGCATGATGGAGTTGCTTTGCCCAAACGATCACTTTTGGCTGGTGCTGGATTGCAAATCACTTTGTTATTGGGGGGCAGGGGTAATAAAGTGTTATATGAATCAAGGGAAGCAGAACTGTGCTTGGCATGGCCTGATCGAAGGGTTCACCGTCACCTGAACTGTACTCACTAAGCAGGGGACAGGGGTGCCAAAGCTCAGAGGAGATGAGAGAAGGTGGGGACAGGTGTCTCTACTTGGTAGTCTGGGTTTTGCTTAAGGGTCCTAGGCACCATTTGATTGTCACCCTTCCCATTGTGTAGTGACACAGCTGGTTAAGACTCAATTGAGAGTCTTTTGTTGTGGATTACTAGAGGTGAAATCGCTGATAACCAGCTCTAAGCATTAGACCTGCTATGGGATAGTTTCTCTGCTGAAGGAGACTACCCAGCTCACACTAGCAGTGAGGCTCCCCCACTAACAGATGAAATCACTGAGAGCTGTGTTAAGTGCTAGGGCCTCAAGACATCCAGAGGTGGCAGTGGTGGAGTGAGTGATGGAAGAGCAGCTGAGGTGCCTTTCTCCTCCCCCCCACCCCGCCAGGGTAGGAGGTGAATTCACGTGAATGCACCTCTGAACTCTGGGTCTGCACTGACCAAGGACAACTGCTGTGAGTGGGGTGCACTGGGGGGAGGGGCACATTAGAGGAACTTTTGTTTGTTGGACTTTTTCGCTGCAAGGTGAGAACCTGAGGCGAAGGACAGTGCCCAACATACTCTGGGATGGGTGTTTTGGTCATATGCTTCTGAATCATGCTTGTGGAACTTTCCCAAATTAATGCTGGGTTACTTTCCCCTTTTTATTAAAACTTTTTTTTTTCTACACACCGACTGAGTGCTTACAAGAGGGGAAGTATTGGAGGCTCCCAGGGGTGGTGTGTAATTTTCCCAGGTTACTGAGCTGGTTGTGAGTTGTATTGTTAAAAAGGAACCCCCTAGATATTGAACCTGTCCCTTGTCACTGCCAACTCCACCTGGCAGAAGGCTTACACTTGTGTAATATAACGTCTACATTGTGATGTTCTGGTACTAGAACTTCCATCATGTCATGGACGTGGTGCTTGTAAAACAGACATCAGAGGTGAATTAGTTGATTCTTCCAATGAAGCTCTCACAGCTCCTGCTAGGAGATGATTAGCATGCCTCTGCAGTGTGAGCGATGACTCAGCGTATCCACTCGGTAGACAGTGGTCATAGCAGTGACTACAGCAAGTAGCATATCTATGAGCTGCAGCCAACGTTCCCTCAAATTTTTTACATCCCTGTGTGGAATGAATTTTATGTGCACCAATATGGAGGTGATGTGTGGTGGGGGCGGGGCTGAGGGTTTCAGAGTGTGGGAGGAGGCTCAAGGGCTGGGGCAGACCATTGGGGTGAAGGGGTGTGTGGGCTCTGGGGTGGGGCTGGGGATGAGGGGTTCAGGGTGCGGGAAGGGACTCAGGGCTGGGGCAGAGGGTTGGGGTGCGAGGGATTGAGGGCTCCATCTGGGAGGTGCAGGCTCTGGGGTGGGCCCAGGGATGAGGGGTTTGGGGTGCAGGCTGCCCCGTCACTGCGGCGGGGAGAGAGGACTCCTCCCAGTCTTCTCTTGCCTCAGCAGCCCAGGGCTGGGAGAGACCGCCTGTCCCCACTGCGGCAGCTCTGGGGCTGGGACCGGGGGAGAGGTGCCTGTCCCCACCGCGGCAGCTCTGGGGCTGGAGCCGGGGCCAGGGGAGAGGCGCCTGTCCCCACTGTGGCAGCTCTGGGGCTGGAGCCGGGGCCAGGGGAGAGGTGCCTCTCCCAACCGCGGCAGCTCTGGGGCTGGGGCTGGGGCTGGGGCTGGGGCCAGGGCCGGGGGAGAGGTGCCTCTCCCAACCACGGCAGCTCTGGGGCTGGGGCCAGGGCCGGGGGAGAGGTGCCTCTCCCAACCGCGGCAGCTCTGGGGCTGGGGCCAGGGGAGGGGGAGAGGTGCCTCTCCCCGCCGCAACCCTGCATGCCCCATACCTCTCTCTAGTCCAGGTCTCTGTGGCTGCGGAGCCTTGATAGCCTGCTGCACAGCTTAGAGGGAACTTAGCTGCAGCTGCTTTTCCAGGTTCATAAACCCTGCTGTTGGTTTATATCCTGCTATTAATCTACTGTTGCCTGTTGCTCTTGCACGAGCTGTTCTTGGACCATCCTGAATTATTTCAGTAAACCAAAACCAGCACATAAGTGTTATCAAGTCATTAGATGTGATACAGCCGTGTCTCTCAAACACTTTTACTGTTGACCCCTTTCACATAGCAAGCCTGAGTGTGACCCCCCCCCCTTTTAAATTAAAAACATTTTTTTATATATTTAACCCATTATAAATGCTGGATCCAAAGCGGGGTTTGGGGTGGAGGTTGACGGCTCGCGACCTCCCATGTAATAACCTCGCGACCCCCTGTGGGGTCCCGACCCCCAGTTTGAGAACCCCTGTGATACAGACTCATTTGCAGAAGCGTGAACTGCAGCTTCATAAATTTTGGGATAACAATATATAAACGAAGGTAAATTTTCATCTTCTAGCTGCTCTGGCCAAACCATGATGATTGAATGGTTTTGTAGCTTTTGGATGGTGAACTTGGCATACAGAGGTCTTCTAGATCCCTGGCTACGTCAATTAAGCATCATGGTCATGTACCCTTCAAGAGTAAACACCAGCACCTCTGAAAATCAGACCCCTATGGGTCTGCAGCTGGGCACCTGGAATTAGAGGCCATTTTGAAAAACCTGGACCGACTGACTTTCCCAATGTCGCTCAAGAAAGGAGTAACAAGCAGGTCAATTTAGCGCTAATGCCTGCTGACTCCCAGGTGTGTACTTTGTCTTTCCTTCTCTGCTTCTGTATCCTTCCTCCTTTATAAATATTTCCTTTGCTTTCATTGAATGCAATATTAAAACATCTAATTGCAAATGAACCCCAGACAGGGATAGGAGTTATTGGGTTCCTGTGTTCACAGTCAGAGATCCATTGGTTTGCAATAGTCAGCATGCCCAACCGTTCGTTACTTCTGTATGTTTGAATCATCACCAGGAAATTAACCCATGGATTGCTAGAGCTGTGTTCCCACTTTGCTCCCTTAAAATAAACAAGATTGTATTATGGGCAGATTGGTTCCTGTCACAGTCTTAAAGCCTGCAACTTCAGAGTAATCTTTTTTGAAGGAAAAACCACTTGCACCTTAATTGGCCTAAAATCAGGATTTGGGGTATAAACGGAACTAACAATCTTTCTTTAATTGTCCCTGTAATCATCTCATGTCAAAACTACAAACCATATACATCTTTGGTGGTTAACATTTTCCAGAAGTTGTTCTCAGAATAGCTTGAAGCAGACTGGCATTAGCCACACCATTTCCAGTCACAGCATCAAAAGATGAGTTTCGTGTCGCGCAGAGTGCATTTTTTGTTTTGTCTGACATTTAAAAGGTTTGAAGAATGGTCACAGTGTGTTTCCTGAGGTGAGGGCATAATAAGGTCTTGAGTGGAGTTAGCTATATCTTAACCCCGAGATGTAGCTTTTGGCTTATTGAGGTCATTGCTTTTGCCTTCAGATTCACAGAGGTTTTAAGGCCAGAGGGGATCATTACATCTGACCTAACTAAATAGAATTTGCTTTTTTAGTGTCTCAGTATAAGGCATGTTTTCCAGATCTCGAATCATGTTTGTAGCTTTGTTCTGAACACTTTCCAGTTTTTCAACATCTTTTTGAAAGTGTGGAAACCAGAACTGGACTCAGTATTCCAGTCATGGTCTCCCTAATACCATATCTAGCGTTAACATTACTTCCCCCCACCTGCTTGGTATTCCCTGCGTATAACTCCAAACAGTGCATTGGCTCTTTTTGAAAACTCTGATGATTTTATCATGAATCACACAATATCTGTTTTTTCCCCCTAAGCCTCACCTCCTGGAGTCAGGTGATTCTGTGAGAATCTCAGCTTTCATTTTTTCCCCACAAGTTTGTTTCTAGCCTTCATTGCTGCTGAGAAAAACTTGAAAATGTGACCTGGGTGCACCCTAAAGACTCAAAAACTGGAAGGCAAATAAAAAGAGCCCCCCCAAATCTCATGATTTTTTGGGATCTGAGCCATGGTTTTCAAATGCTTGGGATTGGCAATGCTGAAAGAAGCAGTGGCTGCGGGGGACCTTTGGATGCTCATGGTGTCATCACTGTCCAACACCTTTTTTTGGTTTCTGGACATTCTTTTCCCTCTGCTGATTGGCTGCTTGTTCCAACTCTCTCCTCCCACCGCCCTCAGATTTAAATAAAAAGCACCAAAAGAGGCATGATGATAAGTGTAATGAAGAATGCCTTCCCTGTGGTGTGCTGTATGTCTGTATTGGTTTTAGTAGTTGGAGAATTCAGACTGAGTTAATGAGAAAATACAGCCACCTCAACTTGCATTACAGCCAGGTTAGAAAAGCAGGCCTACATCAACTGACAGCTCTGTCATCCAGTTCCCAAATAAAAATGGATTCATCTAGACAGTGCAACCCCCTAAGAGAATATGTGCCTTGCACCGAGTATGTCTTCTTATAGCATCGTGTTTTACAAGGACTTAGCTCTATAAATTGTTCCCAGTTCTCCACAGCTAGGTACGTGCTGTGCAGAGAAGGCTAATAAAAGCAAGAGACCAGTCTGCTAACCATTTTTATCCAAGCAGCTTATATCAAATGCTATAAATCTTTTAAAGTGCCTGGAGAACATGGAATTTGGTGTTGGCAAACTTACATGACAAAGAACACACAGGCAGTGGAGATGGATTAGAAAGAGCAAACAGCATAAATCTAGCCCAGAAATAGATGAAAGGGAATGGAAATTCCCAAAGCCTTCAGCACACAAATGCAACACTAAAAATATGAGCTTGTTCCTTCCTAGTCCGGGATGCGGGTTATTTATAGACAGAATGAAATAAGATGATTTATCAGAACCATTGACCTCATTATTTGTAAATTCAGCACCGGAGGATGTCCACTGCACCCCAGTGAATTACAGTATTGCTGCATTAAACAATCCCTGAGCAAAGTAACTTTGCCTGAGGGAGGAATGTTAGATAGCCTGGTTCGGTTTTCACATACCCAATTCCCTCCGTAACCCTGCCCTAGGCTGTTATACAGAGGTATTGTACAGAGGTATTGTAAAGAGTGAAATGCTAATGTGATTACAAGGTTTGGGGAATATAGGAACAATTATATCTAAGGGCATGTCTACACAGAGACTTAGTGCACAGGAAGCTGGGGTGTCAATCTAGGACTCTCTAGCCTGCCACACACTGAGTTTCAAACAGCAGTAGATCATGAGTGTTTTGTCAGAGAGTCTTGTAGTAGCTGTGGCAGTCTAGGCACATGAACTAGAGCTGTTGGCAGATTGGCACTGGTGTCCTCGTCTCAATGGTATTTATAATTGAGAGTCCTGTTGTTCAGGAAAATCTGCAATGGAAGGTAATAGTGGTAAAATCAGAGCAGATGGTGGACAAAGGAATGAGTGCAGCAGTAAATAGTCTGAACATCTGCAAAACCTGGGCAGTAGAGATGCTAGGACTAACTCTAAACAATGATAGTAACTGTAGCACCTTCACTTGGATGGAGTGGAAGTGCTCTTGTGAGAGATCAAATTGTTTATGTTGCAGAAATGGGCTGGTGGTGGTGGGGAGATTTTGGCTGAGACTGTAGCATGAGCCTGGGCAAAAATGAAACTAACAGCATGTGGGTTAATAATGATCTATATCTATTGCTCTCCTAAGTATTTATAATGCTTCCATCACCATAGCACAGTAACTATTTTGCTGGAGCTGGGATTTAGGCACAGATCATTAGCAAAAGAAGGAGAACAAGCGGATTATTAAAGAAACAATAGTTGATGCTCTGAATAATCTTAATATTTTCAGCTGATCATAGAGCTGACCTGGCTGGCAAAAGAGCAGACGCTATGTCTTTTTCAACGTTATTTAACAGAGATAAGATCAGTGAAGGCTGTTGAAATCAACTGTTTGCCATAACATAATTCTCCTAAAGGAGAATTTGGCTTCCCCTAACAATGGCATGCTAGGCTCAATAAGCAGAGCAAACAGTGTGGGTTCCATTGCATGGGGCCGGGGAGATCTAGGGAGTCTGAAGAGCAGTGGTCCCCTATGGTGGAGTGCGCCCCCTGGGGGGGCATGGAGGAACATTCAGGGTGTGTGTGTGGCAGGGCCCAGGCTGGGTGAGGATGGAGCGCAGCCCTCAGCCCAGCTCCGACCCCAGCCGCAGCTCCACTCCATTCCCAGCTCTCCCCCCAGCCCAGCTCTGCCTCTAGCCACAGCTTCTCCCCCATCCCCAGTTCTGCTCTACCTTTAGCCCAAGCTCCTTTGCGGAGGAAGCCTTGACTGTGCAGTAATAGAGGGGGGCATGTAGAGATTGCATTACTGGTTAAGGGGGACGTGTCAGGAAAAGTTTGTGCACCACTGCTGTAGAGCATTGTTCCCTCTCACGCTTTTCTCCTCTATGCACAGGAAGCTTGGGGCAGGAGAGGGGAAGAGCCGGGCAGGACTTTTGTAGCAGGGAGTGTCCAGTTTAACTGTATAACCAATCCAAGTCAGAGAAAGTTAGTTGAGCTGGGAAGACTCTATGAGTCTGAAGAGAAGTCATGAGCTGCAGGGAAAGGATGGTGGACACCCCAGAGGGCTCTCCCCAAGCCCAGAGAACTCTCCAGAGTGGTGAAGCAGGGCAGGTGGGATTCAGTTTGGAGCCCCTACAGCAGTCTAGTGAGTGTCCAACAGGGGGAGCTCCCCCAGATCTGTGACTGGGCTGTATAGGCATTGCTGGAGAGCTACAAGTATTGTGCAGCAAACAAACACTTTAACATAAGTGCCACTGAGAGTTATCAATAATCATTATTAGCTGTCTACAAACACAGGAGGCTTAAGAGTACAGTGATGCAAATCCAGAAAACATTTTAATTCCAAGCAGCTGCTATAAGCTTATACCTGTGCAGGTTTAGCTGACTGAATGCTTAGGGAAAGTCGATGGCCCAGCAGATTGGCAATGAGGTCTTTCACCTCTATGTCTGGTGTGAATTGCCCCCTAGCTGGGATCGAATAAAAGTCCTCACTCTCAGAGGGCTAGCGCTCAGCATGGAGTTACCTGGTGATCTCGGTCTAGATCCTAGTGTCCACTTCCCAGAGACCATTAGCATACCGGCATTAATCGGCACACTTTCAGCAGAGGAGGCAAGGAAGGGGCATGGTGCTTGAACTGGAAATGGATATAGGTGTGTTCATTATTTTGTATAGATCTGTCTCTTCCTCGTGCCACTAAGTAAAGAGCAGTGGTGATTTAGAATTCTGTGCAAAGTCTGCCTGTCTGGCATTAATTATCGCGTATCCCTGAAGAAACAAACTGTGAACCAGAAGGCTTGCACCATTGGTGGGATTCTGGGGGATGTGGAAGAGCTGCTGGGGAGGCTTGGGAAGATAGCACTAGTTCAGAGCCTAGGAGGCAACAGGATCAGTGGGGATCCCCATTCCCAAGAAGGGTGTCAGACATGAGGTCTACACCAGGAGATGTGCCTAGAGGCCCAAAGCCAGGAATGGTGCCTAAAGTCTGCCCAGCCCCAGCAAGCGGAGGGCCAGCTCTCCTTCTAGAATCTCACTCAGTGCGGATGACCTATCTTCTTGGAGAGATGCTGGGGGTAGATCGAGGGCGTCAGTCCGCAGGGCTGTCAATCTGCCCCTCCTATGATTACTGAATACATTTAAACAAAGAAAAGTTGGATTCTCTTTTTTGCCAAGGTACAAAGGAAACAGGTGCCGGAGATAGATAGGAAAGGTCGAGGAAGATAAATCTAGCACTAAAGTGCATGGGAGGGGACAGAAATTCATGCTTTCCATAACAGAGTGCTATCAGGAGAAATATGATTAAGGTTCAAAGAATGTAAAACAGAATGTATTCCCAAAACACCAATTACAAAGACTTTGTTTTAACTCTACAAATATTCCATTTATCTTATTCATCATATTTACCTTATGATAAGATTTACCACATTCACATTTGGGCCAAGTGCATTAGTGAAAGAAAGTACACATAGCAACACCTTGGCATGCTAATCAGACATCATCAAGTGCACCTGCTCCAGGAATCTGTGGCCAAACTCTGTTTTCTACTGCACTGGTGTAGATCTGGAGTAACTCCAGTGTCTACTATAGCAGACTACAATGGAGTTACTCCAAGTTTACAACAGTGCAGTTGAAAGCAGAATCTGACCTGCTGTTCCCTATCCTGCCAAAGCAGAAACACCTTGGGCACACTGAATTGAATCAATGTACATCTGAGCCTTTTATTCATGGCATAAGGGACACAGGGAGACAAGAGAGACATGGGGACAGGATGATGGATAATAAAGTCTGAACAAATTCCATTCCGTACCTTACACGTTCAGGTCTCTTAAGCTTAACTTCAACACTGACTTTACTGCATATGTAAGAGATGGAGTCTGATCCTGCTGCCACGGAGGGCAGGGGCAGTACTCCCAGGCCGTGTTCCCTGGGAGTGGGAGCAGACCTGTAATGATTTAGTCTTGGGTGCCAGCTTTTAGCTGCTATTTATCATACTGCTTACAATGATTTGCCAAACACTGTGTCTGGCAGTCATTCGCCCGGTGCTGTAAAGACCTTTTTCAAAGGCCAGGGAGGTATGCGGGAGCAACAAACCTTTATTAGGGAAAGGTAGGTCCAGTGTAGATCCAAAAGGAGGTGGGAGTGGGGATATACCTGCCCCCTGTGTCGATCCATCCTAGGCAGCCAGAGGGACAGTGTTTGGGCTCCCTGGGCTCCACCCCCAAAGGGTCATGGCTGGGGGAGGTGAGGCTGTGTGTAGTGACTGGGGGCTGGAAGCCTGAGCTGAAAGGAGGGCATGTTGCCCTTCGAGACAAAAGACTAAGGGCCACTGCTAAGTGCCTACTCCACTTAATAGGCTGGCTCCTTCCACACGCAGGCTCGTACCTTTCCAGGCTGCCTCATCATGGCTGTAAGAACTACAACAAGTCTTGAATTCTGCAGTGTCATGACCAGGGAAAATCCAGGGAGTAGGGTGACCAGGAGCCCCGTTTTTGAGTGGAAAGTCCGGTTGAAAAAGAGACCTGACAGTGTCCAGATCTACAGTCTTGTGCCAGAATGCTCATACAGCGAGAATTCACTGAGCTCATTAGATAAGACACTCTCACCCTTCCTGGCCAGTCTGGGTAATGCATACTACAGATTCCCAGGAGCTCATTCTGAATGTACATCCACGAAGAATCAAGATGTCAGATTAAATCAAAGGGATCTCAGTTTAGACCTTTAAGCTCAGCTGAAAACATTGCTCTACAGTAAGGAAAGCCATGTTGGGGAGAGGATGAATTTCTTGTGAATTTCTACAGACCTGCTCAAAACACTCTGCTGTTTGTGCCCTCTTAGGTACAAATGTAGAAAACACTATTAAAAAAATCACTTCCCCCCACCCCACAAAGAAAGGTCTACTGAATGAAAACGTCCCCAGACTTTTAAATGAAGTACAGAAGATACACAATGTGTTTGTTTTAAGGAAGGCTGTACAGTTTAAGGGCTGGATTCTTAGCAGGTGTAAATCAGTGAAGTCACTCTGTGAGGCCAAGGGATCAGTGCTAATGAGCTAATCCTAAATATTCCCTGAAAATTATAGGTCAGATCCTCAGGTACAGTGTGGCTGCCTTATGCTGCATTTCTCATGTATGTTGGCTATAAAATCCTGAGCAACAGGTCCAAGAAAATGTTCTCAGTGTAAGGATGATCCTGTTGTGGTGTAGAGCTGATTTGATAGCTCATGTGCCACAGCCCTTCCTTGCTGCCCAGTGTTGTAGGGAAAGGGAGTATGGTTACTATCGAGAAGGCAGGAAGCCCCTCTGCTATACCAAGCCTATGACTTTGTGGCATAATTTAGACAGCTTTTATGCTGCTCTAGTACACGGTGCATGGGGTTTTCCCAGAATAGCACCAGGATCAGGAAAGTGCAAATGGGAGCTTTACACTGGTTTGGAATATGTACCACTGACTTTCACTCTGAGCATTTTGGGGGTACCTAAGGAGTATAGGGAGCACCCTATACATCTGGATCACTCTGGGGCATACAAACCTTTCTGCTTTCTTGTCTGCAAAAGCTCTTATATGACAGTTCGCTTTGCAATTAGTAATTGCACCATGTGTTCATAATGGCTTGTGCAATACAGAGTGGAACTGAAGAGGAAGCAGCCATGAACCACAAAGCTTTGGCCTAGAACCTAGACACGCTTTTAAAAGAGAAATCTTTGGTCTTTTCCCCTAACTGCTGATATTCTCAGCACTCTGATCAGTGCTC
Source organism: Terrapene triunguis (assembly GCF_002925995.2). Lineage (NCBI taxonomy): Eukaryota > Metazoa > Chordata > Testudines > Emydidae > Terrapene > Terrapene triunguis. The sequence continues at coordinate 6,917,014 of NW_020664540.1, forward strand.
GTGTTCCCCTTCCCTTCGCTCCATCTTTTTCTGCTTTTGCTCTGACCAGGTCATTGTACTAATGAGGACTAACACAGCAGCCAAACAGATTTTCATTTTACAAAACATTTAAGGTAGAACAAACTCTGCTGCTTTCCTGGCGATCTTTTTCTGGGTGACCTTTGGGTCAGCCCGAATTGCTGCAATCAAAGCAGCGCGAATCTCTAGGAACTGGACAAAAACAGTGCCTGAAATTGGGTGCCAGCGTTACAAGCTCTAATTGAAAGCGGTATTTTTTATGCATTTCTGTGTGGATTATAGCATAAGGCTCCGATTCTGAAATCTGAGCGGGGTGGGCAGACACCTGCCCTCATGCGGGGGTGCTGTTTACTTCATTGGTTTATGCCTGTGCCGAACAGATTGCAGGACTGAGGCCTAGGCTGGCAAAATGTCAGTCTTCACCTCCCTCATCACTTCCTCTTTCAGTGGTTGTTTCAGTCGAAGAGTTTTGTGAATTCTGTGATCATGGGAAAAGCAGATTTTCTTCCTCACTTTTCCACAAAATTGATGACAAAGCAAACTTCTATGATTTCACGGTACATGCAAACTGTTAGCCACGTCTAGGCTGCAAGGATTTCCCTAACATCCTGTGAATAGGCCTCCTCTTGCCTTCCAAGCGCTGTAGCAGATGTTCCACCTCTGACAGGCCTGAACGCTTCTCTCATGGGTTATGTATTTCCAGGTTTCCAAGTAATCCAACCTCATGTGCAGCAACTGACAGAGCAACATGTTCCTTTAAAATTTTCAGTAAGCGTGAGGATCAGCATAGCTGCCTTCTAGAGGCTTTTCACTGGGCTAACTAGCTATCCTGTTCCTTACAGGAACTCAGCAAAACCAATATCTTATCCTTACATAAGTGACAGTTTAATGAACCTTGTAGGCTACAGTATAGTAAACAGTTTACATATGCACTTCAACAGGGCTCATCATCATGCAACGTGCGATATATATTACAGTAAATTCATAGATTCCAAGACCGGAAGGGACCACTGTGATTATCTAGTCTGACTTCCTGTCTGACAGGGAATCTTAATGAGCGCAGCTGGCCTGTAACAGGCTGCCAGATGTGATTGGCTACATTGCCCAATTCATTGGAAGAGTCAGCAGACCAGCTCTTCAGCCCAGCAGCAGCAGCAGTTCAGCGGCTGCTCAAAGCATTCACCCACAGCTGCAATAGCTTCTGCTTGTTCCCAGCCTTGTTCCAGTCCTTCTCACTGTGGTACGTAGACTATAGACCGGCCAATAAACCATAGTGTACAGCTGCTATTTATGGATTATAACAAACAGTGAGAAATAACCAAAGAGGCAGCAGTTTCTTTAGCTTTAACCAGGTACCATTACCTTTGAGTGGGATGTCAGATTTCCTTCTGCACTTGTTCTTTGGGGGAATGCTGTGGCAAAGAAGTGCGTCTTGCAATGTGACATGACTGTGGTGACATTTGGACAATTCTTGAGCTTTTTGAAGAAGGAGTTCAAGATCCTTGAGTTGACTGTTGAGAAGGCATCATCTCCAGGTCCCTTGAGTATGTAACTGGGCTCACTGGACTGTTGCATCTGATGTGATGGGCTACAGAAGGAGAGGTGGTATCTGAGGTAGCATGGGCATATTCCACCAAGGCCTTTGTAAATCAGAACCAGAACCTTGAAGCCAGCACAGGACTGGGCACCGCTGCCGTTACCAAGCACCTACATGGTGTAGTCTCTTGGGCTCTTTCTACTTAGGTGCTGGGCTGCCAGAGAGCTTCTTCTGGAATGTAGGCCTAGGTAGAGTGAGTTACAATAGTCTAACCTGCTTGTGACAAATGCATGAACTGCTGAGGTCAGGTCATCATCCTAGGGGAATGGATAGAGGAGTTTTCTTGCTAGCCAGAGGTGGAAGGAAGGCGCTTTTCGTGATGGCTGTTTAATTGGCCAGGGGTTCCGTGATGAGTCTAGCAGGACATAGTTGTCAAACTTAACGGGTGGTGTTCAGATGTCCTCAGCTGAGCATGGAGGGGTGGTATCCAAGCACTTCTCTCTTCCAACTAGCAACACTTCAGTCTTTTCTAAATTTAATGTGAGCCAGCTGTTTTTCATCCAGATTCCAATCTCCTTCAGGCACTGAGATATCTGGGAGCCAGGGCTGGCTGCACCCAATGAAAAGGATATAGAGAACTGCATATGGCTGGTATCACAGCCCTGGTTATCTCATGACCTCCCTTAATGTTATACATAGATGTTAAGTACGTGTGGTGGCAGGCACAAGCAACATTGTTACTAAGTCCTAGTTATTATTTTATTAAATACCTTGTCTTTTTTATGCCGTCACACCCTTTCCCCTGAATCCTGTAAAATTACAGCCTGGCTCTAGTACAGTGCATTAGAACATTACCCAGCTCCACAGGTCAGGGAGTCAGACTAAATGTCTTTTACTTGTCCAAGTGTACACAACTGGATGTGAAGTGTGTGCCTGCAGGGAATCTAAAGAAGGATAGCTACTTAGGGATTAATCAGCTCAGTGAAGTGTCCCTGTGCAAACTGTGATAAAGGGCTGGAGGCCAGTCATTTCTGTAAGTGGAGTTCACACTCCCTTTCTTTACTGCTGTGTGCTTCAGGGAGTTTTACCACACTGTGACTTTAAGGAGAATTCAACTTTCTGTTAGCCAGTGATAGAAGCCAATCCTAACCCCAGATACAGCCCTGGAGTATTCGCTCAGATGTACCAAGTTTATGCTCATGCTGAGGGGTAAGGCAGGTGGCAGGAGCTGTCCACTTGGTTCATTACCAGTTCAAAAGTGTCCCTCAATTACTACCAGGAACGACATGATAAATCCTGCTGAAGAGGTTTCTCCTAGAATGCTGGAGGCTCAATTTCCCCCTTTAAATTCCATGTGCTGTTGTCATTAGCATTAATGTTGTTAGTCAGCTTCACAGCTCTCTGTCCCGCACCATTCCTTCTTGGTGAGAGACTTCCTGCATGGGAGTCAGTCTTTCCCAGTAGGAGTGGGAATGAGCCAGTGGTGTGCATAGGAATACAAATTTGGCCACTTTTGGAGGGGCATTTTCTGTGCCCCTCGTGGTCAGAGAAGCTGGCTCCTTCCCTCACCATGGCTGATGGAGCTGGCTCTCCCCCGCACCCGAGGGCAGTGGAGCGCTCTCTCTCCTGGCAGCTGGAGGAGCTGGATCTCGCCCTCGCAGCCCCAGGGCCAGAGGAGCTGTCATCTCCCACCCTGGACGGGCTGGAGGAGCTCACTCTCCCGGCTCTGGCCCTGGAAGAATTCTCTGCCCCCACTGACTGGGGGGCCCCATGCCCCTGTTTGCCCCCCTTGTGCATGCCCATGGAATGAGCTGATGGAAATAAAATGTGATTCCTCTTAAAAATTGCATCTCTTCATGCGCACAAATAAGAGCCAAAGTATCACTTTGCTTGGGTCAACACCAGGCTCATTTTCTAATCATCATAGAAGCATAGAATCACAGAGATGTAGGACTGGAAGGGACCTCAAGAGGTCATTCAGCCCATCCTCCTGTAATGAAACAAGACCAAGTATATGTAGAAGTCATAGAGAAGTTCATAATTCAGCAGTCAGCTGCATAGTGCACATTTACATCTCAGCAATCCAGCCCCTAGTTAATTTCATTTTTAAAGATTGTTGACTTGTATTTGGGGGTCAACAGAAGGGGTCTCCTGCACAGGGATTGATAAAACTCATATTACAATGGTTAGGCGATGTCTATGATATAGCAACGCATTAGGGCTTGTCTCCACAGGGCGGTAATGCACTGTAAGCGGGTGTGATTTCTAAAGCACACTTCAATGTTGCACATTAATTGGTGTGTGTAGACCTTGCTGGTGTGCACTAAAGTGTGCTTTAACATAGTGCTATTTAAAACAGTACAGGCACATTAAGTAGGTCAGATTAACTATTTGACACATAGCTCATAATTGAACTGCTCTGAGTAGTTGCCTGGCTCTCTGTGTTGTGTACTATAGCAAGAGAAGGCATACAAAGGCTGTTAATATGCTTATTGCTTATCTAATATGGCCTACTTTGTGCAATATCTTTTGAAATCCATCCATCCCCCACCTGCCCTAGTCTCTGAGCAGTTTGTCTTCCGCAGAACTGGGTGAATGCTGGAAAAATCTTTCCACAAATATTTGACTTTTACATGGGTTCACTTTGACAGAGTTCACATGATATTTGTTATAGAAAAGAAACGTTGTGATGTATAGTAGTATTGAATGTTATAAGGTGCAAATGAAGAATACAATTAAAAACAATGTGAGCATGTGTTAATGATTTATATATATATTTAAAAAAAATGGAAACCTAAGTCCTGATCCTGCAACACTTAAGCACAGGCATAACCTTATTTACTTGGGGTCTCATTGAAGTCAATGGGACTTTGACATTGACTTCAGTAGGTGTAAGATCAAGCTACTGGATAGTCTCCTAAAAGCAAATGGTACTACTTATGTGTAATGCATGTGCCACAAGTGTTTGTAGGATTGGCCCTCAAAACTGTGAGCTCCTCCTGGCAGAGTTGGAGCCTTCTCTGTTTGGAAGAACTTAGTGCTTTGTGGGCACTACCAGAAATAAATAATAAATAGCAATAATAATTTAAAGGGGAAGAGACACTTCTGATCCTGGCTCAGATTTTCAAAACCAACTAGCACTTTAGAGTGTCTTCATTTTTGGGAGTCCAGCCTGTGACACTTTAAAAAGGGCCTGATTTTCAGACAGTGCGGGGAGCACCTGCCTCTCAACATCAGGCTCCTTTAAGGAGTCTCAAATTAGGTTCCTAAAAATGGAGGCACCTGATCACTTCTGAAAGTCTTGGCTCAAACTCTCAACAGGCCCCAGTGAAGGACTGTATTTCACAGAAGGTGTTTTATGTCCCCCTGCTTCTACAGGCATTTTAATGAATGCAGAATAAGGCCCTGCTTGTGGCACTCACTCCCCCTAGGCAGATCCCCGGGCTCATGCAGCGCTGATTGACTTCTTTAGGAATTGGCAGGAGAGCAGGGTCTAGGAATACGGCCTAACTGCCCAGAGACACAGCTGGTAAAAAAAAAAAAAAAAAGTTTCTTGTGAGGAATTTTTTGGAGTCAAAAAAGTAATTTTTCTCTTTTGGATGAAAAAGGTCAAGCAGAACATTTTTGCTGAAAGACCTAAGTTTTCAGTTGTCAATGAAAACTGAGGGGGAAAAATTCCTTTTTGGGGTTGCATTAAAAATTGTGACTCAAATGAAAATTTCCTGTGACAAAATTTCATTTAGAAAAAAGGCCATTTTCAACCAACTCAACTCTCAGAGGTTCTTTATGCAATTTCTTTGACCCAGGTCTCATGAGGAATGAGCAGCTCCCTTTGGTCCTAAGTGGGAGATGTATTAGATACTGTGGTGACATAGATTACAGATGCAATCCAAGTCCAGCCCAGCTGCAAATTATTCCTATAGGCATAAGCATAGTAAAATGGGTGTTTTTATGTACACTAACCTGCCAATAGCTGACATCATGCTGACAACAGAATTAAAAGAAAAAGACAAAGCAACTATGTATATGTGAGAAGATTCCTTCCTTCCTTCCTACAGGCCAGTCAGCCTCACCTTAGTCCCTGGAAAAATCATGGAGCAGGTCCTCAAGGAATCAATTCTGAAGCACTTAGAGGAGAGGAAAGTGATCAGGAACAGTAAGCATGGATTCACCAAGGGCAAGTCATGCCTGACTAACCTAATTGCCTTCTATGAGGAGATAACTGGCTCTGTGGATGAGGGGAAAGCAGCGGATGTGTTATTCCTTGACTTTAGCAAAGCTTTTGATACGGTCTCCCACAGTATTCTTGCCGGAAAGTTAAAGAAGTATGGGCTGGATGAATAGACTATAAGGTAGATAGAAAGCTGGCTAGATCGTCAGGCTCAACAGGTAGTGATCAATGGCTCCATGTCTAGTTGGCAGCCGGTATCAAGCGGAGTGCCCCAAGGGTCGGTCCTGGGGCCAGTTTTGTTCAATATCTTCATTAATGATCTGGAGGATGGCGTGGACTGCACTCTCAGCAAGTTTGCAGATGACACTAAACTGGGAGGAGTGGTAGATATGCTGGAGGGTAGGGATAGGATACAGAGGGACCTAGACAAATTAGAGGATTGGGCCAAAAGAAACCTGATGAGGTTCAACAAGGACAAGTGCAGAGTCCTGCACTTAGGACGGAAGAATCCCATGCACTGCTACAGACTAGGGACCGAATGGCTAGGCAGCAGTTCTGCAGAAAAGGACCTAAGGGTTACAGTGGATGAGAAGCTGGATATGAGTCGACAGTGTGCCCTTGCTGCCAAGAAGGCTAATGGCATTTTGGGCTGTATAAGTAGGGGCATTGCCTGCAGATCGAGGAACGTGATTGTTCCCCTCTATTCGACCTTGGTGAGGCCTCATCTGGAGTACTGTGTCCAGTTTTGGGCCCCACACTACAAGAAGGATGTGGAAAAATTGGAAAGAGTCCAGCGGAGGGCAACAAAAAGGATTAGGGGGATGGAGCACATGACTTATGAGGAGAGGCTGAGGGAACTGGGATTGTTTGGTCTGCAGAAGAAAAGAATGAGGGGATTTCAACTACCTGAAAGGGAGTTCCAAAGAGGATGGATCTAGACTGTTCTCAGTGGTAGCAGATGACAGAACAAGGAGTAATGGTCTCAAGTTGCAGTGGGGGAGGTTTAGGTTGGATATTAGGAAAAACTATTTCACTAGGAGGGTGGTGAAGCACTGGAATGGGTTACCTAGGGAGGTGGTGGAATCTCCTTCCTTAGAGGTTTTTAAGGTCAGGCTTGACAAAGCCCTGGCTGGGATGATTTAGTTGGGAATTGGTCCTGCTTTGAGCAGGGGATTGGACTAGATGACCTCCTGAGGTCCCTTCCAATCCTGATATTCTATGATTCTGTTCTATGATTCTATGATTCCTAGCACAAGTCAGTGCACAGGTAACATTTATCAAATCATAAAATGTATGATGTGTTGTTATATTGAAACCTTTGCTGTTTTATGGATCCCAGGCTGATGCTGCAGGTGCTATAAAAGGAGTTTTTTCCCTTTAAATGCCACTTGCCATAAGACTGTGGGAAGATTCACATGTCAAAGCTAACATCAATAAGGATGGGTCCGCTAAGTAAAAATTTCATGTTAATTTCATGATAAACACTGTAGGCCTAGTCTTGCAACTGAATCTGTTTGGGCAGATCATTGCATTCATACAGATCCCCTTTGACTACAGTACTTAAAGTTAGGCATGTGTTTACATGCTTTGCAGCATTGGGGCTTCAGAGGAGGATTTTCAAAAGCATCTAAATGATTTAAGAGCACAATACACTGACTGTGAATGGCATTTGTGCTCCTAAGTCACTTAGTCACTTTTGAAAACCCACCCTCTGGTTATTATTTAATAATGTTCTTTGGCCAAGTTTTTTCAAAAGCAACTGGTGAATTGGGGTGGTTCCATGTTTTGGGAGTGTACTTTGAGAAACCTTAAAGGGGCTTGAGTTTCAGTGGGTGGGTGCTAAGCATTTTCTAAAAATCAGGCCTCTTTAACTTGTCTCAAGTTGGGCTCCCAAAAATAAAGGTGCCCCAAATCACTTGTCACTTTTGAAAATTTTGCCTCCCCTTTTTTGCAGCATGCTGCCTAGGGTTTAAAATGATACATTCGCAACCACATAGATTGTTTTAACAATAGGTCCTTGCTGTAATATGCTTTCCAAGTTTGCTTTGATATTATCTTCTAAGAATGTATTTATAAACGACTTTACCCTCATTCTTCATAAGGGGAAATTACAGATTGCAGCTGCATCTATTAATTGTATATTATTATTCAATCTTTTATAAATTGACATTTAATGTGTTCCTAAAGTGCCAATCTCTGCTCATGTCATAATGTTAGAGGGATCCTTAATATTACATGGTTAGATTAATTGGAATTTAAATGTGGTTTAAATCACCAAAGCATTAATACTCTTACACCTTAGTAAACATCATTTGCATTGCTTCTAATCACCAAGGTTCTAATTCTGCTCACAGTTATTCATACAGCTTCAATGACTTCAACTCAGTAGACATCAAACTGAGTGAAGATGGGCTTTGTATGGAAACATGCAGAAACTCCTGGGGCTGCTCTCTGCCCTTCTCAACCTGCACCCCGGCTCATAAAGGGGCAGACCACCCTGTTATATGTATTAACTGGAATTTTGGGAGTGCAAAATTGCACACCACATCAAAACTTTTAACGTGACATTCTGTTAACCTGAATCATGAATTTCACTCAGTTATAACTGAAGTCCTTGTTAAAAGTTGTTAGAGTTGTATATTCTGACTTCTGTTCTATTGACATCTCAGTATTTCTGCCTGAAGTCACGGGAACTGGGTGAAAACATTCCAATAAAGGCAGCACCAGTAGCTCCTAGAAAGTCACAGTGAAAAATTACCACCTCTTTCTCTCTTAGGCAGACCAAGGGCTAGAAACATTTCAGGGAACATCACACTGGCAAAGAAGCCCTATGAGCATATACAAATGATATATGCGGAACAGGTGGGTAGAGCAAAGAGTACTTTTCCAAAACGTCTTCAGGGTTGTTGAAGGTCAGGGCCTTCTACACTGTGCGTGAGAATCTGTCATTAGTGTGCTGTGTAGCAATGAATGCTTTTGGAATCTATTTTCACTACTTCACCCCTTTCTGCTCACTGCGTTATGGCCCTAATACATCAATAAAAATCCCGCCAGTGTTGTCAGAAGCAATGACAAGCCTCCGTTTTGGACTATTACTATTTTTAGGCATCTTTATGGGACCTCGGTTGTCCTGCTGCAGGATGCTACTGGCTCCTATTGAAGTAAAGGTTACTTGTACCCTGTAATGGGAGAATGAATAAACTCCTTGGATTAGGTGTTGACCCGTTCAGCCCCATGGCTTTGCCTCTCTTAAGTGATATGAACACAAATGAGATTCTGATTCTTTGAATGTCTTCGCTCTTTCCTCTAAAACTTTGCTTCCATTGGAGCACGAGACACCCGCCCCCATTGGGCCATGTTTCAGTGCCAAATCTTGAATAGACTTTGAATCTCTCTTTTCCATTCGAACTCTGAGCTATTAAAGTATTGTATTAAAATCTTTCCTCCCCACCCTATTGTGCTCCAGAATAGCAGTTCGTTTGTTACATTTTCACCTCTTATAAGGAGTAATCCTGACGACTTTACTCAGGCACCAAGGTTAGTCTGTGGAGCTACCACAAACTGTAGTTGTCCCAGGAGCAGGCTGTGGACTGAATTGTGACTCAGGGTATGTCTACACTGCAATTAAAAACCTGCGGTGGGCCTGTGCCAGCTGATTCGGGCTCGCAGGGCTCGGGCTAACGGGCTGTTTAATTGCAGTGTAGACGTTCGGGCTGAAGCTGGAGCCTGGGCTCTAGGACCTCGCAAGGTGGGAAGGTTCCAGATGTCAGGCTGCAGCCCAATGTCTACACTGTAATTAATCAACTCTGCAGCCTGAGCTTGCTGGCATGGGCCAGCCATGGGTGTCCAACTGCAGTGTAGACATACCCTCATAGGGTGTAAGCCTAGGTTAGTGGAACTCAAGTCAGCAGACCCTGCCTGAGCATCTATACTGATTGTCAACCCTAGGTTAAGAATTTTCTAACATGGGCCTGAACTCAAGTCTCCAGCATCCACACTGCAGTATGCAGACCCAAGACCAACAAACCATATCCCAGACTTCCTAGCACACTCCTGAAATGTGACTGCTCTAGCCGTTTGTTCGTGGAGCAGCGTGGGAAAACTTGACTGTCCACCAAACTTGATTGTCCAGAGGACAATGAAAGTCAGCCTGTGGGATTGTGGGATACTTTTGGTGGACTCGCAAAGCACAAGTCCAGTGGGGCTGTCTCTACATTGCAAAGCAATAAGGCTTGAACCCTAGGTCCTGGCTTGACTCAGTCTCAGACCCTCCACCCTTGTGGGATACTGGGATCTGAGCCCTGGATTAGCACGATTTGTGTGTAGATGGAAAGGGGAGTTAGGCTTGAGCCTGAGTTCGAACTCTAGGCTTACACTGCAGTGTAGACTCAATTCAACCACTATCTCCCCCTTGCTCCAGGGAGCAAGTGAGCTGTGCCAGCCCTATACATGATGTAGCTAACTTCCCTCTCCATGTCACTTAGCTTCACTGTCTGCAATGTTGGATAGTGTAGCCAAGGCTCTGCCCACTCTCCTCCAGCTGTTCAGGACAGGAAGTACAGGCCCCACAGCAGAGACCCTGTATGCAGAGGCCCAGTGAAGCTGGTTGCCTGTGTGTAGAGTAAGGAAATGCCTTACCTCTCCTTCCTTAACTGCAGAGACGTGCCTGGTGGCTCATGCCTTAAGGCTAAGCTCTGTGCCTTTCGCTCATGTCCGTAGTACCTTGATCCTTGATTAGCCCCATTGCTTTCAACAGGATAACTTGCAGATTAAGACCCTATTCAGCAGGAGTAAGGATATCACAACCTGGGATTTAGGAAATGGTAGAGAGCAGAAAGTGTTGTGCAAGAAACTAATTTAACATAGAAGGATTAAGAACTGCCATTTTCCATACAAGAGCAAACCAATAAACCTTGTCAGAAAGTTTAAATCAATGTTATTGAAACTAATCAAATAATCTGAAATGATTCCATGAAGCTCTAGCCTGCTAATAAATTACAGCAGCTTCTCTCCCTCTAATTGTATACCTTAGATTAGTTAATACTAGTTCTGTGGATATATGCAAATTGTCTCTCTAGGCAGTCCATTTACATCCAGATTTGAGCCCAGGTTTGGAGATGTGATAAATTAGATCCCTGACATGATCCAACACCCAATTGTTCTATTTTTATAACACTCAGTATAAGGGTATAGAAAATTCACCTGTGCTAACACAAGGCCTATGCTTAAAGATATCGACTCATGCTGGGAAGGGGGCTCTTCTAGTGCCAGTCCAGGATATAAGAGGGGTTGGATTGTCTCTTAAGGGGCAGAAGAAAATAGGGGCATGGACAGAGACGTCCTGCAGGGGAAACCCCCAGGAACAACTGAGCTCCGGAGAAATCTTAGACTGAGGTTTGTTTAGTGGACTTTTTGTTTAAGTAAACAATAGAGGTAAACCCCAGGCAAGAGGCGAGTTTGGGCCACATCCAATATGTGCATATACTCCATCTGGAGCATGGTGGAAACTCCATTTGCTGACAGGGAGGCTGAACTTTACAGAATGTTCCCTGCATTAAAACAAGCCAGTGTCTCTACTAAGTGAAATAGAATACTCCTAGAAAAATGGCTCTATTGTGCCCGACTTTCAGGCCTGTATTGTATTTTCTGGACAGAGCCTGCATGCAAGTTGAGAAATGCAGTTTTGATAAAAGTTACTATGGTTGTCTTGCATCCATATTAATTTTCCTAATGGACCTGACTTAATGAAATGTTAAGACCTTTATTGAAATTCCAGTGCCAGCGTTACCAAGAACAGCCCTCAACCCATAATGCACCAGGAATCAATGTGAATTATAGTAGCAACAGCCTTGTGACAAGTATCTCAGTGCTCTCTCAGTATTCTTTGAAAATTTTCCATCATTTTGGTGAAGGGGCTGGCACTCGATTGACTACTTATCTTTATGAAGTGGAATCTCTTTTGTGCTTTCAGCCAGTGTTTTTTTTTTTTTTTTTAATCAAAGCACAACCTAATTTAAAATACATACTTATCAAAACTGGAAACCAGCCATTGGATGGCTTTGCAAGGCCATATTGTAAATAAGATTTCCTTCCCTGGCGTTTCAAGAAATAATTAGTTGGCATGCCCAACTGGTGCCAATATGCACTGCTCTTCAGGATCTCCTAGAAGAGGGAAATCCGCATGTACACCGCTACCTCGATATAATGCGACCTGATATAACATGAATTCGGATATAAGTGGGGGGTTTGCGCACTCCAGTGGATCAAAGCAAGTTCAATATAATGCGGTTTCACCTATAACGCGGTAAGATTTTTTGACTCCCGAGGACAGGGTTATATCGAGGTAGAGGTGTACTTTTCAAATAGAGGGCAGAAAGTGTTCTGAGAATGCTCTGTGAAGAGGGACAAAGCACTGAAATTACAGTCTGTTTTCCCCTTTCCTCCCCCTCAGATTTAGCTCTTAGCTATTGTAGTCTTTGTTCCATTGACTATAAGGTGTAAAATAGTTTACATGCCTGTTTTGCTACAATCAAAGCCCCAGACACTGAAATGATGTTCCAGATAGAACTAGAGAACGCTAAGGGCTAGGTTGTAGCTTTAGGCACAGCCTTGAGTAAGGAGTGGTGTGTAAATTACACCCTAGGAGTAGCCCAGGATACAGCCCCTCCCCTGCTTTCTCTGTGCTACCTGGGAGTAGAAATTACAAATGATAAATTATGACACCCCCTGCTTCCCAGAGCCATCTCAACTGTGCTGGGCAACAAGTAGAAAAGTAGAGCCAAGCCTCTGCCCATTTCCGCCGACCCTACTCCAGAGAGAGCGGGAGGAAAAGAGTGTGCAGCACCTCCTTAGTCCTATATGCTTGGACCCCGGTCTGGGCTGCCCACACAGGTTATAAAGGGGGTGGTTCTTATTCTCTGTGATCCCTGTATAGGTGAGTCGCTCAAGTCACAAGCTAGCCCCACCTGAAAAACAGATGAATATTGGACAATGACATGCACGTGATGAGATCAATTACGCTCTTCACTGGGAGTCTGTTGGGGTTTGAATATCACTCAGGAAACATCTGAGGGACCAGCCCAATGGCGTGGCTGCAAAATCTGTGCCAAGTAGAAATCACTTCCATTTTAAACGCGGAAGGCCAGACCAACTCAGGCTGAGTGCATTTTGCAGGTAATACATTCTCTGGATAATTGCAACACTGGCTTTATTGCTGCTTTGCTGATGCACTCAACTGATGGAAGGAAATTACCTTCCTGAAGATGCCATTCAGCCTGACCTAGCAGCTGAAGGTAAGGCATTAGGAAACAGCAACAGGACAGAAAGCAGGGGAAGGGCAATTCCCAGCACGCACATGTGTTGATAGATGATTCAGCTTCCTAATTTTATAACGAGCTCTTGTCTTGTGAAAATATGGATTCCCATTTTTACCAGCGCTGGCTGTACAAGCATGGGCCTGATTCATCTCCCATTGAGGGAGATTTGACACTGGCTTCTGTGAGAGTAGATTTGGGCCAATAATTCATCAGCTGAATGAATGCTTGTATTGCATACATTTTTAGAGGGACTTTGCAGATTTCAAGACACTTGCTCATGGTAAGCATTAATTCTGCATATTCAGTGTCACCATTAGCAACATTTTATCAGATCACGTGTAGTTTCTACAGTTGTTGTTATTTAAGAATCAAATGTCTGCCACACATCAGACTGACCAGTTCTCTTACTCTTACTGTGAGATTCTAAAGTTACAGAGCCTGATTCTGATCTCACTTACTCAGGTTTTACTCCATCGAGTTTGGCGGAATTACTCCTGAATTTCACCAGTGGGAGTGGGATAGCAGATGATGTTTTATGCTGGTTCAGTTCTGAAACTGAGTGGGGAGGAGGAGGAGGAGAGACGGAAATACAAAAGAGGAGGAAGAGGTAGACAATGTAATAAAACATGTAGGCTATATTCCTAGTTTTATTTAACTACTGCTTTGAATAGGTGTGAAGTGATTCTAGGGATTTTATAAAGACAGAGTATCTGTTTAAATGTATAATTATACTGCTACAGTGTAGTGATGTGGATAATTGTGCTATTAAAAAGAAGCACTTTCGTCTCTTTTTTTTGTTTTGTTTTGTATTATGGCTCTTTTACGCATCATAAAATACAGTATTATCCACAGCAGTGTTTAGAAACAACCTTTTTGTCCTCAGTCTCTACAGATCACTGCAGCAAGAGGGTGAGCGAGCAGACCACTGCTGGGTGATCCTGCCAAAGCCTAAAATGATGTCTCTGGGCCAAGTTCTAATAGCATTATTCATTGTGAATAGCACTTTCCTCCCAGGGGAGCGAGGTGCTACTCAGAATGAGTAACGTTGTCAGGATATGGCTCTTTGCGAGGCATTTCCACTTGGTGGTAGCATCTTCACTGATCCATGTGCTCACATTGGGAAATAGAGTCCAACATTTCAAATCTTGTATCTTATGCCTATATGTACACACCCAGAGAATAATGAAATTCCAATTAAAATGCCAGTTATAGATATTACTTACATTATAAAGCAAGATATATGCTTTTGTTTGTTTTATGGGAGAGCTGGGTGAATCATAGATCATTAAATCTTGCCCCTCCGGGGAGCATTTTTTTCCCCATGGAGCAATTTTGTGTGTATTTTGACTGTTACAGCTCAATAGCCTACAGGCATCAAAAATATCAACTAGAAAACAGAGAGCTCACTATTATAATATTAAATGCCTTAAAGCTCAAAACCAGAAGCTATAACAACAAATGGGCTATCCAAGGTTCATTCTCCTACTTGATCCTTTCATGTAATTCCAGTGCAGGGTGACAAAATGGAGGATATTTTCTAAGTCTTCCAGAGAACAAGATAATTCAACATCCCAAAGTGTCTTGGGTGTTGCTCTTTTTTTTTTTTTTGATACTATTGGAAGCTCTTATTCATCAAGACAGATGCATCAGGGACAAAAATGTATAGTGTCATGGATTAGAAATATGAGGGTATGTCTACACTACCTGCCGGATTGGCGGGCAGCAATCGATCCAGCGGGGATCGATTTATTGCGTCTAGTCTAGATGCGATAAATCGACCCCCGAGCCCTCTCCTGTCGACTCCTGTACTCCAGCGCCGCAAGAGGCGCAAGCAGAGTCAATGGAGGAGCGGCAGCAGTCGACTCACAGCGGTGAAGACACCATGGTAAGTCGATCTAAGTACGTCGACTTCAGCTACGTTGTTCACGTAGCTGAAGTTGCGTAACTTAGATCGATCCCTCCCCCAGTGTAGACCAGGGCTGAGAGTTCTTGGTCACTTATACCACCCCTCCCTTGAATCAACACAGGGTAGCATTCATAGATTTCTATAGCAGCCCCATTGGTTTTCTGCCTAGTCTTACCCTGAATACAGTACTTGCAATCATAAATATCATAAGAACCTCCTGTGGCAGTTTACTCAGCTTTTTGGTTGGTCTATACCATACTTCTAAAAAAAAAATGTTCTTAATTTTAGGCCATTATATTTTCTTCTGCTTGCCTGGACTCCTGATAACTTCTTTGCCTCCAAACTTCCTATTTGTTTATTCCTTGTAGGTACTTTTAGGCTCTTACCTTATTGTTGGTTTGTTTTTTCTAGGCTGGAGAAATTAATTTCTATTAACTTCTTTTTTTTTTTTTTTTTTGGAACCTGGCATTATTTGTGTCTTTGGATGCTGTCCACTTTAATGTGATCATTTTTGGAATCCAGAGCTGCTTGCTATGCTCCAGATGCTATATAGAGTGGAATAATTGCTACCTGGTCCTATATTATACCTCTTTTTCTACAGCATGTCTCAGCGTGGCGTTGGCATTTCTGGCATCAGTCACACTGCATGGTCATGTTCAATTGTTTCTCTGTAAAGCACCTGTTTACATCCATTTAAGAATGGTGCTTTCTCACATGTGTACAGATTGCAGAGCCATACACGGGTTGCTATTTTTAGCCTGGTTAGAGTGTTGCAGCCAGACATAGTTCTTTGTCTCTCCTATAACTCATAAATAATCAGTGATGCGTAATGGTACATTTTATAGTGCTGGCGCCCTACAGAAATGCACCCATCACACACACAATCTTTCTCCCTCTCCAGTCTCTTCACCTACACCTACCGCACATGTGTCCTTCTGTCCTGCAGGGCAGAGCTGAGTCTGTCCATTCTGTCTCTGCCCATTTGGAGCTTGATGCATTATAATGCTCTGTCCTTCCACACAGAAGCGCAGTTCCTGGCAGGGGGAGGGACGAGGCTGCTGTGCTGTTGTTACTGAAAGTGGGTGTTGCAAGCAAATTCCTGCTTGAGCTGCGAGGAGCCGACTGGCTTTCCTGTCACCTGTGGCTTCTAGAGCCTGGCCTGTTCCACCCCTCACCTAACCCTGCTTCACTGCTGGCCTGGTGCCCTGGCTACTGCTCCTCGCCAGAGCTACCCTGGAGTGGTAAGAATGCAGGGAGCAGGGGTGGTAGGGAGACCAGAGGTGAAGAGGATATTCCAGGGGTCTCCCCATACATTCCCCATCCCACACTAGAGATGAGTGGGATACACACACTCCACCAACCCTCATAGGAATCCCATCACCGTAAGCTCCCCCTAGGCTGGGGGAGGATTTCTAGAACTTCCCCCATGCACCACCTCAGTGAAAGGGGACCCTCTCATAGGGAATACCACCCCTAGCCTCCATTTTGAATCCCTCTGCAGGTAGCAGGCCATGCCTCCGGTCCTGTGTCTGGGCTTTTGTGTGGGGGGAGGGAGGGAACAATACTGCCCAAGCTGGTTACCTCAGGGAGCAGGGGGCAAATCCCCCACCCTCCTTTCAGCTTCAATTCTTCCTGTCTCCATCCCAGCCTGGTTCAGGGCTGCTCTAGCAGCCCGACACCCCTGTGCCTAAATAGAGATAAGATGGCTGACAAATCCTCTATGACTGGCATGTGGCTGTGCAAGTGTGTGTGAGCCCTTCTGCAACCAATGGAAGAAGCCCCTCAGCACTGCTGCACTTGCACCAGTACTGTCCTGAGGACAAGACACTGCTGAGATTATATCCAGGAGGGGCTTTCACAGTCCGTGCAGGGAATGCCTCCCTGAGCTGAAGCAGTTAGGTGCTGCTGATTCTTGTTAGCTCAGAGCCTTACAAGGAGCTAGGTTACTCTGACGAAAGGTGGAAAGAGAGGTTTCTGGGCAGAAACCAGGAGAAGGAGACCTAAAGGGCTACCCTATCTGTGCTTTCCCTGATGTTAACAGATTGTTCAGCTGCACGAAGAGAGTGTGGCCCGGGGCTTCGTTTGTTAAACACAAACCCTGTAAGTAAAATGGAAATCCCAGGAAAGGTTTTGTTTTGCTCATCACAGGCCTCTTGTGAATGTTCTGTCCAGCTGCTAAGACCTCCGACACTACCTCCTGACATTTTCAGTTCACCACGTTTCATCCAATCATACTCTGGCTTGTGTTATCTGAACCTACAAATGCAACATATACCTGAATAAAATGCTGGAATATTTAAGGTGAGACCTGCTGATACCAGTTAGTCAAGGAAGTTTCCTGACACAGTGCAAGTCATCAGTTAAATACCGGAGCATATCTTCTGCTTAAAACAAAAGCAAACAAACAAACAAACAAACAAAAAACCACTTTTTTCCAGTTGGAAGAAATTTTGATCTAAATTGTCCTGTGTCCGTACTAAATAATTCACGCGAATCCCTGAAGGAATGATGGTGTGTTCTACCCTCTGTATACTTGAGAAACAAAAATGTTTGGATCATTTTAATGAATCCTGAAGAGACACAAGTACAGCATCATTTCATCTGTGGTTAAACACTTCAGCACAGACACAGCACTGAACTGGTGGCAAGAGCATGGGGCAGCAATTACTGCTGTGAGAATTGTACTGGAAGGAAACAGAGAATTTATTTAACTCTCCAACTCACCACTGTAAGTTAATTTGGACATGCTGTATTCCCCAGCACAGCTATACATTTAAAAATAAGCACAGCCAGGGGTCTAGCTGAAGAGAGACGGTATGGTGCAACCAGGGCCGGCTCTGGCTTTCTGGCCGCCCCAAGCAAAAAAAAACAAAAAAAACCCAGGGCTGGCTCCAGGCACCAGCTGGGCAAGCAGGTGCTTGGGGCGGCCACTCCGGAGAGGGGTGGCAGGTCCAGCTATTCGGCGACAATTCAGCCGACGGTCCCTCACTCCCGCTCGGAGTGAAGGACCTTTTGCCGAATTGCCGCCGCAGATCGCGATCGCAGCTTTTTTTTGGTTTTTTTTGGCTGCTTGGGGCGGCCAAAACCCTGGAGCCGGCCCTGCCTGCAGATGTGCCCCGGCTAGTGGGGGGAGGGGGAGGGAGCGGGGGGAGAGAGAGAAGGGGGCAGCCAGGGCTTCAGCGGGGCGCTGCCATGCGGGCCCTCCCGCCGTGCCCCCTGCCGGGAGGGCTCCGCACCGCTCCAGTCGGCTGGGAGGGAAGGACGCGGGCTGCCCTGCCGGGCTTGCTGCATGGCGCTCCCGTCCTCCATGACGCCGCCCCCTACCGGGCAGCCGGAGCGGAACAACAACAACAAAAAAAGCAGCCGTGCCGCCCTAGGATTGGGCAGAATGCCGCCTCCTACAAGCTGCCGCCCCAAGCACCAGCTTGCTCGGCTGGTGCCTGGAGCCGGCCCTCGGTGCAACGTAATCCAACTGTGCTCTGAAATATACTGGTGTGTATTTTAAATAAGCTGCCTTTTAAATCTTGTGCCTACAATTTATTTATCTCTGGAACAGAAACATGGCAACTGCGCCTCACTTTCCGAAATGTGGCATGATATTGCCATTTTGCTCCCAGTATAATTGGAGCATACCTGTTGTACGAAGTGGTTAGAAGTATCTGGCTAATAAGAAAGCTGCAGAATCTCTTATGTACTGTCAAGGCATGCTTAATAAATGGATCCAATTATTTTCATACTGTAGCAAAAGTAACTGTGTAGTGTGAACTCTCATAATTATGACCCTGATTCAGTAAAGTGTAACACCAACAGACCCCGGTCGTCGGCGGGCAGGGTCGAACCTGGGCTCTCTGGAACTAAATGCAGCTTAGTGGTTTCGGCATTAGCCTGTTAAACTCAGGGTTGTGAGTTCAATCCTTGAGGGGGGCTGTGACGTTGTGCAGTCTATATGGTTTCATAAAAACATGATAATAAGTGAATATAATGTAACTGGGATAGTTTTATAAAAATCTGATAAGTGACTATAATGCAAATGGGATATGCTTCGTGCAAAAGGTCTCTTGTAAGGTATCATTACAAAGCTTATAATCTACCGAGTATGATCATCTGATTGGTATAAATGTACCACTCTTGTATCTAAAACTAGAAATATAAAACATAACTCTGAGGGCCTATTATACTTATGTAAAGTGTGGGCCATTAATGATGGTTTGGAATCTTGATGACTCCCATTAACAAGGACCATTGTCTGCAGATGACTGTGTTTACCTGTGAGTCTTCCTGTATATGTGTGTGCTGGCAAGTGAGTAATGAAGTCTTGCAGTGA
>NW_020664540.1:6936295-7049403 GCF_002925995.2 Terrapene triunguis
TCTGAGTGCTAAAGACAAGCACACTCCTGTGAGCTGTTTTTGGGTAAACTTGTAGCTTTGGGACAAGTGATTCAGACCCTGGGTCTGTGTTGGAGTCAGACAAGAGTGTCTGACCTAGCAAGACGGGGTGCTGGAGTCCTGAGCTGGCAGGGAAAACAGAAGCAGGGGTAGTCTTGGCACATTGGGTGGCAGCTCCCAAGGGGGTTTCTGTGATCCAACCCGTCACAGGGGCCATTTAGGGATCTGGGGCAAAAATCTGTCTGGGGATTGCTCCTGCTTTGAGCAGGGGGTTGGACTAGATACCTCCTGAGGTCCCGTCCAACCCGGATATTCTATGATTCTATGAGCCTCTACTGCATGAGCTAAAAGCCATATGACTCTTAGCTAAGGGTGTAGAGCAGACTCATTACTCTCTCTCTAAGTGGTCTTGGCACCACTCGGTGACCAACATGTGTATTCATGGGAGAGGTAGTGTTGTCTAGTGGATGGAACATTGGACGGGGGCTCGGGAGACCGGGTTTCAATTCCTGGCTTTGCCAATAGACTTCTGGGTAGCCCTGGGCAAGTCACTTCCTTCCCCATGCCTCCATTTCACCTTTGGTTAAAAATAGACAGCATGACACTGACCACCTTTATAAAACACTTTGAGATCTATTGATGAAAAGTGCTAAGT
The DNA here is from genome assembly GCF_002925995.2 of Terrapene triunguis. Taxonomy (NCBI): domain Eukaryota; kingdom Metazoa; phylum Chordata; order Testudines; family Emydidae; genus Terrapene; species Terrapene triunguis. The sequence continues at coordinate 6,936,969 of NW_020664540.1, forward strand.
ATTATTATTACTATTATTTTTTATTATTATTTTATTATATATATTATAGCATTATTATTATACAACATTTCTAGACCAAATTTAACAGCCATTTAGAATGCTTTCCCATTAAATAGTAAAGATGTTTTTAAGGACTATGATGTTGTGTAATAATTAAGAAAACAGTGATTTAAAATAATAGCACTAGTGTGCTCTAGGTGTTGGTGTTGAATAATCCTAGCCACTTTCACATCACAACAAAACAAACAAACAGATAACCCTATTGAAGGAATGACTGATTATTTTCTTCCATGCTTTTGCTAGAGACCCAAACAAACTGAATTTATATCATTGTACTTGGACTGTGGTTAACACAGTGAACAAATAGACTTGCACATTGCATTTTTCATGGGCATAATGTTGGCAGCAGGTTAATTTGATTACGATGTATCGTTTTACTATTAGAGTTTGTCATTTTCATTTTCTAATAAATGGAAGAAATATTTTAAAGATGTTGATGGGGGAGGGGCAGGGGGGGTCACACCTATCAGGAGTGATCCTGCAATCTTCATTATCACATGAGGTCATTCATTGTTGCTCTACACTGGGGCATGACATCAGATGGGGGAAAGCTGAATGTCTAGCAAATGTACCTCTGCTACTCTACAGTGCCAAGAAAGGAGAGAGAGTGGCATTTATAGAGAGAAATTCTGGTTGTGGCTCCTCCACATATAAATGCAGCCCGGAGACCTCTTCTCAGAATTGATGTTTCTCATCTGGCAATTGGCTGATATAAATCCCACCAGAACAATATGGAGTATATTGATTAGATTCTCTCTGATGTCAGTGCATATCGCCTAACTACCATGTATATCTATTGAGCTTGGTGGATTTGTGGGCTTTCTGGTGAAGGGGTTATTACAAGTATTGTGATGTGTCTAACATTGACTTTTGCAACCACCAAGTAGAGATGGTTGTTAAAAAAAAAAAAATCAAAATTTTTGTTTAATATCTGTGACTGTATAGCCAAGGATTAGCATTAACTAGCATCCATACAGGCTATTTTTTAAGCCCATGCAAAACAACATTCAGAGTGCTGGTTGCTCTGCACTTTTGAGAATCAAATCCCAATCTCTTTGGCTGGGCTCATTACCGATGGAAGAATCTCAGGATGTTTAGCAGTTCAGAAGCGCGTCTCTTTGGAATGGGAAGTATGGGAGGGAATTGTCAAAGAAGCTCAATATACTTATGTGCCTTATTCCCACTGAATTTTATTGGCAGCTGGGTGCCTTAGGCACCACTGAAAATCCCAGTCGACAACTTTGCAAGGACAGGAAGTCTCATGAGATTTCCAGGTCTTCCACTTCTGGTTCCAACTGAACCAGAGGTACATAGACAGGAGAGGGTAAAACATTACTAGCCAGAGTTTTTTTTACTGTCCAAGGAGTGGCTCAGCTGTATAAAATTCAAGATTCAGCTTCAGTTTGGGTTTTATACAGTGATTGAAATCCGTTCTTGTTTTTGTCTGACCTACTTTGACTACCCAGACCGTCCAGTTATACCATTATTGTTCTCCTATAGTTGCCTTTAGCCACTGGGCTGTGTTGCATTTACTGTGGAATTGTCCTGTTCTGAGGGATATCTGGGAGGCAAACAAAGGTGTGTTTTGAACTTGGGTTAGCTAACCTGAGTTAAAATAGCAGTGAAGGCTTGGCAACTTGGCTTCTAACTCAGGTTAGCAGCTCAAGTTCAACCCCAGGGGTTGCCCTATAGGCTAGAACTCGCACTGCTATTGTCTTCACTTCCATTTTAACCTGAGATAGCTGACCTGAGTTAAGATCAAACCTCTCTTTGCGGTGTGTAGACATACCCTCAAGGGTGCAGGGGAAGGTTGCCCCTGCTACATATACCGCTTCAGGAGAGGCAGAATGCTCAGCCTTCTGTGCCCAGTTCAGCCCCTCTTTATCATCCTCACCCTTTTGGGGTGTCTTGTATCCCATGGGGCACTAGAAGGCATCAGCCCCTGTGCTTGGGGCTCCTCAGGACTCTTCCTTGCACACTTGCCCCTTGCATACCCATGTCGTGGTCAGGCACAATCTGCCCCGTAGTGGGAAGATGTAGTGTGATTTTTCTCTGCTGATTTACCACTTTCAGTTCAGTCCATATGTACTAACAGATGGATGGACACAAAGCTCTTGGGGTTAAATAATGAGCTTGCACCTGTGTGACTGAGAACAGAATTTGGATCACTATCTTCTTGTAGCAACATACATCTGTGCAAAGGACTTGGGTGAATATTCCCCAGAGTGCATTTCTCTAAACGCTTACGTAAGTCAATATAGTGAATGGGGGCGGGGGAGGAGGGAGAAATCAGGAAAAGCAAACAAAAACAAGGCTTCTTTGTGACCTAATAATTCTTGCCTTGACAAAAATAAATGGCTCAATTATTAATATATGACATTTTCATTGCATCTCCTGCAAATAAATGTATACCTCCATCCTGATAAATTAACTGTTGTGCTTCATAAATGACTTTGTTCCGATTTCTTAGGAGCTTAGCACTTTGCACAGAAATACTTTAAGAAAATTATCTGCTTCCTTCGCTTCTATATAGATCTTCTAGTTGGCATTTTATTACATGCAACAAATTCCTTCACTTCAAGGATTTCCTTTTGCTTGGAACTTATTTAGCCCACCCTGTTATATCTTACTATGACAGCTACCTGGGTCAAACCCTTATCCCTCAATGGTCATGTCTGTTACAAACCTGGCATGACTAATGGTATATTCCAGGATGAGCACAGCTGTAGTTTTATCCACCTCTTTCTGTATTCATTGGCAGGAACAGTTCATCATGCCTAGGAGCTTCTAAAATTTACTTGTTCCCTTATCAGCAACAAAATATATTTTCCCCCGAGCTGTACTGTGGTTTGCAAGGCTAAAAGCTAAATGCTGTGGTGATCAGCATACAATAAATGCCTAAGACGAATAGATATGATCAGCCACTGGTCCTCATTGGGGATTGAACTCAGAGTTTTCAGGGTTAAAACCATGTCCATGATCCTCTACCACTTTTAATTAAAGAATTAACTCATTAACTGCCATCTATAGTATGTTCTTATCCTCTTAGCACTGAAGGTTCTGGGTTTATTTCCCCACTGACAATCCATGGTGTGAGGTTGTTACAAACGGTTGGCCATAAAGGGATTTGAACTGCTTTGGACCTCAAACTATCAGGATGTGCTTATCCAGCTTGGGGAAGTACGTAACCCATGCTAGGAAAAGAGACTTGGAGCCCTCTAGTACAGGGGAGGGCAAACTACAGCCCGTGAGCCGGATCCGGCCCATCAGGGCTTTCAATCCAGCCCATAGGATTGCCAGCCCTGTGGTGCAGCGGGGCTAAGACAGGCTCCCTGGGGGAGGGGGAGGCACAGGGCTCCATGTGCTGCCCTCACTTGCAGGCACTGCCCCCAACCCCGCAGCTCCCATTGGCTGGGAACAGGGAACCGTGGCCAATGGGAGCTTCGGGGGTGTTACCCACAGGCGCAGGCCCCACCCCACCCCCAGGAGTCACTGCCGGACATGCTGGCCACTTCCGGGAGCAGCACGGGACCAGGGCGGGCAGGGAGCCTGCCTTAGCCCCTCTGCATGCCGCTGCCACCCTGGAGCCGCTCGAGGTAAGCGGCACCGGGCCAGAGCCTGAACCCCAAATCCCTCCACCCTGCACCCCAACCCCCTGCCCTGAGCCCCCTAACGCCCTGCCTTGAGCCCCCTGCTTCACCCTTCCTGCACCCCAACCCCCTGCCCTGAGCCCCCTCCTGCATCCTGCACTCCAACCCCCTGCCCCAGCCCTACATTCATGGCCCTGCATACAATTTTCCCACCCAGATGTGGCCCTCAGGCCAAAAAGTTTGCCCACCCCTGCTTTAGCAGCTGGTTCACGTAAGACGACAGGACACAACTACCGCTGCTAGCTGACAGAGTTACTCCTCCAGGTCAAGCAGTATTAACTTGCATTTTTAACATGATAGATTCCAGGCTCAGTTCCCTGGCAACCCAGGATGACAGTTTTCATATCACTACATTTGGGTGATAAAAATAAATATAAATAAATATGATGACCAAAAAAACCCCCTGGAATTGAACCCTAAAACCTGGAATGTGGGTATTATTCTGATCTCACACTGGCTTTACACCAGTATAATTCCTCTGAGTACAGTGAAGTTACTCCTGCTTTACACTCGTGTGAAATCAGAAGCCAGACCCTTTGTCTTTATTTATTCAATGCACCACATAGCCATTGTGAAAATTAGACTACATACAGTACGCAACATTTTTAATTTTTAATACGTGCTCTAACTTCCATTAACTTTAGTGAACAGTCCCTGGAGAAAAGAACCCTTAACAGATAGTTTATATCATGCCTGAAGTCAAGCTTCAGTATCAGAAAAGTTACATCTGCTGAAGAACGCCCGCACTGTCTAATCAAAACACATACCAGCCTCCTCTAGGGATGAGGGTGTCCAACTGGTTGTCTGTCTAACACCTAACTGGTTGGTTTATGGAGTGCTTCCTGGTCATATGGGACCCAGTGTTCAGAAGTGTTCAACGTCGTAACTGGGCCCAAATCTTCAAAAACTGTCAGTACATCATGTTCTGAGCTCTTTTGAAAATCTCTCTCTTATTTAAGTGTCTAAGGGGATCTTTGTAGTGCAATCACAGGCTGTGACTGCAGCTTGAGTAGACATTTGGGTATCTCTACACAGGGATAAAAGACCCATGGCAAGGCCACAGGTGGCCTGGGTCAACTGACTTGGGCTCACGGGGCTTGGGCTGCAGGGCTAAAAATCGACATTGGGGTTCGGGCTGGAGCCTAAGCCTGAGCATCTACACAGTGGTTTTTCAGTCCTGAAACCCGAACCGTGGGAGCCTGAGTCAGCTGACCTCAGCCAGCCATGGTTTCTTTTATCCCTATTAGCTCAGGTACCAGAGTAGTGAAGCAGCAACAGTGCATGCTTCAGCACAGGCTGTACAAGCCTGCCCAGAGCCCTGGGTAATTACTCGTGGAGCTGGCTTGCACTGAAATGCATCCTGCCGTGGCTTTGCCGCTCCAGTGCCTGAGCTAGGTAGATTAAAGCTAGCATGGGTATGCCTGCTCAAGCTGTAATCACACCCTAGGATTGCACCAGAGACATTCCAGAAGTGGGAGCTCAGCTCAAAATCTGGCCCCAATTTTGGATGCAGAGTACTCGAAAGGCTGGCCCTCAGCTTTTCTGAATATCTGTTCCATGGTGCTGCATCCCTTTTTGTTTCCTGATGCACCTCTGCTAGTCACCACTGCAGTCGTATTGCTCACAGAGAGAGGAAGTCTCAGCTAACCTGGTCTCCAAGGTTAAAACCAGCATCAAGGTGCTAAGAGGCACTATTGCAGGAAAACTTATTGAGTGAGATTAGCAGGTTTTGAACTAGAATGAGCACGACTGCACAGAACTAGAAGACATCACAAGTCATGGAGGGTCTGCCCTTCCCGGACAAAATTGCTCATCGCGCCTGGATCACTGCCTGTTTTGAAACTAGAGCATGAGACAGTTTATGAACTTAAAACACATTTTTCCAACCTTAGGAGGTTTTTTTTGACTGCCTGTTCTCAGCAAAGAAATATTATTATAAATAGGCTCTTTTTGGCAGGGGGCAGGAGTGGTATTTTTCCCATTTCCTAGAGGATAAAAAATTACAATATGCTTGAATGTGCATGTTTTCCCACTTTGTGCTACAGGGGCTGCTTGCCATAAGGACTGCCGAAAACCCAGCCTTAGCTGATAGTGTTAATATCCTTACTTCGCAGTCACCGCTGAATGTCTTTGCCAGAAAGTCTTAATAAAAGACATTGCTTCTTTCCCCTTAGAATGGCTGGGGTTGGAAAGGAGCTCTCATGAGTCATCTAGCTCATCTCCCGGCACCGTGGCAGGACTGATCAGCCCAATTTCCCTGCGCACATTCGTGTTAACTCCCTGTCTGAAAGGCTGAGTATTGACTCTATCCATGCTGATGGTTTATGCTTTTATTTCTCTAATAATCTGATTCAACTTTGGTTTGGTGCTGGACTGAGGTGCAAGGGACAAGGTCCTGGCACTGTGTTGTGAAGAGAAGGAAGGCCCCCGCACCCCTTGCTGCTTTTTCCCACTCCAGCAACACCCTCGTCCCTCTCCCCCTGTAGATGGGCAATTTTTACAGCTGTGCCCCCATCCTCTTTGGGAAGGAATTTTACTCAGCTCCCCTCCCACCCAGTGGTGGATGTTTTTTCCAGCAGCTGCTTTTCCCCCCAGAGACCGGTGCTGGAGTCATGTACTTCAGGAGTCACTGCTGTGCCAATGTGCTCTGCAGGAAAGACTCTTCTTCCCCTGCCCAGCAAAGGACAGAATCTCTACTGGTGGCTTGGGGAGGTGCTAAGTCTAGAGACTGACTCTTGTGCCAGCAGAAACAGCATGACCTCAAGATTCTGCCTGCTAGCCCCACGAGCCCCAGCACATGTGGGGTTGGCAGTAGGGCCTAGCAGAGGGTGCGTGCTGCTCTTTAGCAAAAGAGAAACAAGATGCACTTGGCACTGTGTCCCCCAAGTCTGTCTGAAGCCATCTTGCCCTGTGACGGTACAATGCTTCCCCTATGCACAGAAACAGCGACATCTGTTGATGGCAGGATTTAGCTCTTAGTTTTAAATTCATGAATGTGTATGGCGCAAAACTAATAAAGGATTTAAGATTTAGATGCGATCTAAGGTCCCTTCCAGATTCCTAAGCAGGACTTTGGGGGAAATGAAGAAGTGAATATCCTTGAAAAATCAGTCCCAGGTTTTATCCTGATCCCAGTGCATGCTGGGACAGGTGATAGTTCGGTAATGAGCTGCAATCCTTTGATTCAGTTAGAAGCCTATTAACCAGCAATCGCCCAGGATTCAGGTAAATGAGCATCCATTATGAAGGTAGACATCAAATATTATAACTAGCATTTGCTCATTTTAAAGGTAAGTAATAATATGACAAAAGATGTCCTTCATTTTGAATAGTATCAGGGGGTAGCCATGTTAGTCTTCATTTTGAATGACTTTGTCTTGATGGGACAAGTTAAGGAAATATATTTTCTCTTCCCCATCCCCTGCCAGTTCCCTGATGTAGTTAGTTAGTCCTGGCTATAGCCACTGAAATATTAGGACATAGGAAAGTAGTGGTGTATATGCTGAGGGAAACAAACAGAATGATAAACTGTGGCACTTATATGCCCCAATCAGCTAGGCATCTGCAGCAACTCTTCCTAAGTGGACAGCACATGAGAAGAAAGTTCAAGGGAGCATTTTTCATTGACTTAATCAGCAAAGAAGCCATTCTGCTGATGACTCAGTACAATACGGCCACACCACATCCTGCAGAAATAGAAAGATTTGTATAAAGCTAGGGTTTTCTGTTGTTTAGAAGCTCTGGGCAAGTTTCCCCCCCTTTTTTTTCAGCTAGGCATCTATTCTGGAAATAGTGCTGCCACCTATTGTAAATCGGTTATTCTGTTATAAGAATGAGTTATGTATACTTATCTGTCATGTCCATCATTTAGACTTTAAGTTTAACTCACTGCTCAGTATATTACCTGTTGCTGTCTGTGCTTGGATCCAGAGGGATATGAGTCTGCTACCAGCTAGGGGAGTTAGTTCTTTAACTCAAACTATAGATCCTGGGTTCTGTCCAAGTAGACAATCATTACATGGAAGCCAGTGACTAGGGCTCTACAGAGAAGGTGCGTTCTGTGCCATCTGTTGGTGGTCCAGAGGAAGAAACAGAATAATTCATAGATTCCAAGGCCAGAAGGAATCATTGTGATCATCTAGCCTGACCTCCTGTATAACCAGGCCATAACCCCCCAAAATAATTCCTAGAGCAGATCTTTCAGAAAGACACCCAGTCTTGATTTAAAAATTGCCGGTGATGGAGAATCCACCAAAAACCTTAGTATGTTGTTCCAATGGTTAGTTACTCTCACTGTTAAAATTTCACCTTATTTCCAGTCTGAATTTGTTTAGCTTCAACTTCCAGCCAGTGGATCATGTTATCCGTTTCTCTGCTAGTTTGAAGAGCCCATTGTCAAATTTGTATTTGCTTGTTTGCAGTGTTGTAGCCATGTCGATCCCAGGATATTAGAGAGACAAGTTGGGTGAGGTAGTATCTTTTATTGGACCAACTTCTGTTGGTGGGAGAGACAAGCTTTAAAGCTTACACAGAGCTCTTCCTCAAGTGTAGCTCAAAAGTTTGTCACCCTCACCAACAGAAGTTTGTCTAATAAAAGATATTACCTCACCCACCGTGTCTCTCTATTCCCCTTGTAGATATTCATAGATTGTGATCAAGTCACCCCTTAACCTTCCCTTTGTTAAGCTAACTAGGTTGAGCTCTTTGAGTCTATCACTATATAGCATGTTTTCTAATCCTTATGAGCAGATCTTATTTGCATGGGTGACACCTATCTTGCCCGTGTGATCATTTTTGGCTCGTTTAAATCATCTAGTCCGACCTCCTGTATTACACAGGCCATAGAATTTCACCCAGTTACCCCCAGTATTGAACCCAATAATTTGTGTTTGACTAGAATATATCTTCCAGAAAGGCAACCAGCTTCAAATGAAGACATCAGGAGCTGAAGACTCTGTAAAACTGCATTAGTGGAGTTTTGTTTTGTAAAACCTGAGGTGGTTTTGATCAATCTCCCAGATTCTCTTGATTCCCAAAGCTGATGGGAAAACAGGATTCTCACATGCTTTTGCCAGCAAAATGAGCACATTAAGCTTGTCACTATTAACCTGAAAGGGCCAGTTGTACAAGGAATCAATGCTTTCTTGTCTCAAGGCTGGGGCTCAAATCTGGCAGCCTAGATCTGGGTGAACTTTGGGGGGGGGAGAGGGTGTGTGTGAAACATTCCCTCAAGTAAAATCACAAATTTGCTTCAGTCGTATTCTTGTCATTTTCTACTTAGTTATCACAAATGTTTGTATGAATGACTTCTATCTCTTGTTTGCAAGAATGTTTATGGGAAACAAACTTCTCGTGAATACACATTGGCGTGAAGATTCACATGAGAAATGTTCACGCAGATGTCTTCTTGATTCTCCTCTTTCTGGTTATAGAATACTCCTGGGGGAATTCTGCACCAAAAAAAATTAAAAATTCTGCGCACAATATTTTAAAATTCTGCAAAATTCTGCATATTTTATTTGTCAAAATAACACAATATAACCAGACCAGTTTCAATTATTTTTGGTCATTTATTTCAAAATACCTGTCAGCAAGTATGTCTGTAACAATATAGACAACAAAAAAGATTCAGGAAATGTTTTGACAAATAGATTTCTTACTAAGCATATTAATACAGAACTCTGAGTAATAATTCATTTAAACTACAATACAGAACCGTATTTCCTGCACCCCTCAGAAGCAGTGCAAAGGCTTGAGAAATTCAGGGGTAACAGAGGAGCTGAGGGAGAGGGAAGTAAATTGCTGGAAAGGAGCCTGGGTGTGATCTTGGAGAGTTGTTGGGTATGGGTGGGAAAAGTATGGAACAGGTTTTTTTGTGGGGTGGGGAGAGATTGTTAGGGAGCTTCTCCCATGCAGACCCTGGCTGACCCCTAGCCTTTCCCATTCAGTTGGACACATCTGCCCCTGTCCCCATGTGTTCTTGCACCCCATGTCCACATGTGCCCCTTCACCCCTGCTCAGACACCCCTCCCCATCCCCATATGTCTCTGTACCCCCACCCAGCCACCCCCTATCCCTATGTAGCTCTGCACCCCCTTCCCCATCACCATGTGGCCCTGCACCTCCCTCCCCCTGTGGCCCTGTGCCTCCATTCCCAGTCAGCCCCTGACCTAGTCTAACCTCCCGCACTAGCCCTTATCAGCCTCTGTCTGACCCCCCCCAGCACCCCACGCTGTCTGTCTCCCCATAGCCCCTGTCTCGTGACCTGGCCTGCTGTGAAGAAGGCAGCTCTTTCTCTTCCCTCGCTGTCGGGGAGCTGCTGCTTTGTTCAATCACCACAGCGCCCTCTGGTGGACAAAAGGCGGAACTGTAGAAGTTATTTTCTGCTGGGAGCTGCTGCTGTTCTTGCACCACAATGCCCTTTTGTGGGCAAAAGACGGAACTGCAACAACATTTTGGCAGAAGCTTTTTTCTGCACAAAAAATTAAAAATATGCGGGGCTCGTTAATTATGCACACGGGCAGTAGCGCAGAATTCCCCCAGGAGTAAGAGAAGTTTCAGTCAATCAGTCAGGGGACAAAAACAGTATCATCTGACTTAGCTAACCACTAACACACCAAGAACAATAAAGAGTTGAAGCAAATAGTTTGGGAGCCACTCAACAACTGAGACATGTCCATATAAAGCATTATTAATCAGTTGAAAATTACAAACATTTCTAAACAATTAGTATCCTAATTTGTGAACAGAAGAAAGTAACGGCTCTGGTCATTCTACATTGCTGTTAGTTTGCCTGGCTGCAGTCATGACTGAACCACTGCATACAATATTCATTAACAAATCATTTACAACTCTTGATTTTCTTCATGTGGATTCATGATTCATAAATTTTCACCAGCTCATTTGGACAAACGGTTTTTCATGAACCGTTCACTTTGACCTTTTTGTGAAGTTGGTTAATTATGGCACATGGTATTGTTTCTGGTCCCTGTTTGAGTAACTTTTAAAATAGAAAAATAGGAAATAACACACTTTTGAATATGAATTTAGGGAGGAATAAACATTCATACTAAAATCTCTGAAGCTTTCAGGGTTTGTGAACATTTGCACGAATACAGCTAACATTCCTCCACCAATCAGAGTAACCATGTTCATCTTGTTAATATTCAACCAGCTCTGCTGGTGGTTGAACTGAATTTTGTCTTGGTACAGTCTCAGTCCTAAGTAAACATTTATAACATCACGTAGATGGATACAGTTTAACTCACTTTGATTTGGAGAGCATTGCTCAGAGAAGATCAGCATCAGAATTTTAAAGATGGCATAAAACTGATTTGGCAGAAATTGCTATAAACTATGGAAACCGGCATCTATTGTTATTGCCTGCGCTGTCCTTTTTGCCACTGGGGTAGATTTTTTTTTTGTTTGCTTGCCACTAGAAACCAGCTGTTTATCTAGCATGTGAAGTTTTCAGCACATGACTTGGATTTTTACTATTCTACAATAAAAGAGCACCCAACCAATGCTCTGAGCATCTTGGACAGTGTTTTAAAAGTACACTGATAAATAAGCAGACCCACCAATTAGCCCAGATCAAATCAAAGAACCCAGTTAGAACATATATATAACAAATTAATCAACCTCCCCACACAGTCCCCAGAGTCCCACGCCACTACTACGCAGCCCTACCCAACATCCATCATGGGTACTGATGGAAAGGCTGGCCTTACCATGTACCCTGCAATTTTACAAATTCACACTCTTAGGGATCGGGGGGGGGGGGGGGAATAGCAGCTGATCGATGCAGGGGAACAATTCACATATTTATTAACTGGCCTAAAAAGTTGTGTCATGCAGCTGTTTGCATTGTTAAACCAGTGCAATGCTTTGCTCCAGAAGTGGCTGCATTTCAATGCTAGGTGAAGTAACTGCCATCTATAGAGGGCCTTTTCTTGCACTCATTGAAATCAACTGAGTTTTGGCTTTGACTTCATTGGAGCAGGATTGGGACCACAGTTTGCAAAGTGCTTTGAGGTCCCATAGTGTAAATGGCACTGTATAAATATAGGATAATTATAATCCTAATTGGAGTTTAGCCCCCTGAAATTTGACACAATTCCTTTGCTACACCCTTGTTGCCTGCCTCCATTTGCATCAATAATGTGAAAATCTGCTGCACATCTGTGGCCCATACAAAGGATAGAGAGCAGGTAGGGCAAGTTAGTGTAATTTGTGATCTGCTGCTATCAATGGTTAACACCCTATCATCAGTGACAACTGTGCAATTAAGCTATTCCCAGTTCTGTGCTAGTTAATACTCTGATCATATAATATTTTGACATTATCAAAATGAAGCATTGTGACATTATCAAAATAATTTTTTTTTCAGACTATCTGTTCCATGGAAAATTTCAACGTTTTTACTTTTCATGCTGATTTGGAACAAAGACAAATTTCAAAACGTTGGAATTTCCCATGGAATGGAAATTCTATTTTCTGACTATCTCTAGTTTTTAATCACTCTAATCAGAGATGGTTTGTCCCACAATAGTATATTAATATCGAAAGACTCTGAACAATCTGTTTGCTTAGCTTTCTGGGCTTTCTCCTAAAAAACACTTTTCCTTGTACTAGTTGCTTTGAATGCTTCAGAATTCCAATAAAAATAACTGGAGATAATCTCAGAAACCTAATTCTTCAGTCTCTGCAAATACAGTTGTAAAATCTGCATTTGAATGGGAATAGATATTGCTTCATACATTATATTTATTAAATTGTTACTCCTATTTCTGTTTTGTGTAAACAGCTTTTTAAAAATGGGAATTTAAAATAAATGGGGAGAGGTGGTGGAGAAAAGACATTGTTATGTGCATCTAGAGATGAAGCTACACACATTTATGGGGAAATAAGGGTTTCACATTGCCAGATATCAAACTCAGCATTTACACAGTTTTCTTTTTTTGGCCACGTCCCTCTGCTAAACCTGACATGGAGCCAAGGTGAAAGCAGAGATTTTCCCATTACAGAATACCAAATCTATGATAAGCCATGCCATGAAAATCCAGTTGAGGAGAAACAGAAAATAAAAAACAAACAAAACTGCTGCAAGATCAGTGATGAGTTTTGCATTACTTGTAAAATCTGTTTTTTCAGGGATCTTATAAATAAAAAAAAATAGGATCAGTAATGTAACATGATGAGGACAACCAACGCTTGCATTAGGAGAACTTAAGCAACAGTAAAAGCATTTTCAGCCTGTTGCACAGTACACATGCTAACTTTTGAAGCACCTGAAAAAGTTGTAAGCAGTTGCTACAGTAAAGGTGGTCTGTGAATACTGTACCTAAACTGTGGTCTTCTTAAGATATGTGTGTCAGCTTGCACTGTGATAAAATGAATATCAGCTATGATCTTTGCTATGTTCTGTGAATGGTTGTTCTCTTTTTTCCTAAGACAAGCACGTTCATCATTAAGAATTAAAACTAATGAACTCTGCTGCTTTGCTCATCGTCATACTCTGATATTAACTACTATTAATAATAAATGCCAGTAAAACAGAGTGAGCTTAATTCTGGCAGCACTGGGTGAGATTTCAGTGCTTTTCTCAAAGATTAGTTCATAAAAAGGATTTCAGTATTGCAGCTTCTGAATCATTTGCCACGAGGAAAAAGATGACTGACAAAATGTGTGTGCTAGAGTCTGGAGGACTTAAGTGGGCAGAGTTCAGCTTAGAACTTCAAAAACCCCAGACAAGCCTGGCAACTAGTTATGCAAACGCTGAATTATATCCACTGCCTTCAAAGCCCAGTGGAAGTTAATTCAAGTTGTGTTTCTCATTCTGCGTATTTGCCAAAAACAAAATGGGAAACAAATAAGTTCTCTCCTAACAAATCCTTCATTGCCCCACTTGTATGTGCTGCCCTCTAAGCTGTCTGGCTGTCTTCCAAGCCTGAATCACATCCCTGGGCTAGCAGTAACCCCAACATCCCCTTTGACCCATCCTCCTTTGCCCTTGATCTCCCTTCACCTCCCTCCTGGAGTTTTCTGTACCTATTTAGACTTTTTACAAAGTACTTCCTTACCTGCATAGTGGTCAAATACAGTGGGCACGTACTCCTCCGGGAAGGCATCATTGGCATAACTCATCAGCAGACAGGTTTTCCCAACTGCACCATCCCCAACCACCACACACTTCAACATCTTCTTCACGTTATTGCTGCTGCAGTCGGTGCTGTTGTCATCTTCTTCCTTACAGTTCATTCTTGCTGGTGCTGCTGCTGGTCCCAGGACTTCCAAGTGCACATGAAGGAAAAATGAAGTGCAATTGTACTGACTCTTCCTGAGTTTGGGAGGCTCTCAACCTCAGGAAATCATACTAATATTTCCAGGCTGTTCCAGCCGCCTCTAGCAATTACCATATCAGTAAAGAGAAGCATTGAGGTAAATAAATTATACATCGATTTTAAAAAAAGGATTGTCCTTTCTTGTGAGCTTGAGTCAGGAAACACTCATCCTGTCACAGAGACCTTGATATTTATTGCAACTTTAAAAATATCAGCAGTCTGAGGTGTTGATTCTCTTCTCCCCTTCTCCAGAGGAATCAGGGATTCCTGCTAAATCCACTCCATTTTCCATTTCATTTCTAACATGGAGGAAAGCTGGAGGTTTTTAATGGAGTTTTTCCTTTCTTTCTTCAGCTTGCTGTGTGTCAGGAAATCATGGGTTTCCTGCTGAATTCCATATTAGGATCAGTGGGCTTGTGAAGGGCTGCAAACAATAGGAGCTCTGTGTGTGTTTGTACTTTAGAGGAACTATGCCAGGACATAGAGTAAGAAAAACACTAGAGGTCTCACTGCGGGCTAAAGTTGTTAAGCTTCCTGTTTCATCTAAGCACTCAATGCTGTTCTCCGGGCTGGCTGAGATGAGGCTGGTGCTGACTGATAGATACGTACATGATTTTCAATGGGGAATGCTGTGCAAAATGGGGATTCAGGCTTAAATGAATAAGCAGGGAATGGCAGGAGTTCTATAAGGGAACCAGCCTGTAAAATGTGCAATAGAGTCTATCTTAGGGTTTTCTGCTGCCACCCGTCGCTGTAGTATCGGAGCACCTTGGGGTGTGCTTTTTCTTTTGGGGGTGTTGGTACATGGGAGTAGAATTGAACACAAACGCTTTCCTATGTAAATACCTCTTTAACAATTTGGGTAAAGTAATAAATCAGTCAAGCCAGGGACTAAGAAAATATCCTCTCCTGTCCCCCCCAAAACAAACAAATGAATTTTTTTCTGGTATAGGTGTGTGTGGAGGGAGGTGGGGTGAAAGAAAGCAGATGAAGAATTAGGAACTACAGCTCTTCAAAGGGAAGGCTACAGGGCAAAGCTACAGAACAGCCTGCGTAAAACCAGAGTTAAATGGCATAGCTTTTACTCCCTAAAAACTAGAGCAATGTGTGGTCCAGCACAGTTTTGCTATAGTATTTCATATAGTTCTGATCCTCCTTTTAATTTTATTATATAACTGTCCCAAAGATCCCACTGTGAGTAAACACTTAGGGCCAAACCTTGCTCTCGCTACGCCTGGAAAACTGTGCAATCTCTAGCAGAAGTGAGTCACTAATTTGAAAACAACCCCTTCCTCATGTCAGCCGTTCTCTTCCCTGGGCATCCCAGTGCATGCTGCCCACTCTGTGTCTGCCATACTTAGACTGTAAGGCCTCAGAACGGGGAAACAGATATGGAGCTAATCCACGGTGAGGTAACAACAGGCAAGGCTTTACTGAGGTGTAACACATGCCCTGCCTAGCTCATGGCTTCCCAGAAACAACAGTCTGCAGCCCCACGGTGTTGGTGGGGAAGCACCCAGGGGTCGGGCTCTAAGAGAGAGACCCCCTCCCCCCCTTCAAAGCAGTAAAGACTAATAGGGCCATCTTGGCCACATAACTACGGTCCTGAGTGGTCACACCCCACTGTTGTAATGCAGCAGGTACAGCAGGGACCCCCTGAGACACCACCCTTTAAGGGCCTAGTCCAAAGCCCATTAAAGTCAATGGGAGTCTTTCCAGTGATTTAAATGGGCACTGGAGCAGGCCTTCACTCCTGTCCCATGGAGCAGCAGATGTGTGTAGAACACTGGGTATCGCAGAGTCTGTACTAGCCAGAGAGCCGAGTGCGTCTCCGCTGTCTGCCTTTAAACTCTCCTCTGGGGTCTTGTTTGTGACGAACCTTTGATCCCCCCCGCTCCTCCTCTTGCTCCCTTTCATGAGCTGATCTAAATACGAAGCCTTAAGCCATCTGCCACAGAGCAGCGCTCCATACCACAAGGGTTACGGAGAGGCTCCTGAGTAAACTCTCCACAGCCTGCCTCTCCTTGCTCAGTGTCCTGACAACGTGTGGCAGGACAGGACCCACCGTATTGGCTTCCTTGTCCTACATGGGCAAAGTTACCCAATTACCTAGTGATTTTAATGAAGGGTTTAAGCTGCTCTATTCTGCTGCCCCCGCCTTCCTTTAAAGGGACCCTCAAAATTGGCCTTTTGCTGGTGGTTCGGGAAACATTTGGGAGGAATCGGTTTTAATTAAGGCCTGACAATAAAGGGATCTAAACCCCTCTCTCTCTCTCCTCTTGGCAGCAACTATTACAGTGCAGTGTTCACTTTTGGCCATGATCTTAAAGACCAGCTAATGGCTCTCCTTGAAGAGGCCAACATGATGATTTATGAGATTAGCTTTAAAGTGAGCAACGCTGACGTCTTGCCCATAAATCTAATTCAGCACCATCATTTTTCTTTACAAACATAAACAATGTGAATAGACTAGCTTAGCCGATTGACCCAAAAAAAAAAAAAAAAGCATAAAGGTCTGTACCTGGACTAAAAGCATATGTTTTCTTTAACATGGGTTGGCCCCATTCACAACGGCCAGATGAAAATGTGGTTTAGTTGCAACCAAGTTTAATAACTGTTGTTACCCGTTTTTTTGGGCTGTATAGACAGAGCCACAATTAACCCTTCTGCTGCTCTGGGGCCGCATCTTTTACATCTGTGGTGCTGGCGCTAACTTGGCTGTATGGATTAACAGCTCAGTGCTGCTGAACTTGAGCAATGTTTGAGGCAATGCTAGTTGTTTTCTGTAACAGATTGCTGCCCCTAAGATACGTCTCTGAGATTTCTGCTGCGGAGGATGGTGAGCGGTTGAGTGGTTGTTCTCACGTCACCGAATGTTTTTCTTGCCTTCAGTGCTGGGTAATGGATGTTTCTTCAGAACTTTTGATTTCTTAACTGCCAGATTGGAAGTGTCAGTGTTGTAGGCGCTCCTGATCCTTCTGCTGCATTTCAAATCTCCCGAGTCTATCTCTGCACAGCAGAGCTGTGTGGGAGTTCCGGGTTGGAGGATACGGGGTTGTTGATAGTGATAGGCAAAGCTCGAAAGAGCTGGAAATTTAGTTTTACGTTTTCTGCAGTTCTTTAAACCTCTCTGATCTGGATATCAGGTTCGAGTTTTTCAGGTTCTTTTTCATGAAATTCCCAGTGCTTCCTAATTTGCCAGCAGTTCACAAATACTTGAAGAGCAGCCTAGTTCCCTCAGAATTTCTGTACCTCCACTTCCAGCCAAAGTCCTAAAGAGATGAGGAGTGTGAACATTCAAAAGACATAAAGAAAAAGTTAACCCAATTCATCCGAATCTCCAAAAAGGCTTGTTTAGCATTTTGGGTAGAGACTACGGTCAGTCCCTTCCTTGTCCAAACCAGTTCGCCCATCATTGCTTGTTGCAAGGTGCTAGCAAAGGGCACAGCCTCAAGTGGGGAAGCTGACCCAAGCCAATGGGGGAAGTTAGCAGGGGTGGAGGGAACTGTGGAGTGAAACTGTCATTTGAGGCAGCTATCCAGCAGTTTGTAGGCAAAGCAGCTGTGTTCTGGGTGGCGTGCCTGCATTGCTCCCTGATTAACAGAGGGGTTACTGGCAGTAGGCCTAATCCTGTGAGCTGCTGAGTTGCTCCAACTCCCACTCATTCACCCGCATGGGTCACTTCCATCTTCAGCAGTGTAATTCTGACCAAGAAATCCTGGGAGCTGCCTTGCCCGTGTGATTCTGCCTGGGCCTGAGTCCCCACAGAGATTTCTGGCAGCAGCCACAGTGTTAACTGGTGAGATGAAGGACTTTTTAACTTGGCTGGTGCTAATTTGCTAATTAGTTTTACCACAGCTATTTGAACAATGCGTTTGCTAATTAAACCTAGCCTACGAATCCCGTATATCCTGTAGTTAGGACAGAGCAAATCAAGGTGAAAAAAAGAGTGGTACTGTATCCTCCCCACCCCCTGTGATCTCACGCTATCTCACCTTGGCTCGTGGCCATGCTATCTCTCCACTGCTTTCACCGAATGAGATGTCTTCTGCTGCAGAAACATAAACAAACATAAAACTTGCAGAATCATCTGAGATTGTCCCATTACTGTTTTTGATATCATCATATGACTCAGGTGGCATCAATCTGACAGTCAGATGCTTATCTGCCCTTTCTTTAGGCCTTGTTGCCCTATTCCTTCCCCCCTCACCTAACCAACCAGCTTCTTTCCAACAATCTTATCCTTCCTCTCTCCCTGCAACTCAGCTGATACAAAATCTCCTCTGCCTCTCACAGTACCATTAGCTCTGGATGATGTCTGTGGTCCAGACCTTGACTCCCTTTCTTGGCACCCACAGCTTCATTTTCCTCTCCAACTCTCAGTTTCTCTCCCCATCTCAGACCCTCAGCTTCCTTCCTCCTTCCAGCCTTCAATACCCTTCCTTTCATGTGGTTTCAGTAGGTCTGGCAGGCTCTGCTGGGCTCAGGCCAGCTCCCGTGTCCAAACCTCATGCTCTGAGGCTTTTTGGAATGGCTGTCAAGCATTGGTCCCCTTGGCCCCAGCTCAAGCAGAGCTGAAAATAGTTTGGCCACCAGCGTAGTTAGAGTGTTTTAACATTTAGCCCAGAGTGGGTTAGATCCTTAGTGCCAGCCTTTCTGGGTGCTCAGTGGGGATGGCAGCAGGGATGGATTCCGTCTCCCTCCCGAGAATGAGAGAAATGCTTATCAAAGATGTGAGCTGCAGAAGAGTCCGATGTGGCGTTTTGCAGAGAGTCAGTGTGGCCCAAGGGATAAGGCAGTGGCTTGGTAGCCACCAGGACTTCAGGTCTAGTCCCAGCTCTGTTTGTGACCTTGGATGAGTCACTTCACCTCTTTCCCACCTGTTGCCTAATCTACTTAGATTATTTAAACTCTTTAGGGCAGGAACCGTGTCTTCTTCTAAGTCTGTACAGCACCTAGCACAATGGGTCCTTGTTCTCACTTGGGGCCTAGAGGTGCTACTGTAATACAAATAAATACAAATGAAAAAAAAAAGATTCATCCGATGCTCTGTCTATACTTATGGCAGCCTGCAGAGTACAGGCTCTACATGTGTAGCTACATGGCACAGGGACAGGTGGGCTGAGTTCACACTTGTCACTGCAGTGTGTGTAGGTACAGTGCTAAAAACAGCAGTGTAGACGTGGAAGAGCCATGTAGGGTACATACTCACAGTGTTCAGGCATGTAGGGTACTCCAGGCCACACGGCTATTTATACATATGCTAGCTGGGCATGCAGTGCTCGTAGGCTACAGGCTACCGCAACTGTAGACACAGGCTAAGAACCACAGTTTGGGGATCACTGCTCAAAATATTTGTAAGGCAACAACAAAGAGCCTGGTCAGTTCATTCGCAAAGCATCACTGCTTTGGATGCCAGAGCTGATTTGGGGTATCCTGGGTCAGAGTCATGGGCGGAGGGTGAACACTCGGCCCGGCCCACCCCTCCCACCTGAGGCCCCGCCCCTCCCGTCCCCCTTTCCCCTGCCAGAGCCCAGAGCCCTCTCCCCACAGCCACCAGCCCTGGGCCGCCCACGCGCCTCCAGCCCCAGAGCACTGGGCTGGCGGGCAGTGCATGGCTCCCAGCCCCTGAGCGCCGGGTGACCAGTGCCCCCAGTCACCCCAAGCACAGGGTGGGCAGCTCCAGCCACCCCAAGTCCTGGCTGCAGGCTGGCCGCAGCCGCCCTAGTTCCAGCCCCAGCATGCATCCCAGAAGACAAGCAGCTGTGCTGGGGTCAAGGGGGATGGGCAAGCAGGAGGGGGCCTCGGCGGGGAGCATGGGCGGGTCCACATCGGGCTGTTTTGGGAGGAATAGGCTCCCCGGCCTACGATACGGGCCGCCCATGGCCAAAGTCTGGGCTTGGATACGCCATTGTCTTTGGCTTGGGTCACTAGGGGCTCTGTTAGAATTAGTGGATTTGTTCTCGTCGTAGCTCAGTGAATTAATGCTGAGTTTGGTTCATTGTGTCCAAAGTCTGAAGAAAATTTTACACTGTAGCCTCCTTTATGATATTTTATCGCTTCCTTGATCTTTAGGCAAAGAGGAAAAACTTACTCCATTCACTGGAAACAAGGCTCCATAGTATTCCAGAATCTCTGTGCCCTTGGAATTGAAACACTTTTACTTGGCGCCTTCGCCCACGTGTGATTTAGAAGACCGTTTTCCATAGTGTTGAAGATCTCTTTATGCAGCAGGGAAAGATTTGATCAATGAGATGAGATTGTGAAGTCTGCTAAACAAAGTGAGGTTCAAAATGAAGTTCTCCTGGCCAACTAGCTCAGGGCATTCTCTGCATTATAATATCAAAAGGGGCATGAACCGTGAAATTAACTGAAAGCTGGATCAGTGCGCTTAACCTCTTGTAAAGATGTAGACCTGCTTCTCAGAGGCTCTGTAACTGCGCTTGATGGCGGAACTGCGTGGGGAGGGCCAAAGTTGCTATAAGCCATCTCTGTACTCCCCATATTCTCTGGGTAGCCTGCTCGGCCCCGGTCTACGTTGGAGCAGCCTTAGGGTTGATTCCACTTATGCTTAGGGTGCCTAGGTACCCCCCAGTAAAGACTGAGGATAGCTGGAATGAAATGCACTTCGGGCACACACCCCTCCCTGACCCCATCCATGTGATTTGCCTTGCCTCTGGCACTAGCCACCTCCCACCCATGTGATTTGATCCTCAGGCCCCAAATGAATGTTACGTATTGGAAGGTGAAAGTAATACGTTAGAAAAAATCATAGCAGTTCAGCACTAGCATCTCCATTCCCCTTGTGATATGTCTGAAGAATTTTTGGCTTTACAGTTTGTTAGGGAACAAGTGCTGAGGTTTGGCTCTGGGGCTTGTTGAGTGAGGATGGATTCCTATACAACCATCCTATGCAGTTATTAGTGACATCTGCAAATTATACAACAATCTAGTCTTTTTGGAGGCCTATCCAAGCAGGAGAGGTTTCATGGCCACTGCTGCTAGAGTGGCTATAATAGCTCTGGTGATGCAGAGGACTTTGCCTTGAAAAGTTTCGTTTATAAAGAAAATGACTCAGGAGACAAGATCCAACAGCGAATGATTCATGTCCAGCCCATCAGATTACAGTCATCTTTAAACTATGTTGCCTTCCCCCAAGGCAACTGCTATATAATGAGAATCACATATTGCTAGGGGGTTGGTTTTGGTTGGGCGGGGAGGGGTTGACCTGTTAATTCACAATTATTTCTGTGTAATGGCAACTGCAGATAGTGTCAAGTTACTTACCCATAAATACAGCTGGTGGCACTTGGACGGTGTCCTTATTTCCAGCTGTTTATAGCCTCATGCATTTGTTTTTTGGGGGGTTAGTTTTTCATGGGAGGTGCAACAGTTCACATTGGCCTCTGAATTTATTCACCCAGGGATCACCATGTTCTTCTATTTCCATCAGTGCTCTCTGGTTTCCTTTCCAACCTTGGCTGTCACCCGTCCCCTCTCTCCTTTCTGCTCTAGCTCCTTCTTGACTGACTTTTGTTTTCTTTGTTCTTTTAGTCTTTGTCCCTCTTTATGCATCTTTTCTTTTTTTTCTCCCTCTGGCTCAACTTTTCATCTTCTTCAGAACATCAGCCGATGAGTGACTAAAGTTGTAATCTTCTTGTACAGTCACCCTCCCACTACTGAGTAGACTGCAGAGAGAAATTGACGAGGTCTGTGAGCACTATTGGAATTGCAGGGAAAATATCCCCTTCAGGCAATTTCTTCCTTGGTGCCTGTTACGTTTTCCATATAGACTTTTAATCTAAATTTCTTATATATAGATTGAGAGGTGCAATAAAACAAACAACAAAAGCCTAAGTAAGGGGGAACACAGTGGGCTGGTCTCATCTGTAACAGATGGCATTAGCTCTGCCTCGCAATTTGGCATCTGCCTCAGCAGACAGGGGACTGCTAGGAATATAAAAATGCTGCAATCAGAAAACAGGATCATAATAAAAGTATGCACCACAGTGGTGGCCCGGATTGATGTGTGGGTGGACCTGGTGACATTGTAGAAGCAGGAAAGAAGCATTTCCCTTCTTGCTTCAAGGTGCATCCCATGGTTACCTCTGGCTAGTGTTTAGGGGTGTAGTTTGCCTTAATTTAAATCCAGAGAAACAGCTCAAAGTCAGGTGTGACTGAATTCAAAGCCTCTAAGGGAAACTATATTTTTAAAATGTGCCAGTTGGACTCTCGATTTCCAGCTCCTCATTTTCGGTCCAAATTGCCAAGCTGGGTTTATTGCTGAAACATACACACAGCTGATTCAAAAAACGTTTGTGCAGAGTTTTTACGCTCTTGGGGGGAGGGGGAGGGAGTGGATTCTTTCCAAGAAGAGAATGTGCGTTTGTGCTTTGTGTGATCTTTCTGCCTCCACATGCAAATAAATAGAAGGCTCCCACTGTCTTCCACATTCCAGGAATAGGCAGCTGAAAGAGAGGCTGAGGCGCAAACAAAGGGGATGAGCAAATAAACTGCAAGCACCAGTCACTTAAAATAATGTAGGAAGAAGCCAGCCAGGATTAGTAAATTACAGGTTACCCTGGGTTGTTTCTATTCTCTGTCTTTCTCTGGAAAGCCTACCGTGGAAGGAAGGATGGTTTTGCAGTTAAGACACTCGATTGGGATTTGGGAGGGTTGGGTTAGTTCCCAACTATGTCACAGCCTCCCTGGGCCATCTTGGGCAAGTCATTTAATCCCTCTGTTTCCCAGTTTCCCATCTGTCAAATGTGGATAATGATGCTTCCTTTGTCTCGTCTATTTAGATTGTAAATTTCGGGGGGGGGGTGGAGGGATAGCTCAGTGGTTTGAGCATTGGCCTGCTAAACCCAGGGTTGTAAATTTAATTCTTGAGGGGGCCACTTAGGGATCTGGGGCAAAATCAGTACTTGGTCCTGCTAGTGAAGGCAGGGGGCTGGACTCGATGACCTTTTGATGTCCCTTCCAGTTCTAGGAGATAGGTATATCTCCATTATTTTATTTTTATTTTATTTTATAAACTCTTCAGAGCAGGGACTGCCTCTTACCATGGCCTGGTCTACCCTTAAAAAGTAGATTGACCTAGCTCTGTCTCTCAGGGCTCTGAAACATTTCATTCCCTGCATGCCGTAGTTAGGTTGACCTAGCCCTGGTGTACATGCATTTGGATCAATGGAAGGATTCTTTCATTGACTTAGCTACTGCCTCTCAGAGAGGTGGGTTGGCTACATCAATGGAAAAGTCCCCTTCCATCAATGTAGGAAGTGTCTATGCTATGGCACTCCAGTGGCACAGCTGCAGTGCTGTCTATAGCTGTGCCACCATAGAGTCTGTAATGTAGCCATACCCTATGCAGGGACCTGGATGTTACAGTAATACAAAGAGTGAATGCCATTCATAGCATAGTAATGGGGCTACCAAAAGATGCTCCCCATCTGTGAAAAATGTTGCTTGGTGCCTAAGAATAAGCAAAATCAACGAGGAGTCCTTGTGGCACCTTAGAGACTAATAAATTTATTTGGGCATAAGCTTTCGTGGGCTAGAACCCACTTCTATGTGAATCTTTCAAGATCTATCTTAGCTTTTTCACCACAGCAATATTCTCTAATTGGAATAGCAGTTAAAAAGAGGAAACGTGCCACACCACAAGACAGGGAGTCAAAAGGCCTGGATTCTATTTCTGGCTCTGTCACAGACTCGCTTTTGTTAGTCAGGGCAAGTCAGTTCACCTCTCTCTGCCATGGAAATAATAATAGTGCTGACACCTAGTTCATTCATGTTTTTAAAGTGCTTTGAGCTCCCTTAATAGGAAATGCTATAGAAGTGCAAAGTATTATTATTAGTAGTTATTAATTAGCAGTGCCATTAGTGAAAAGGTGTAAAGTGTTATTCTGGAAACAGTGATAGCCAGCTGTTGCTTTTTATGACTGTAGCCTCTACTGACAATACCTGCTCTTTGCTACACAGTAAAGTAAACTATATGGTTGCAGTTTTAATTTGCCATCTAACAGAGAGCTGCTTTAGACTGTTTCTGACCCCTGCCATGAAAGAGCAGAATCACCCACTTGTTCTCAGTCCAGAAACATTTGAGACAATGCTAGCTTCATGGAAGTGAATGTTTACAATAATAATAATGCCATGTGATTAGACTTGGAGGAGGAAGCCAAGAGAGTTCCCCATTTTAAATAGTTGTGGATTCAAAGTTGCTCTGCAATATTCCAGGACCCACAATGCAATTTGATCTTTTCCCACCCCATCCTTGAAATATATGATGCAAGTTCCATATGTATTTCTCTGTGTTTATACCTCCTCCCTCATGGGTTACCAAATGCCAGGACTGTCCTCGCAATGTATTTCAAGAAGTTGTCCATATAAAACCCTCTAATCATGCTAAAGATTCCCTCATTTCTACAGCCCTACAAGGGATCTCAGGCATATCATTCTCTGTTTTATAATAACTATGCCATATGCTACAACTGCAGTGAGAAAGGTAGAGACTAGCTTGCAAGAGTGTCCGAACTATTTGGCATTTTAGAAATGTCATGCTATTCATCTAGTTGGACTCAGAGTTTTTCTAAGAAGTTGCTGCAACAGAATTGACAACAATCAAACATAAGTTATTATTTGTAACAGTGGGGCCTAGAGTCCTGCACCTCCATTTCCTTTCTGGTCTCTCCGACTGCACCCCTATGGTGTCAGACCTCGTGACCTTGCCCGCTGTGTGGTGGAAGTTCACAGTGTTCTCACTCTCAGACCAGGATCTGTCTATTGCAACTGCTTATTACAGTACAGGTCCAACTGGACACCTGCATCTCACCCCCTGTGGGAGTCTGTGCCCAGTGACACACAGCGACAAATCACTTTAGAACAAGAGGGCTTGTTATTAGTAAATGGAACAAGGCATTAGAGAAAATGATTTCAAAATAACCAACAGACTATACAGACATTTGTATGCATCTGATCTTATGCTTCCCTATGATCGCCATTAGATGGATTTCCCCTCTGATTTACAAGAATAGACTCAGCCTACATGCTTCTTCTACCAAGCTCAGGGGCTCTTGGGACCCAAGCTGGTCTCATTTTACCTTCCAGAGAGCGTCACCCAGTCCCAGTCTGTTTTCCTGTCCTCAGGGAAACTCCCTTTTCCCAGAGCCCCACCCTCCCTGTGTAAGCCTGAGCCCAACTGCCATATATCTCAATGGCTTTTGTTAGAGGACCTAGGGGTGAAGTCTTCCTTTTTCCTCAGACTGGTTTTTGCTAGTTGGCCTGCCAAGCTGTCTAAGAGCAGGCCCCTGTGATGGCTGCTCCACGGTTTGGCAGTTAGACCCATTCAGCCTTGTGGCTGTTGAGGAGGGTGCTGAGACCCCCCCCACTCCCCAGGACATTCCACCACATCACCTCAGGAATCCTCTCCGTAAACCACGTTTTTGGGTACAGATCCATATTCACCACTGAACGTCCCCAGATCCCTCACAGTCCCCAACCAAGGTCAGAGCCCCCGGTGCAGCAGGTGCTGTTCAAGTACATAGTAAAGAGTATGTACTTGAACATAGTAAAGAGTACATAGTAAAGAGTATGTACAATCTAAACAGACAAAAAGGGTGAAGGGGAAAACAGGCACAGAGAGGAGAAGTGACTAGGCCAAGATTACACAGCAGGTCAGGGAGCAGAGCCCAGGTTTCCTAGTCTAGTGCCCAGCATTGCCAGTGTAATGGGGCACACAAGCCCCTGTGCAAGGCAGGAAGGGGTTAACAGGCTACAGGAGGCCCAATTAGTCCAAATGGAGACACCTGGAGCAGGAGGCAGGCTTCCAGGAAGGGACTTAAAAGATGAACCCTGAGCCATATGAGGGAGAAGCAGGCAGAGAGAGTGGATGTGGAACTCTCACAATGGGAGATAAGGCTGGCTGTGGCCAGGGCCTGGGGCCTGGTAGCTCTCCCAGAGGAATGGGGAGTGTTTATGTAGCTTCATACATGTTTTGGATGTTGAGTGCCCTGGAAGGGGTAAAACTGGAAGTGACCTAGCTGGAAGGCTAAGTTTCTGCAACTCGGAAGGTGGTTAGAGAAGAGGAAGACCAGCTGGGAAACTGAGGTGGAGTGGCTGCTGCAGAACAGACCATCTATCTGGCTTTCTAGTACATCAAAATCTTCTCAAAGGTTTCAGACTGTAGAGCTCACTTTAATGGGAGTTGGATCAAGCCTTTATTCAACTTTCAGATGATGCAGGACATGAAGCAACTGCCTGAGACTAAAGGAACTAGATGTTTTCAATTAAGCAACAGGGGAAATTTCTGGGCACTGCAATCAACTCCCAAGGGAGGTGTTCAAGGGACCATCACTGGACACGGTCAAGATAGGCCAGGCTAGATAAAGACCTTAGAGGAAATAGTAGAAAAAGCATACTGAGAGACAGTATGGCCTAGTGGACAGGACATTGCACTGAGAGTCAAGAGACCTGTCTCTACCTAATCCTTGGCCTTGGGCAACTCACTTTGTCTTTCTGTATCCACTCCCATCTTTCATCTGTCTTGTCTATCTAGATCATAAGCTCTTTGGGAAAGGGACTTCTGTGTCTTACTATGCCTAGCACAATGGGGCCTGATCTCAGGTTTTAAGCCTTCCAGGCACTAGTATAATACAAATAATACATAGCAGTGGTGAGTATTTATAGCAGGAAGCAAAATGCACTGAGTCAAATAAGATAAGAACTGTCCCCCAATCTGCATTTGTGCATTTGTTTTTTCTTCTCTAAGTGTAGCACCTTACATTTGTCTCTGCTGAATTTCATTTTGTTGTCTATAGCCCAGTTCTCCAATTTAATCAAGATCCCTTTGCATTTTAGCTCTATCCTCCGGAGTGTTTGCAATACCCCCAGCTTTGTGTCATCTGCAAATAGAATGCTCTCTAGTCTGATATCCAGGTCATTAATAAAGATGTTAAATACACCAGACCCAGAACAGACCCTGTGGAACCCCAATTAAGACCTCCTTCCACGCTTTGTTTGCAGTTGTTTAACCACTTAATGGTTAATGTATCCACTTAATGGTAATTCTGCCAAGTCTGCATTTCTCCAGCTTACTTATGAGAATGTCATGTGGGACTGTGTGAAAAGCCTTGCTAAAGTTCAGGTATAATGTCTGCTGCATTCCCCCATCCACCAAACCAGTTACCCTGTCAAAGAAGGAAATCAAGCTGGTTTGGCATGATTTGTTTTTAGTAAATCCATGCTGGCTGCTAGTGATTACCCCTTCATCCTCCAGGTATTCGCAAATTGAATGTTTATACATTGCTCTAGTACAGGGGTGGGCAAACTTTTTGGCCCGAGGGCCACATCGGGGTTGCGCAACTGTATGGAGGGCCGGGTAGGGAAGTCTGTGCCTCCCCAAACAGCCTGGCCCCTGCCCCCATCCGCCCCCTCCCACTTCCCGCCCCCCGACTGCCTCCCTCAGAACCCCCAACCTATCCAACCCCCCCTGCTCCTTGTACCCTGACCGCCCCCTCCCGGGACCCCTGCCCCCTATCCAGCCCCCCTGTCCCCTGACTGCCCCGACTCCTATCCACACCCCCGCCCCCTGACAGCCCCTCCAGGACAACCACCCCCATCCAACCGCCCTCTGCTCCTCGTCCCCTGAATACACACATGCATCCGACGAAGTGGGCATTCACCCACGAAAGCTTATGCTCCAATATGCTCCTATAAGGTGCCATAGGACTCTTTGTCGCTTTTTGCATTCTTTGCCTTGGCTTTCCTGATTTTTGTCCCTACATGATCATGCTATTCCCATGTATACTTCCTTGGGTGACATCCTTCCATTTCCTATATGTATCCCTTTTGATTTTTAGATAGTTAAAAAGCTCCTTGTTCAGCCACATTGGCCTCCTGTGGCTCTTCTTATCTTCCCTCTGCATCGCAATAGCTTGATGTTGAGTCTCTAGTATTACGTCTTTTAGGAACTGTCATCCCCATTCGACTCCTTGTAGGAGCTGGATTTTATAATGTACGATGAGAATTAATGTATGATTTGATTTCATCCTGTCAGCCACCCTTTTTGAATAGCAGAAAGGAATGACAGACCAGAACAATCCTTATGACTGATTATGGTCAACCTTATGTTTTAGGATAAGTTATAATGTCTGCTATGGTTTACAATATATATTACAATATAGGCACTCTAGTTAAATATACATTTCTTTGTTTTAAGGTTTTAGTAAGTAAGAGACAGGATTCTCTATTGTGTCTATGTTAAGTAGATTAGAGGAACATTGAAGGCCTGGGTCTCAATGTAAATTGTCTTGGTTATTGATTGTAAAACTTAGCAAGGTTTAATTTGCAATGCCTTTTTGCTCTATATAAAATACTACTGTTTGTATTCTCAATCTGTTTCTGTGAATGAGGAATGTATGCATCAGGAAAAGATAAGGTGTGAAGGCCATTGTTATAGCCAGAGTCAAGGAAGAAGGAGTGAAGAGACTTAAAGGACATCAAAGAATCATCAACGCGCATCCATCATGAAGGGCAGATTGACGAACCTAAGGTGAAGGCTGGCACCCCAAGGACAATTGATTAAATTGGAACAAAGGACAGGATAACCCTCTCGAGGTGTATTGGAATGTTTACACCAATTAAGAAGTGACCAGTCACAAACTGACACAGCAAAATCCATAGGCTTCAACAGAGAAAAAAACCTATAAGAACAGGGTGCTTGGCCATGGGACTTTGGGTTCGTCTTGCCACACTCCAGGAGCATCGGATCGCAACCGATAGAACCCCGCTCCCCTCTGCGACCAATCTGGCTGGCCACTAGATTGATCCAGACTCTGGACTGGTAACTATAAACATCACTGGCAGGACTCTGTGTGTGTGTGTGTGTGTGTGTGTGTGTGTGACTGAAAGCATATGCTAACTGTGGTATTCTCAATAAATGCTGTGTATTTACCTTCCTCTATAAAGATCCCGTGTGCTTTGATCCTTGTCTTCCTTATTGGTCTTTCCATGGGACCTTGGCTACTATTTCTCTGAGTTGGTTGAAATCTGTCTTTCTGAAGTCCAGTGTCCCTGTTTTGCTGTTCTCATGTCCTCCTTTCCTTATCGTCTTGAATTCTATGAGATCATGATCACTTCCTCCCAAATTCCCGACCACTTTCGCATTCACAACTAATTCATCCCCGTTGGTCAACACCAGATCCAAAATGGATGACCCCCTTGTTGTTTCCTTAACTTTCTGATTCAGAAAGTTGTCTCCTCATGCTAAGAACTTGCAGGACATATCATGTTTTGCTGTGTTAGTCTTCCAACTGATATCAGGGAAGCTAAAATCCTCCATTAATGCTATGTATGTTAGCTATGTATGTTAGCTAATCTTGTTACCTGCTTGTAGCACGCCTCATCCACTTCCTCTTCTTGATCTGGTGGTCTATAATAGACCCCATGCCATAACATCGCTACTCTTCTTTTCCCTTTTTATCCCCACCCAGAGACTCTCAGTAGGTCTGCCGCTCATTTCCTCTTGGACCTCAGAGCAAGCGTATGCATTTTTGACAATGCCTCCTCCTTCCCAAACAAGCTATATCCCTCAATGCAACTATTAAGAGAAATAGTGAAACTGTCCCCAAAAGTTATTTTTAAAAAGGGTTGACAGACCACTGAGAAGGCAGGAAGGAATCCAACCAGTTTTGGAACCATATTGTCATGTTCGATTGTCTACTTTAGTCCTTTTAAATGTTGATACTCTGAAAAATGTTACTGTTTTTCAAGAGTGTTCTCCTCCCCCCCCCCTTCCCTTAGGCATCCTACAGGAAACTGGCAAAGAAACTTTTATTCTATATTGGTTCTTGTATGGTCATCATCACTAACATCTGTCACATGCAGTTCCTTCTCTCTCTCTCCCCATCTCTGCATGGCGGGGATTGTGTGTGTTGTGCACTGTTTTGCTGAGTTTGTTGCTATGTATTTATATTAGAAAAGGCAGGTCAAAGAAGTGCCCCTTATAATTGGAGCTGAGGGTGGTGAGGTTTGTGATGGTCCTTAGATCCACTATAGGTTATTCCCCAGCCCAACAGACAAGCTTTACTCTTTTTGTAGAAACCGTTATAGTCCCTGAGAGAAGTTGTCGACAACGTTCTTCATCCTGGAGCTTTAGGCAATCTTTTAGATATGCTGGGTCCAGGCCATCAGCCACCTTGAAGATAAGAACCAAGACTGCTATCCTGTGGGAATCGAGCATAGGGAGTGGAAGACAGATGTGTAGCCAAGTTCCTGAGGAGACACGCTACAGTGTTCTGTAGTGCTTGGCATTTCCAAATGGCTGATGGCTTCGTGACCAGGTATATTGTGACTTCACAATCATGCATCCTCCTCAGGTCACTAATCTTTTTTTAGTTGCTTATTTTGCAACCCGGTGGTGGGTTACTTTCTTTCCCTCCTTTCTGAGGCTACATTTTCCCCCACAGGTTACCCTTATGGTTGAAAAAGTGACTGAGTACTAGCAATGAGAATGATGGAAGATCAGCCTGTCACATAAAACGCATAGACACTTAGAGTAGGTCTACACTGCAGTTAGAAGCATTCTTCCCACTTCAGATAGACACACACAGGCTCTACTAAACATAGAAGTGCAGCTGGGGGATAGCATGGGTGGCAGCTTGGTCTCGGCACCTGAGGACACACCTGCCTGGACCCCTTTGGTGCATACTCTGGCACCTAGCCCAAGCCGCCGCCTGTGCTGCCCCTGGCTACGCTGCTATTTTTAGTATGCTACCTCAAGTGGAGCTAGCATATGTCTGTCTAGGACAGGTGGGAAACATGCACCCAGCTGCTGCATAGATGTATCCTTACAGAGGCAACATGGTGGATTGGGCTCTCGGTATTGCCAGCCTCATGAGAGCAAAGATCGTGAGATTGGCCCACAAACCCATCAAAATCATGTTTCGTAGTCTGTCGTTAGTCCGACTTTTTAACTCCCCACTACACCTCTGCAAATAGTGGTGTGAGAACTGCAGGTTTAAAAGTCAGCCTTAATGTACACAAAATGCCTGCCTCTCCCTGGAGGCTCAGCTGGACTTCTGCCAGGAATGTTCATGCTTAGGGAGGTTACCTTGACACCATAGCTCGTAATGTTAAAGTCCCACTCTATGCATAGAACAGCAACAACTCAAAATCAGCTCCATAATCTGGGTATTTAAAACTCCCCAAATGCACGTGCAGAGGCTATAACCGATTAAAAACCCATCAATAATATGGTGCTTACGCTCCCCAAGTGCTGTGATTATTGAGTGCTAAAATCTAATCACACAGCTCTGTTGTGTTCATTTTATTCTTGTGTGTTTGGACTCAGATTTTAATGAGTGTTCTTTATTATTTTAATCAAATCTCCTGGACAAATTTGTCCCACAGTTGCTGAAGGGGGGCTCCCGTTGCTTTCAGTAGGAGCTCTGCAGGTGCCATCTCAGAACGGCAAGTAGCCTCCACAGAATGCATAGAGTAGTGGGGGGGAGGCTTCCCCCTCCCCTTCTTCAATGAAGAGCTGCCCAGCAAGAAAGGCTGCACAATGATACCCACCATTGGATTGCAGCATGTGTCGCAGGTGCCCTGCTGTGACCGAAGCACTGAGGACAGGAGTCCTGGCTCTCTAGGTCAAGTGGAAGCAGCTCATGCTGTTAAGTCTGAAGGTCCTGGGTTAAATCCCCATGTGTTGTCATTGTTATGCCATGCTTGCTTGGCTCTCCCATTTACATTTCAATAGTGCAGGATCCTACTCTGCACTGCTTCGCAAAGGAAAAATATTCAATATAACAGGTGAAGTTGCGGGATGAAAGATGAGGAGGAAAAGGCAAGAGAGACCAGCCATTGTGAAGCAGCAACCCGTGTCAGAAGCAGACCCTGATGCAGTTTCACAGCTGCCAACAAAGAAGGGTAGCCAGCCATGTAGACAACAGTCGACTCACCAAGGAACAAAGTTAGGGAGCCAGATGTTACTTGTGGAAGAATGTTAAACTGAACTTGGCAGATTAATTCTGCAGCTCTCCAGCGCAGTCAGAGGTGATGATGCTGCTGGTAGAGAAGGTAGAGGGAAAAGGAAAGAGATCGCACAGAGAAGAGCCTCATTAAAATGTTACAGTTGAGCCATTAACTTCCAAAATCAAAGCGATTCTGGGTCTCCATGGCAACCTTAACATCTTGTTTGAAGGGTGTTTGTTTACTACATGACCAAAGTGAGAACTCTGCAGTCAGTGAAGCCAGTGCTTTCAAAGTCTCTGCTGCTGCAAGGCTCCTTGGAAGCTGGGATTGATTTTATAGCAACCCCAGTTGTAATTCTCAGATGGGACTGCAAGTAAGGAGGAGAGCTGCTGGTCTTGCTTCTTTCTAATCTTGTCCTCCCAGGATTCGGGGTTGGATCAGAGGTCTCCTCCAGGGCTTATGGATCTGACCTCCAGCTGCAGCCATCAAAATGATACAGTGGCATGGGAAGGATTCTCAGTCACTCTGTCTCACTAGAGGCCAGATCCCACAGTCCTTACATCTCCACGCTTGTGAACACAAGTTCTGTGGTTGCTTGGGCAGACCAGGCAATGCATGTGCAAACAGCAGTGTAGGTGCCCGACTGTATTATAACATGTATGCAAATACAAGTGGGCCTCTCTCTTTCAAAACTTGGTCTTGGCAGGGTCTATAAATGGATGTTTCTCTCACTGTTAGTGTCCTGTGATTAATACTTCCTTAATAATCACAATTGATGAACAAATTACCCATGATATGCACAGTAACACCTTCACATAGCGGGTTTGTGTTTAGCAGAGGCTCATAAGGAGGGATCCTTTCAAAAACATTGTATCCATTTCTCTGTTACACAAATTAATAAAACTTAATGTTCATAGATGCCCTATAGAGAGAGGAAAGGTGGCCACTGGCCCAAAGGAGTGCGGGATTCCCTTCTTGGCTCTGCCATAGACATCCTGTGTGACCTTGGGCAAGTCACTTAATCTCTCTGTGCTTCAGTTCCCCATCTGCAAAACTGGGTTAATATTTCCCTCTCTGTTTTGATTGTAAGCTGTTGTGGGGGCAGGGACTGTCTCTTAGGCTATGTCTACATTGCACACCACAGGCGGGAGCGTGTACTGTATGTATAGTTACACGTCACAGTGAAAAGTTGGCTGCGTCCACAATGTGCTGTGTAGCTACATGCACCATTGAAAGCCTCTGGCAGGTGGGAGACAGAGGGCAAAGGCTTTGCCAGTGGGGAGCTGCTGGAGCCTCCCCCTCCCCGCTGGTGCCTTCCCCTGCTGCCAGCGTCTTTCCCTCAGGTGGGGAAAGGCTCCAGCAGCGGGGAGGCAATGGGACACTACACTGTTAAAAATAGCCATGTGGATGGGGCAGCACTGGTTGGGCATGTAGAGAAGCCACTGCTAGAAAAATCCACAGACCCCAAATAAAAGTTGCAGATCTTATACAGGGATTTCTTTTAAAAAAATCATAAACAGACAATGAAAAGTACAAAAAGATAAATGATTTACAGCTTGTATATGTTTCCAAATACTTCAGCCTTCGCACTGTCTCCAATAGAATTACGCTTATAACTTGTCAAAGCTCCAAAACCAGACCATACAAAATGAGACAATACCACACCGATATAACACGTTAGGGCAGGGGTAACTATAATAAAATAGGAGAAGACATACACTGGCGATACCCCACTCATATCCTTGAACACTCATTCATGAGTTACGGAAATAAAAGTTCCCTTCCACAAATGTGGGGCTGGAGCTTAGATTTTGCAATCCTGGGTTTGACATCTACTGCCTTCTTCTTTAAGGTCAAGTTTCTTTTGCCACCTAGTGGCCAGTGAGTAAGACACTTAAAATGAAGAACAGCAGCAGTCTGGACAAATGGGTCATTATGGCTCTGAGCTGGTGTGTGTGTGTGTGTGTGTGGTGGTGGTGGTGGGGAACTGATGGGATGTATTGTTGCCTAGGTAGTAGTAATATAGCCACTTTATGAACTTCATACCCTCATATCTCAATGTCTGTACTTTGACCCATCAAGCTTTTACCCCCAATCGGGGATATTGCAGATTATGTATTCCTCATGCCACTTTATTTTAAACCAAACTTTGCACCCTCGATAATCTGTATGTTATTCCCTGATGACCAGAAACGTCTATGCTCAAACTCTGTTCACTATTTTTTTTTAACATCATCTTAATAAAATTTTTAAATCTGTTCTTATCTCTAAGTAGTTTTTTGATGTTCCTCTTCTCACCAACTGGCATGTCACTGCACCTCCTAGCGGGAGGGGCAGCTAGGGGGGCTCTGCGCACTGCTCCCGCCACAATCGCCAGCTCTGCAGCTCCCATTGGCCGGGAACTGCAGCCAGTGGGAGCTGCAGGAGCAGCGCCTGCAGGCACATACAGCATTCAGGGCCCCCGGCCCCTCAGTCTAGGAGCTGCAAGGACATGCCAGTGAGAGCCGGAGACTCCTGCCCCTGAGGTGAGCACCGCCCTGCACCCCAAGCCCCCGCCCATAGACCCCTCCCACACACCCAAACTGCTCCTGCCCCAGGGGCTGCCCAGCTCAGGCAGTCCCTGAACCAGCTGCACCCGACCACTGCAGAAGTCACGGAGGTCACAGAAAGTCACGGAATCTGTGACCTCCGTGACCTCCTTGACAGACATGCAGCCTTAAGTACATTCGTTTATGAAGGAAAACTAGTATCTGAAGGAAGTTAATTCCTAACCCAATTTTAGATTTTGGCCCATAGAAGGGGAGCATAGATTGAGGTGTATATTTCTTGGCGTGTCTGTGGCCTCTGCTTAGCCAAGGTACTTAAGCACATGCCTAACTTTAAGAACTGTCTCATCTACGGAACTACTCATTTATGTGCACATGTCTAGTTTTCAGCACCTTGCTAAATCAGGGCCTATTCCAATATTTTAACAATGTTTAAGTGGGGCTAGCCTGGTGGCTTAGTGAAAACTTTCACATGGTGCCCATCTACATATGGGTCTGACTTTGGTCACACTCCCCAGGCCAGCTGTCAGTCATTTCCCTGGGCCATCTGTAGAGTGATGGCTCCTGGCCTACATTCAGCTGGGTATTGAGGGACTCCAGCAGGGAATGCATTCAGCCACATTTGACTGCTCACCATGCCGTAAAGCCTTGTGACATGTGTACATGGCTGGGGAATTAAGGGTGACTTGGAACAATGCTGGAAATCTCCCTGTTTTCCCCCCTCCCACCTCCAAAATGAAAAAGCCTTAGGAGGTGGCAGAGGCCTGCCTGGAACATGCTTCACTCCTGTGATCACGAACCAGCACAATGACCTCTTGGTGCGCTGTTTATGGGTGGTGCAGGTCAGAACTGTCCCCTGGATTGGTGGATGGGAGGCAGAAAGGGGGCCGAAAAATATTAATGTCCCCATTGACCTCTGAGGAATAGTTTAAAAAAAAACTGGGCATGTCTAGTCTTGAGAAAAGAAGACTTGGAGGTGGGGGACCTGATAACAGTCTTCAAATACGGAGGTGATGGATGGTGATCAATTATTCTCCATGTCCACTGAAGGTAGGATGAGAAGTAATGGACTTAATCTGCAGCAAGGGAGATTTAAGTTAGATATAAGGAAAAACTTTCTAACTATAGTAGTTAAGCTCTGGAAGAGGCTTCTAAGAGAGGTTGTGGAATCCCCATCAGTGGAAGTTTTAAAGAACAGGTTAGACAAACACCTGTCAGGGATTGTCTAGGTTTACTTGGTCCTGTCTCAGTGCAGCGAGCTGGACTTGAAGACTTCTCAAGGTCCATTCCAGCCCTACATTTCTATGATCCATAGCTCTGGTGGACCGGAGGATCTGGCCATCTTTGTCCTCATAACTATTTCATTATTAGAGGGGCATTATATAAAAATACTGGGCCTGATGATCAGCTGATATAAAATGGCATAAATACACTGATATAAACCAGCTGAGGATATGGCCCATTGTTGTCAGAGTTATGTGGGGGAGGTGATTCCCCACATAAAAGAAACAAAACAAACATTGCATTTAAGGCACAAGAATTATGACTCATTGCTGATTGTATAAATCAGAAGCAGTGCTAGCAGCAAACCAGGAACACCCAGAGCAGTAATAAAACAGCAAGGAGAAGGAAGAAAAACCAAACAGCACAATCAAATGATGTGCCTAACTTTTGGATTAATATGTTAACCTCCAGAGCTGCCATTCTAGTGCTCTTCAACAGCATGAAATTCAATAAAAAGTTTATGGGAAAATATTTTATTAAGAGAACATTTCTTCCCAGACCTGTTTTGTGATCCTGGTGACACTGAGTTAAATATGGAATAACTCTATCAGAGTTAATAGGGTTACTCTGGATTTACATTGGGGTCACTGAAATCACAAGCTGGTCCTTCAATTTCCAGCAAGTCTGAACAAACATAAAAGACTCTAGGCCCATATCTGATTAATTCTTTGATCGCATACATACTAATCCATGCTGCTCACAGAGGGAAAGGGTATTTTTTTTTTTTTTTCAGTTTAATAAAAAATGAATTAACTTTCTCAAACAGTTTAAAAATATTTGACGTTAATATGTTGGCTTGTTTTGGAGGATTAGTTATTGAGATGCAATGATTATATAAACTTTCTTGGTAAGCCATAGTAAGCACAAATATCCTGGAGGACAATTATTCATTATTTACCATTCATAAATGGGTCCTTTTTTATTATTCAGGACATGACAACACAGGGCAAAAGAACAGAGTATCCAGAAGGTATTTGTGGTGTTAGCAGCTTTATAATCCCCCTTTTTCCTCATCTTTGCATTTCAGAGAGAGAAGTTTTAAAACCCAGTGTATTTGTCACGATGTTTGCACTGTGTTTATCCTTTGTATGTCTCTCAGCTTGGAAAGTGAAAGTCCAGGGCAGCCACTTTCATTCTGTTTATAATGAGTTTTAGTTTCTAAAATCTTTGGGTTTCAGACACTACAGGAAATACATATTTGTTTAACTTTAACTGGTTTTAATTGGAATTTGAGAAAATATTTCTGCTGGGCTTCAGCTGTATAAAATCTTTGTTTTTAAAGAATTATGGCCCAAGTTTAGCCACTGGTCATGGAAACCTTTACGCATGTACTTTAAGCACATAAGCAGTTCCGTTAGGTTCTGGAACAGCCTTCCAATAGGAGTAGTGGGGGCAAACAACTTAACTAGTTTTAAGATGGAGTTCGAAACATTTATGAATGGGGGTGATACGACAGGGTTGCCTGCAATAGCAGGGGACTGGATTTGGTGACCCTGGTAGTCCTGTCCAGTCCTGGTTCATTGACCAGTCAATGGGGCTACTATGTGCTTAAAGTTGAACATGTGCTTACGTGTTTGCAGGATCAGGTCCTTAATTTGACAGTGTCCCTTTCCATTACAATGTAACTCTTTAGTATTTCTGGCTAGACTGCACATAACAGTATGTTGCTGAATACACAGTGGAGAAAAGGGAAAAATACATTGAGATTTCTAGATTTTTATAACTAAATAAAATGTCAATAAAAAATCTTACATCTGCATACTTTTACCCAGAACCTCTGAGGGTCCTCTTCCCATTCTTTCACTCTGCACAGGCATAATTGACTAGCCAAGGGTCAAGGCAGTGAAGAATTAGGCTCCCTATTTATAGTTTCATAAATACTTAAAAACAAAACAACCCTCCAGGCACACAAACTTCCAGGGAGGCTCTTCGAATGTTTAAACGCTGTTCCTGTCAGGTTGCCTTTGTAGATTTTCAAAGGGGTTCTGCATAGCAACTGCAGGAGCCTACAAAATGTAAGGTGGAAATGCAGTGATGAATTACATGACAGTAAATGCTCTGATGTAAGATTGTCATGTATGGAAAATGGCTATTTTCTAATAAAGCCCTTCATTTGCCATAATCTCCTTTCCTGGAATTTTCAGTAACACTTGCAGATGTCACACATGTTCATCTTTCTCTCCTTGCTGTAATTCAATCACAAGTCATTCTGCCTCTGCTGTGAACATATTTCTTAAATATCTTTCTGCTTCATAGGTAAAAAGATTAGAAATAATTGTGCTTCCTCAATATTAAAACAGCTGTTTAAGGCTCCCAGATCAAGCACCTGGACTATAATTTAAACCAGAGATTCTACTGACTCCTTCTAAGCTTGTGATCTCTGGTTAGTAAGTCAGCAGACAACTTGGAGTGAAGTAGAGCCTAGTTTTCAAATATGAGAACTACAGGGAGCCTTCAGTCAAGTGCTAACTTTACAGTTTTAACTGGGAAATGAATGGTCTCAATATGTAATTGAGTTCTTAGAGTACCTTAAACAATTTAAGAGAAATATTCAGAGGAACTTCTGAAGATCAGTCATGTTCTTGTAAAAGCAGAGGTACCACTATTTTCCCTTAAAAAAATTAAACTGGAAGACTCATCTGCAAAATCTTTATCAGTGACTAGCAAGGAAGACCCTTCTGAAAAATCCAAGAACATAACTGGATTTGTAATACATATGAGGAGGCTGGAGAACACCCCTTAAAATATGTACCCTATTTCCAGTGGAAAATCCGTAAGGGAGAGTACCAGTTCAGAGTTTCACCCTCTTGATTTCAATGGAAGCAGGAGCAGAAGTAAGATTTGGCACCATCACCCATCAGTTTTGATAGTCATTGATGATAGAGGGATGAAATACATCCCTTTGACTATCAACCGCTATGTCAATTGAAAGGTCCATTTCAGATCTCAACAAACCACTGTTATGGATATTGTGATACAGCAAGGCCAGGGAGCAATGGGAGAGGGGAAATATATAAGCCCTAGGCTAATTAAGGCATGGTTCCCTGTAGACTCCAGAGGGTTGCTACAGGTTAATTGGAGCACCTGTAGTCAATTAAGGCCCTGTCAGGAAC
The DNA here is from genome assembly GCF_002925995.2 of Terrapene triunguis. Classification (NCBI taxonomy): domain Eukaryota; kingdom Metazoa; phylum Chordata; order Testudines; family Emydidae; genus Terrapene; species Terrapene triunguis. The sequence goes on from NW_020664540.1 coordinate 6,975,938, forward strand.
CTAATAAACCCTCCTGCTTCAGGCAGTCAGTCTGTGTGAGGAAGGAGAGAGAACTGGAGTTTAGAGGTATGTTGTTGAGATTCAAAAGACCAGAGAGCAGAAGGCAGGGAGACTCCCTCCCCCAGCATCAAGGACCAAGGGTAGTCATACCCAAAGGGGAAGAGAGTAAGAAATCTGCAGGGGTTGAGAGGGGCTGGGGCTCAGAGTGAGGTGCAAACCCAGATGCCTCCCCTGCTTCCCTCCTCTACCACCTACCCAGGTCACTAGCAGGGCCCTTGGTGCCCCAAGAGCAGGGGCAAGGGGGTGGCATCTTAGCCCCTGGCCAAGAAAAGTGCAGGATCCACCATACCAACATTGGCCATTTTGTCACAATATATATGTGTAATTTTAATTTTCTTATTCTCTATTTGTAGGTGACAAAAAAATCCCTTACTGAGAATCTTTCTCTTTAAGGGCTCAATTATACCGCATAGGCTGTTTGGCACTACATTGCCCTGCATTGCGCACTAGGGGACACTGAATGCTGGAGCTCCCAAATATGCCAGGGGAGCACGCTAACTGGTGCATCTTTTAAGGGGATGCCACATGCAGTCCCCCAGCATGCTCAGCCAGCTTCGCTGCCAAGTGCGGCTAAGAGGGGCATGGTTCTGCTTCCCCTCTGCCCCCTTTGGGGTAGCTAATGTCCTAGTGGATGCTAGGAGGCAGCAGTCTCTGCAAGGAGAGGAGGGTCTCTTCACAGTCTAGGCTTTAATATGAAAAATCCAGCATATATAGGACCCTGATCAACTTCTGTGTGAGAAGGGAATTGCATTAGTAAAGGGAAAATGGGAGTGAATTTAGGAAAATAAATAAATACAGATTTGTGGGACAAAGTGCCAGATTGAACCCTGGTGTTGCTCCATTGACTTCAATGGAGTTACACCTGAGACGAATTTGGTCCAAATGCTCCAAATGGCAAATCCAGGTCAAAAGCTAATGCAAGTAAATTGTTTTGCATATAACACCGAGGGCTGTCTATTTAAAATTATATACATTTAACTGGGAAGTCTCAGCTTGTTTTAATAAATACAGATGCGTGGGTTTTGTTTTGTGTACTTGTGATCTGGTTTTAATGTAAATTCCAATATGATGCAGAAATATGCCAGACACAGCAACTCCAAAATACTTTTGTTTGAACCCTGAATGCCGGTCCAGTTATGTGGACTGGGATATGGAGATTAATCTCCCCAGAGAGGATTACAATGTTGTATAGTGCATCAGTGGTGGTAAAGTGACAGATTGCATTCCCTTGAGAGGAGAAGGTCTCAGGTTCAGTGCAAGGACAGGTCCCAGATCTAGTTACTTACATTGCACTGAAGGATACAGTTGCCCTAAGAACCAAAGCACTGTTTTCAGTGATGCTTGGCCATTCTCCTTGGAGTTCATACACATAAACTGAACCCTTGATATTATCTATTCACTGATTACTGTAGACCGGGATTTTTTTTTCTTTTCATTCCCTATTCGCTCCCTCTACAATATGCATTTGGACGTTGCTCATGGTAATATTCAGGCGGATCTTCCCTTCCTGGACTCCAAGGCCTTGGCTGGATCTCTCTTGGGAGGGTGGGGATGATGACAAGAGAGAAGATAACAGTATGCCGTCCCTGCACCATCCTCTGCAGTTTCTCCCCTCTGCCTGCCTTAGGACCGGTGAAGGTTATTCATGGGGTGGTGGCACTGGGGCAGCATTCTCCAATCACGTGACAGCAGATATCCTGGAGGATACACCATGCCTAAATGCAGTTGAAGCAGTTAACCCTGACTCAGTGTCTGGATCCCCACTCGCATAAGCAGGGTTTGCACAGAATACTATTCTATCCTTATCCCGCTCTCCTCATTGTATCTGAGCACCTTCCAGTTGGGCATTAAGCAATGTGACTAACAGCTGTCAAGGGTGGTTCATTCTCTCTCTCATCTGCTTGCTCCCCAAGGGGGGGAATTGTGACTGCAGATGAGTGTTTTAGTAGGCTTTTGTTTAGGGGGTGGGAGGTTATATATGAACACGCTGCTCCGTGCTTGCATTAGAGCAGGCAGGTTGAAGAAGTGCACTTTACTCGTGCTGTAGAAGATGAGGAGGTTTGTGATGGTTCTTAATCCTGTTTTGAACCACCCTGAGAAAGCTCTGTGTCCTACACGGATGAGCTTGACCCTCATGGTGGAAAGTTCCATTTTGCTAGAGAAGTTAAGTAGTCAGCCATACTCTTCATCCTGGAGCTTTAGGCAACGTTTTAGATATACTGGGCCCAAGCCATTGAGAGCCTTGGTGATCAGGACCAAGACCTTGAACTGGCCTGGATATTCTATGGGAAGCCAGTGTAGGAATTAGAGGACAGGTCTGACGAGTTCACGGTAGCCAGTGTTGCTGAGAAGATATCCTTCAACATTCTGTACTGGTTGGAATTTCCTAAGGACTGAAGACTTCCTGACCAGGTATAATGCATGTTTGTAGTCTGGACAGAAGGTAACAAAGGCATATATCAGGAAGGCCAGGTCATTGTCCACCAGGATGGGACACAGTCTCCTAGCCAACCAGGGATGGTAGCAAGTGTTACTCGTGTATGCTGCTATGTGAGAGCTTAGCTTCAACCAAAGGACATCGCACAGTGTCTATAAACACAAAGTGCTTTCCTCTGTCTGCCAGCATAACCTCTGTCGTGCTTGGCTTCAGCTTCAGCCAGCTGCTCTTCGTCCATGAGCTGCTCTTTACCACCAAGATGGCCCAGCATTTGGTCATCTGCTCCTATGTGATGGAGGTAGAGTTGTTTCACCTGCATATTTCAGGCACTTTGAGTCCATGTCATTTTACCAGTTCATTCATATATGTCTGTGTGTACACACATATAATGCAGGTGTGAATTAATGTTTCAGGGGATTAGGGGCACAGGAGAACAAAGGAAAGGCACATTCAAGGGGCTTCCCTGCACTCGCTATCTCATTCATAGACCCCAAAGAACCTCTTCAAAGAGAAATTTCATGGAAACTGAATTGTAAACTCTGTCTCACTTGTTGCCTCCCTGCTGTTAGTTTTGCAGGAAGATTCAGTCTGGCCCATTGTAACTAACAGGAAGTTGCATTGAATAGTATAAGAGTTACCTCCTCGTTACTGGGATAGAAGTTAGACTAAAAGTAAAACAATGGAACAAATAATGGGGGAGGGAGGGAGAGAGGGGAAGAGATCAGTAGACTTCTATAATGCAGTGAAACTATAAGTAACAATGCAAGAGCTTAATAACAAAGGAAAACCTTAGTCTGAATATTGGGAAAAGCTTCCTGGCAGTGAGTTGTATTATGCTGTGGTACAATCTGCTTGGGGAGAAGTGATGGCAGCCCCATCAGTTGGGACACTTAAAACTAGATTGGGCAGAATGCTAATAAATATGTGATAGGGCTCAACCCAGCATGAACAGGGAGATGGACTCGGTGAGCTAATGCCATAGTTTTTATTCCCTTTTAAACTCTTCTAATCTTAGGATTAATTATTGAATGATGACCACTGCATAGCTTGTTTCTTGCTTAATTCCAGCTATTGTTAAAGCATTTTCTCTCCGTCATTTCTCCGGGGAAATATGAAATGATTTTGTGCCCCTCTGTTACCAGTGTTTATCTATTGTTGAAATCCAGCTTTGTGATTCGAAGACTGCAAACAGTAAAAGGCTTGATTAGTAAATAAAACGTTATAATGCACCTATGGCCTTTCTGCTGTAAACATTTTAATGATTTGGGCCAAATCCTCAGCTACTGTAGCCTGAAGTCAGTGGAGCTACGCTGATTTACACCTGCTGCGGATTTGGCCATTTCTTTTTAAGAAAAAGAATTGCTGCTTTGTAAAGGTGCATAGACAGCTATATTGTGGCTCTTTGAGAGAACAAAAAATGCAGTTTTAAAAAAAAAAATCAAAACAGTGAGGTGATGAGGAGCTATATAATAGTAATGCCTCCCCAGAGGAGGGTATTTTTGGATTGGCCACTCTTCATAGTCTCAGTTTAGGAGAGACATTTTTCTCATCTGTCTCCTGGCGGTCTTTTGAATCGCCTGATATTAGAGACGGGCCAGGGCTGTTTAGGCCAAATTTTCAAAACTAGTCTCCAAAACTGCATGTCCACTGGTTTGTTTGCACATGCAAAAGAAGTAGGCAAAGTAGCTGAACTCCTTGACATGGGCGCTCAGATGAGGTTTGCAGGCAAAAACACTCATGTGCACAAAACCCATGGGAGCTGCTTTGCAGGCCAGTTTGGTGTTAGCTGAAAATTCAACCGTTTAGGCCTATCTTGTCCATCATCCTGCTGTTCTCTGCAGCATGCCTCCCTCTCAGACCCAGGGGCAGCCTCTCTCAGGACCCAGACCTGTGTGCAGAGAAGGTGATAGGGTTTGATAGATGGCCACATGCTACTCGATTCTTCCCCAGCCCAAAGCCTTGGGGAAAGACAAAGCAACATGCCACCCACTGCGCCTGCAGAATCTCCTACAGGATACTTCTTTAACCTGTGGAACCTCCCCACCAAGGAAGGTGCTGAGAGCAGTGGTTGTCTGGGAAGCCCCTGCCAGGACAGCTGTCACAGGAGGTGTGCTCTTCAAGGGCTGCGGAAAGAAATGGGGGAGAGGTGTCAGACATCAATGTGGGGGCACTGTGGGCCAATGAGCAGATGGTTCCTCAAGGTCCACTGCTATAGGAGGTGACCTCCTGGCCTTTTCTGTGTGGAGCAAACCCTAACTCCTGGTGGATCTTCGTGGGTGAGCAGGTGACACTGAGATGGAGGTTGTCAACCTCCTAATGAAGCTGAGCTGACAGCCCCTTGGTCAATTAAACAGTTACAAAAAAGGACTTAACTCCCTTGCTGTACAAACTGAGTCCACATATGCCACCTGGGGAGGTGAACAATCTAGCAGTACCAGTCGCTTCCATCTCCAATTCTTATTGGTGGTTTAGCAGCAGCTGCCAGGCAGGCAGAGAAACAAATGTTTGTCAATGAGAGCGTTGTTAAAGGAGGATGTGAGCCATCAATTTACCAGCATCTCACTAAAGGACTGATCGGGAGCCAGACCTACACACTTCAGTCCTGATTCAAAGACGCCTCCATAAAGCAGCCAGAGGGTCACTTGGAGTGTGGTGTCCATATGACTGCATTATACTTTTCATCGGTCTTTAAGGAACAAAAAGGCAGCAGAAATCAGAAGAATGCTGTGTCTACTCTACAAGCATCACAACTTCAGTGCTGCAACTACGGCAGAGTAGTGTACACACTTGCACCAGAGACAGAAGGGATTTTTCTTTGCTGTAGTAAATCCACCCCCCTCGAGAAGCAGTAGTTAGGTCAAGGGTGTCAGTACCAGGGCTCATGTTGGCCCAACTGCGTCTCTCAGGCATGGGAATTTTTCACACCTTTGAGCAACATTGTTAGGCCAACCTATGTTTTAGGTGTAGACCAGGGGAAAATCAAAAGTAGGGGACTTTCAGTGACGCAAGCAGGATTGCCCTGGGGCTGCTGTCTTACTCATGCAGCAGAAACCGTAATGTGCGTGAGAGTGAGTGGTATTTAGCCCCTAATGCAGGGGTTCTCACAACAAATTTTTGGTGGCCACCGACTCTTCCTGGTGGCCACTCTGACACTAAGAAGGGGCCCCCTCTAGCCCAAGCCTGAGCCCTGTCACACCAGGAAAAGTGGATCAGAGACTCACCAGCTGCCTGTGGAGTCCCAGATTCCCCATGCCCCAGCCAGACAGGAGCAGGAGAGCAGCTTGGGAGTACCCTAGTGACTGAATGCCACAGCTCAGAGCCGCCTCCACTGCCACGCACACCGGCCCCCTGTCTCTCCAGAGGGGCTGCCCAGAGCCCCCAAGGAGACTGCATGGTGCAGGGCACTGATCCCTGCTGGTGGCACCAGCAAAAACACCAAGGTGGTGCATCCAGGAGCAACAGTTCAGCACTGCAGAGAGGGGCTGCTGCTCTGCCCCCCAAATCTCTGCCCATACTTTGGAGGCTGCTGTGGCTGCATTTGAGAAACACTGTTCTAATGCACAGCAGCCTGTAAAATTAAAATTCTTCATTACTTTTGAATCAAAACACATACCTAACGGTTGCCAGCCACTGACCGATCTATATATATAACAGAGGAACAGTGCAACAAGAATATAACATTTCTGTAATATGGACTCCAACAGAATCTGTTGGTCTAGTCAGAATTTTAGTTCCTAGCTGCATTACCTCTGGATGACATGACAGACCTTGCCTCCTATTTATGCTTTGTCTGTGTGATCAAAGTGTGAAACACAACAACTTAATAAGTCTTCTGAATAATATGAAATCAAACTTATTGGTTGATAGAAAAGTAACATTGCAAACAAAACATTACAACCTGGATCCCTAAAAACGTATGTTCTGTGCAATTAGAGAGTCACTGGGGCAGGGAGACTGGACTGTGGGTCTCCTACTGCCCAAATGAGTCCCCTAACCACCAGACAATAGAGTCATTCTCGCTCCCTCTCTGGCCCAGTGATTCTAATTATTAATACACAGTGGAACAGCTTCAAGAGATGTGACTGAGGGAACCCTGCATAAGAATATACCATAGCTTAGTGGTTAGACCCTACACCTGAGCGGTATAAGAGACCCCTGTTCAAATCCTTTCTCCCTCCTCTGCCTGAGGGGGGAATTTAACCTGGGTCTCCACATCCCAGGTGAGTGCTCTAACCACTGGGCTAAAAATTATAAGACCAACAACACCCCTCCTCCGGCCAGATTTTGAACAGGACTGACTCAATCTGCGCATGCCTACTGGATCTAGGCTTCAAGGATGAGATAGGTGCTCCTCCATCTATTTTTCCCCAGTTCATGGATTGCATTGAGACTGTGGGAGGGAGACAGGCATACAGATGTGTACAGTGAGGCAACAGTGTGCATGCCCACAAGCAGAAATGTAGGTCCGAGGGAACTTTTTACAGCAGAAAGTTAGGTACTGAGTGAGTTTAGGTGGCAGCCAAGTAGGGGTTTTGTGGATCACAGTGGTGCCTAACACTGGGACTTAAGTGCCTAAATCTGCGGTTTAGGACCCTAAGTACCTTTATGCATCTGGGCCTATGTGGTGCCAAAACATGGCAATTTTAGCCCTCTCTTATCAGCACAGTCCAGTTTTTGGGTTACACGGCATATCTATAGTCCCCTCCCAGAGTAAGACGATGAAGCTCCCTGGCTAACCTGTTAATGGGATAATCTGCATGTGGATGGTTGTACTCGGACACGCATCACAAATCCTTTTTTTAATATTTATATCCTTCTATCAATTACAGGCGATATGGCAGAGGGACATGTTCTGCTCTCAAGACCCTTGCTTAAATCTGAAGTAACTTCTTGATTTCATTGCTTAATCACTGGTTGAAAATTTTCAGTGTAAAAAGGGGACAATGGTTTCGCAAAAAATACATGAAAAAACTCTTCTTTTTTTCACTAGCTCTACTCAGATCTGAATCCTCATTAAACAATAATCAGCTACAGCTCAGTGAACAAGGTGTGGTTGACTTGTGGTCACATTAACTCATTTGTGGTTTGACTGTGTCTCTTGATGCAATTGTTTGCTATGAGCTCTCTTGAAGTGAGAGAGTGCCTGTTTATTTGTGACATCTCCAGGCTGATTGGATTGTCCATCTGTTCTCTGCAATGCACATAATTACGCTTACAAACGCCAAGTACCAGGAACTTCTGGGTCCTCCTTTCTTCTGTTCTCCAGGTATATTTTTGGCACACACTACAAGAGGAGAAATTGAGTGTAGAGAAATATATAGCAACAGCACTGTCACAGAAGAGCTTCCAGCAGAAGGCTTAATTAAATGGTTCAAACAATTTGAGTACCTACACAAAACCATCTGAATACGTAGTGCAGGGGCTGGCAACCTACGGCACGCGAGCCGATTTTGAGTGGCTCCCCGCCCCACTCAGCCCCACCGCTCTCCCCTGCGGGGGCAGGAGGCAGAAGCTTGGTTCTGCGGTAGCCAAGCTTCCCCCCTCCCCCGCTTCTTCCCACAGCTTGGTGCGTTCCGGCCCCTCCTCCTCCCCCTCCCTCTCCCTGCCGGCGATGGCCCTTGAGAGGGGGAGGGGGAGCGGGAGCGGGAGCCGAGCCGAGCGGGAGCGTGCTCGCTGCTCCGTAGAGGAGGCAGAGAGAGGTAGGGACGGAGCCTGGGGGAAGGGGGTGGAACAGGGCATATCCCTCCCAGCCCCCTGCCATGGGCGGCTGAGGGCAGGGGGCTGGGAGCACCCCCATGAGCCGAGCACCCCAGCCTTCTGCCCTGCACCCCCCCACACCCCCCAGCCCTCTTCCCTGACCTCGAGTCGCCCCCAACACCCAGCCTTCTGCCCTCCACCTCCCCACACCCCCCAGCCCTCTGCCCCGAACCCCCCCCACACCCAGCCTTCTGCCCTGCACCTCCACACACACCCCAGCCCTCTGCCCTGACCTCGAGTCGCGCCCAACACCAGCCTTCTGCCCTGTACCCCCACACACCCCCAGCCCTCTGCCCTTACCCCTGAACCCCCACACCCCCAGCCTTCTGCCCTGAACCCCCCACATCCCCACTGCCCTCTGCCCTGACCTCTGAACCCCCACACACACACCCAGCCTTCTGCCCTGCACCCTGTGCCCTGACCCCTGAACCCCCCCCCAGGTCTGGGGTCCCGGCTGCCGGCCCCTTGCCAGCCTGCGTCCCAGCCACAGGCCCTGCTCAGCCCGCTGCAGGCCTAAGTGAACAGAACCCCAGGCTGGAAGCGGGCTGAGCAGGCTGGCGGCGTAAGATCAGCATTTTAATTTAATTTTAAATGAAGCTTCTTAAACATTTTGAAAACCTTGTTTACTTTACATACAACAATAGTTTAGTTATATAATATAGACTTAGAGAGAGACACCTTCTAAAAAACGTTAACATGTATTACCGGCACGCGAAACCTTAAATTAAAGTGAATAAATGAAGACTTGGCACACCACTTCTGAAAGGTTGCCTACCCCTGACGTAGTGAATGGGTCCTAGAAATCTGTCCATCAGAAATATCTAAATGATATCTGTCCTGAGATTATGCTTCTGTGGCTAAGGGGATATGTCACTGCTATTCTAGTGCTTAGACATGATTGACACTTTTAAAAATACTTCCTTAGCTAGCATTTCAGTAGGAGGTTTGGTATGGGATAAAGAAATATCCTTCTCCTTTACTTAGTGGACATGTGGTGACAGTTCTGACAAACACCTACTTCTAAATAAAGTCACTAAGGATAGTAATCCTCAAGAGATGTAATAAAGAGAAAATCCAGGAGCGGTTAATCATGGCTTGGTCAATCTGTAATGATCAAACAAGGGGCCTAATCCCACAACATGCTGAGTACCTTCAATTCTCTTCGGGAGGGTCTCAACACCTCCTAGGGAAGGGTCCCCTGTAAGCTTTGCCACTATTGCATTCAACAGGAAGCCATAGGAGAGGATCAGAAGAAATCTCACCGTATTGAGCTAAGAATTTATTGTGATAACATATCAAGGGCCTGATTCCCCATTGTGTTATTCCAGTGTATCTCCAGTGGTTCACTAGCATAAAACTGGAGAATCGGGCCTGTAGCGTGAGAATAAAAGTTCTTTGCTATAGAGTTGTATCTGTAAATTACTGCGAATAACGAGAAGCAGTGGGTTGCATGGAACTGAAAATGTTATTAACTGGAAAGAATGGTGCCCTCCATTTTAAAGTGCATCTAAGAACAATCATGTTGATTTTTTCAAGTGTTAGAGAAGTCTTACATCAGTGTTTCCTATTGTGGAAGCACTGTACATGCTGTGGCAACAATAAGATAGACACAGACATGGGAGGAGACCTAATACTGGGATCGACCTCCAACCTCTTGCATCCTGTGTCGATGAAAGACTCCATTGTGTGATGGGAGAAAAAACAAAAACAACCCTCCCCCTCCTGTGGTTTAACTACATATAATTTAAAGGCTCTGATCCTTAGCTGAGGCAAACTGATGTAACTATTGATGTAGGTGGAGCGAGGCAGGTTTACATCAGGTGAGGATCTGTCCCTATTACTCTATCTGGAAAATATTCCAGCTGAAGAGATATTGTTTAAAAATGTAAGAACATCTTTTAATACTGAAGCCAAACTCCTGAGCTGGCTAATTGAAAAACTGTTTAGCAAAATTACCTGGAAGAAAGAGAATACCGAGGTTGAAAAATCTGCTGACCTAACAATGTTTTAAGTTAGTCAAAGCTACAGAGGACTTTGAGAAACTCCAGAAGGATCTAGGAGAGCGAGTTGACATTGTGCATTATGGTGCAGTGGTCAAAGGTGAATTTCAGTCTTAGGGTAGTTCTACACTACAATCTTGGGGTATGACTGCAGCTTGCGTACTTACCCGAGCTAGCCTGCATACTGAACAGTGAAGATGTTTCAGTGTATGTTTCAGTGTGGGCTGTACAAGCCCGCCCAAACCCCGAGTAATTACTGGCAGGGCACACAGGTAATTGCTTGTGGTCTCTTGGTTGAAGGAGATGTATCTTTGTGAAGCTCTCAATGAACAACTCAGCTATCAAAAAACAAACGTCATGAAATAAGCGGTGCTAAGAAGGAATAGAGAATAATATGGAAAATCCTCACTTTAAATGCTGCTATTGGTTTGGGTCACCTCATCTCAAAAGAAAGAGCAGACATAGAGAGTTCAGGGGAAGGGAAGTGAACATGAGTTGCTACATGGAAATAGGGCTGAGGAGGGGATTCCATCAGAGGAGAAATTAGACTAGGGGCGATGTTCTTCTCTGTTATGCCAGTGGAAACCCATTCACCCGGGGGGGGGGAGCTTTTTGGGATCAGGGGTGAGAGCAAAGGGGAGGAGAGAGATTTGATGAAAGGGAGATTCCTGGGGCTGAGGAGGAGATGGGAGAGAACTGGGTATGGGGGTGGGGTTTCTTGGTGTGGAGTAAGAAGAAATAGGATAGAAAGGAGGATTCTGAAGCCAAGGGGAGCAAGGAGTGAGAAATATGGAGAGGCAGGTTATGGGAGTAGATGGGTGGGGCTGAGAGATTTGGGGACTAGAGATGGGTATGTAATAAATTCTGGAGCCATAGTCCTCCTTAAACAACAGGTGATTATTAAGGAGGAAGAAAAGGCACCAAACTGCCCACTAAATGAGTTTCTTTCATGTAGCCCTGGTGGGAAAACAGGAATCTGACATTGCAAATGTTGACACAAACTTTTGACCTGCTCAGCTGTCTTCCAACATCTCCCTGTGAGTGGCGACCACACCTTTTCCTGGAACTCTCTGTGCAGCATGGAGACATCTAGTGGCCCAAGAGCTCAACTGTAAATAAACATAGTTGGAGAGCTGGGAGGATAAGAGAGACTTGGAGGGTGAGGACAGAGTTGGAGTAAGACAGGGATGAATAATGAAGGGAGTACATTGTTCCTGGGAATCCACAAAGGAGGCAGAGTTGGATGTGAGGGATGGGTCCCCCTGAGGGATGGGTCAAGGAGGGTGAAGATACTGAGGGAGGATAGAGAAGGGGATTTTGGCGGGTAATGGGGAGGAAAGGGGAGAGGTGGCTAGGGGGTTGTTATTGTGGGACAGGGGCAGAGATTTAGGTTCCAGAGATATGGAAGGGGGAAGAGAGAGGGATGTAGGGGGCCAAGAGATGAGGGGAGCAAGGAAACTGGAGATGGAGGGGTAAGCAGAGATGGTGAAAGGGGAGAGACGGGAGGAGAAGAGGGAGGGCAAGAGTGAAGATTGAAAGAAGATGCGGGGAGCAGGGAGAGAACTGGGGTGAATATGAAAGCAAAGGGGAAGGGCGGGAGACAACACAGATATGGATGGGAAAGAACTGACACCAAGCACTGATGATGTTCGTCTATTGTTATTGATGAAGACCTCAACAACTCATTCTTTCAATGACCGGGCTCTGTGCGTCCGAAGATGACTGATCAGTCCAATTCGGGCGTGGAACGTCCTGTCACACGTCGGGCAGACATGTAATGGCACTGTCGATGATGTACGAGCAGCTCTGGACTTGCGCAGCTCACGCTTTTTTTCAGCCTCAGCAATACGCCTCGCCTCAGAGATATTACTGCCTGTGTGAATGAGGCTGCGCCATGCTGGACGGTTCAGTGCGAAAGTTTCCCATGTGGTGGTGTTGATCTCGAAGGACTTCAAAGAGGTCTTCAGCGTGTCCTTGAACCGCTTCTTTTGTCCTCCATGGGAGCGCTTTCCCTGAGTGAGTTCTCCGTAGAAGAGCTGTTTAGGAATGCGTTCGTCTGACATTCTCACAACATGTCCAGCCCACCTGGTCTGGGCTCTCATCAGCAATGTGTGAACTGACGGCAGACTGGCTCTAGTAAGGACATCAGTATCGGGCACTTTGTCCTGCCATCTGATTTTTAGAAGCTTTCGCAGACAGGAAATGTGGAAGTGATTGAGCCTTCGTGCATGACTCCGATAGACAGTCCACGTCTCGCAGGCGTACAGCAGAGTTGGAAGCACCACTGCTCGATAGACCTTCAGCTTCGTTGGTAGGCTGATCCCTCGACATTCCCAAACGTTGGAGCGCAATCGGCCAAATGCAGAGCTGGCTTTAGCAATTCTGCAGTTTACTTCATCATCGATTGACACTGCTCGGGAAAGGGTACTGCCCAGATACGTGAAGTGGTCCACTGTCTGAAGTCTCTGTCCATTTACAGTGATGGACGGTTCTGAGTACGGAGCGTGGGGAGCTGGCTGGTGCATGACCTCAGTCTTCTTGATGTTAATGGTGAGACCGAAGTTGTTGCTTGCAGTTGAAAATTTGTCCATACTGGCTTGCATTTCTGGCTCTGTACTAGCATTCAGAGCACAATCATCGGCAAAGAGAAAGTCTCAAAGTACAGTTTCCTTCACCTTGGTGATGGCACGCAGTCGCCTCAGATTGGATAGTTTCCCGTCAGTTCTATACTTCAGGCCTACTCCTTCAGTGCAGTGTTGAAAGGCATCAGTCAGAGTGGCAGAGAATATCATGCTGAACAAAGTGGGTGCTAAAACACACCCTTGCTGCCGTTGGTGACTGGGAAGGCCTTAGATGTTTCACTGTCATCCAGGACACGAGCCATCATACCGTGATGAAACTGACGTACCATTCGTATAAATCTGTCTGGACAGCCAAATTTCGACATGATCCTCCACAGGCCCTGGTGACTGACAGAGTCAAATGCTTTCGTGAGGTCCACAAAAGTTGTGTAGAGTTCACGATTCTGCTCTTGACATTTCTCCTGTAGCTGACGCACAGCGAAGATCATGTCAATAGTCCCAAGTCCCCTGCGGAAGCCACACTGTGATTCTGGCAGTAAGCCCTTCTCCAGGTGAGTGATCAATCGGTTCAACAGAACCCGTGCAAGAACTTCCCCCGCTGTAGAAAGCAGCGAGATTCCACGGTGATTATCGCATACCTGGCGATTGCCCTTCCTCTTATAGAGGTGCAAGATGGATGCGTCTCTAAATTCTTGTGGAATGGTTCCCTGCTTCCAGAAGGACTGAAACAGCTCAGTGAGTTTCTGTAGCAGCATGGGTCCACCAACTTTGTACACATCTGCTGGTATGGCATCTGACCCTGGGGCTTTGCCACTTGACAGCTGATTGATAACTTTCTTCACTTCATCCTCTTCTGGTGAAGCATCCATGGAGTCATTGACTGCAACCTGGGGCATCTTGTCAATGGCCTCATCATTGATGACTGAGGGGCTATTGAGAATTGCTTCAAAGTGTTCAGCCCATCTCTGGAGAATCTGCGTCTTCTCTGTAAGGAGCATAGTACCATCAGAGTTCAGGAGGGGAAAGCTCCCAGAAGACTGTGGACCATAGAGTGTGTTGAGGGCTTCATAAAACTGCTTATAGTCGTTCCCGTCCGCATATGCCTGTATTTCATCTGCTTTGGCGCTCAGCCACAAGTCCCACATTTTGCGCAGTCGGTTCTGTACTGTTCTGCGAGCGTTGATAAAGGCGGTCTTCTTTGCCGCTGAGGATGGATCGTTTTGATATACACGATGCAGGCGGTGCTTTTCAGCAAGTAAGGCCTGGATTTCTGCATCATTTTCATCAAACCAGTCTTGCCGCCTGCATGTGGAGGGCCCCAATACCTTCGATGCAGCTGTATGGACAGTGTTGCGGAATTGCTCCCAGTCTTTCTCAGCGTCATCCTCAATACGAAGATCAGCAAGCTCATTCTCTAGGTCTTCCGCTAGATTTTCAGTGATGAGGCTGTTCTTCAGCTTCGACACGTTGATCCTTTTGAGAGCCTTACAGCCTTGTGGTCATCTCTTCGGCATGATACGGAGCTTCATTTTGGATACTATGAGCCTATGATCCGTCCAACAGTCAGCGCCACACATAGCTTTTGTAACCCCGACATCTTGTCTGTCCCTTCTCCTTATGATGACATAATCGATCAAATGCCAGTGCTTGTAACGGGGATGCATTCACGAAGTCCTGTTACGGGTAGGAAGGCGGAAGACCGTATTGCTGATCAGAAGGTCATGTGCTGCACAAGTTTTCAGCAGTAACAGGCCATTGCTGTTACACTTTCCCACTCCATTTTTCCCGATGACTCCATCCCAGGCTGCGGCATCGCATCCGACTCTTGTGTTAAAATCGCCAAGCAGAATCAGCTTGTCTGTGCAGTGCACTGACGATAGCAGAGTATCTAGTTCTTCGTAGAATTTATCCTTCACATCCTCTGGGTTGGTCATTGTAGGAGCATATGCGCTGACCAAAGTAGCTTGTTTTCCTTTTTGAAGCGGAAGCTGCAATGTCATGAGCCGGTCATTCATACCCTTGGGGGAACTGGCAAGTTTCCGAACAAGATGATTCTTGATGGCGAAGCCAACTCCAGATTCGCGACGCTCATCACTGCTGCGGCCACTCCAGAAGAATGTATAGCCACCGCCTGACTCGGACAGCTGTCCTTCATTAGCAAGGCGAGTTTCGCTAAGGGCTGCAATGTCAATGTTGTAGCATGCGAGCTCTCTAGCGACAAGTGCTGTTCTTCTCTCCGGTCTGTCTGCTGTGATGTTGTCCAGTAACGTGCGCACGTTCCATGTGCCAATAGTGATCAGTGTCACTCTAAGTTTTGTTTTTGTTTTTGTTCGACCGCTTTTGTGGGATCCCCGCCAGCCGCGGTATGCTGGCCAGGGTAAGGTGAAGCAGGCAATGTTTAGGGCACCTTTTCTAGCCCCCTCCTCGTTCTACGGAGGTGAGCAGTGCAATCCTGAATAGGGCTGCTCAGTCGCTCAAGAAGATGCCGAGCTCCACTGCTGCTTCGGTCAGTGAGGAACGACCATTATGCCTGAGCCGCCTATGTGCAGGTCCGCGGCTACAGCTCCCAGTGTATCCATACCTGCTGCTTCGTCGCTCGCCCATCGCCACAGGACTTGATATGATGTAATATGATATGATATGATGTCGAGACTTGCGCGTGAATTGGATTAAAGTGAGGGAGAGTTGCGCGACGTCAGCCTCACTCTCTCTTCCCAGTTCCTATCTGTATCCAGTGGCAGGACAGAAGTCGACACGGCTGGAGATAGGGCAGGGCGCAGTGGATGACCAGGACGCCTACGTGTCTTGTCGTGCTCTTAAGCGTTCCACAACGCTTCCTGTCACCGCCTTCCTGACCATTGAACCAGGTTGAACCAGGTTGCCTCAGTCAGCCGGATCCAGCCTTCGCATGCAATGGGTAGACAGGCCCTAACTCACCGAGAGTCTCATACTCATCGGCTACCCTCACCTGGTTTAGCCTGCCAGTCGAGACGGTCTCCGGGGTGTGGCCGCTGTCGCATGCTGACAGCTACTTGGAGCCACAGGTGAGAGCTGGGTGTCAAGTGGGGACCAAAGTGGATGAGCTACTCCTAGGAGTACGACTGCTCCCCCATCAGAGGTACTACCCCTCCCTGACAACCCCATACACCAAGCACTACATAAAAACCAAAGGTAGAAATAAATGAGATATTGAAAGGTGACCTAAAAATGAGAGAACCTTGGAAGCAGGCGATGAATGCCCCCTTCGCTAGGCTGTGGGGCTTAATTTAAATCACCTTCCCCTGTCCCCAAAAAAACCTCCTTCCATACCACAAAGTCCTTTCGTGGTTCAGTAGAGACTTTCCAGGACACTTCACTGAGGGACATAGAATATCTGTATTACTTTAATACTGAATCAGTCCAGAAGGGCTCAAGTAAGACATGGGGGATGGAGAGAGGGTGCAGGGGAAAAGGAAGGGGTTGCTGTCAGGGGGGGTATTTTCCAAATGTCTCATTTTAAGAATGTTCCATTTTACTTATAAATAAAAATGCGGAAATTTAAAACCACATATTTCCAGGGCTCTTAATTTTCATATTTTCCCTCCGGTCACTAGATGTTTGATAGAAGGAAGAGATGAAAGTTAGTGAGAAGGGTTAGAAAACACAAACCAACAGACAAGATGAAAAGATAGCCCAAGATATGGCATAGAAGGAAAAAGGGGGAATGAGAAATGAGAAGAGCAAAATATTTTATTTTTGGACTGCATGTGTGACTGACAGGGAGTGTTTGTGGTTTGGTGCTTTTCCCCCCCACATTCGTTTTGTTTTAATAGACTATAACTTGCCATTAGCAGTGATTCTAACAGATGATAATAAAAAATGTGACTCTCGGTGCATAAAATGTCTGGTACAGTTTAAAATGGCTTAAAAAAGATTAGAAAATGCAGAAATTGTATTTGCTATTTCAACATTTTCAGTAACCCGCAGACTCTGTCTAATTTTATTTCTATGGTTCCTCCTCCTCCCTGTTATTTTTTTTTTAAAGTTGCTTGTATCCCTACAATTTATCTCTCAGAGAGAAGCCATTTTGTTTCCCATCAAACTGAAAATGATCTGCAACTACAAAAGAAGTCCTATGGTGCTGTTCTGACTGCAGTATGCCTCGCTAGTGATGCAAAACAGCCAGAAAGCCCATAGGTCCAACTCCCTGCCTATTCCTCCTAACTAGGGTAATTTTGGGGTGCTGTAGAGCCACTATAGTGGCTCTTACACTTTTCCTCCCTTAGAAAATGGTGGTTCCTCTGGTTTTAATGATGGTGCTGGACAACAAAGAAGAAACATGACCAAATAGTTTGCTCCACAGAAATATGACTACTGAGATGGATGAGTGATGTAAGCAAGAGAGACCACATGAAGAATGTGTATCTTAGGACGACCGAGCTATGTCGCTCAGGGGTGTAAAAAATCCATACCCCTGAGTGAAGCTGATCTCACCTCTGGTGTTGATAGCGCTAGGTTGACAGCAGAATTTTTCCCTCCATCTAGCTACCGCATCTCAGCGAGGTGCATTAACTGTGCTGACAGGAGAACCCCTCCCGTCACTGTAGCAAGTGTCTACGCTAAAGCACTACCGCAGCTCAGCTGCCGCTGTGCCACTGTGGTGTTTCGAGTGTAGACAAGCCCTTAGGGACATGCTCAAAGTAACACCCAGAAATGGAAAAATGAGGGTGTGCAGATGATTTGGTCATGTGAAGTGCAGTCCTGACAACTATGTGAGAGTCCAACACATCATAACTGAAAGAGAAAGGCAGAGAGGCCAACCAAAGAAGGAGTGGTGGGATATCATAAAAGAAGACACTAGCATGCGGTGTGATAGAGGATATCTGATTGAACAGAGCACTTCGGAAGGGGAGGACTTGTGCAGCAGACCCCATTTGATGGGATTAATGTTAGGAAGAGGAAGATAGCTATCATGACTGATCTGTCTGATTAGGCCAGCACATGAATCATTACTATGTACTTCCAGTTCTAAACCTACAAGTGTTTGCCTTCACCCATCCCTTTGTAATCCTTAATAGGCTGAGAAAATAACATTTAAAAACAGTTATTTATTTAGGAAGTTTTAACACGTTTACATATCCTTGCCATGTACAGATCAGAAACAATACAATAATCATTGCAACATTGAGCTTTTGTTTAGAGAAACATTATACAGTAATATAATCACCAGATCTCTCTATTTAACAGCGTGTTGCCGTATTACAGAGTGAGCATCTTTACATTTTTATCTCCATTCTATCTAGCTATCATTTAACCCAGGGGCAGGCAAACTTTTTGGCCTGAGGGTCACATTGGGTTTCGTAAATTGTATGGAGGGCCTGTTAGGGGAGGAGGTCGTGGCCTGGCCCCCACCCTCCCCCCGGGACTCCTATCTGCCCTCCCCCCGGGACTCCTGCCCCATCCAACCCCCCCGTTCCCTGACGGCACCTCTGGGACCCCTGCCCCATCCACACCCCTCCGCTCCCTGTCCCCTGACTGCCCCCGGACCCCTGCCGCCCCATCCAACCCCTCCTCTCATTCCTGACAGTCCCCCCAGGAGCCCTGCCCCATCCAACCACCCCTTCTCCCTGTCCCCTGACTGCCCCCAGAACCCCTGCCCCTGACTGCTCCCTGCCACCCCATCCAACCCCCCCTTCCTGACTACCCCCTGGGACTCCTGCCCCCATTCAACCCCCTGTTCCCCTCCGACCACCCTGACCCCTATCCACACCCCCGCCCCTGACCACCACCCCGAAGTCCCCTGCCCTCTATCCAACCCCCCCGCTCCCTGCCCCCTTACCGCGCTGCCTGGAGCACCGGTGGCTGGCAGCGCTACAGCCGCGCCACCCAGCTGGAGCCTGGCCACGCCGCTGCTGCCACCACGCAGCACAGAGCACCAGGTCAGGCCGGGCTCTGCAGCTGCGCTGCCCCAGGAGCTCGCTGCCCTGTCGCCAGCATTGCTCAGGCAGCGGAGCGAGCGAGCTGAGGCTGCGGGGGAGGGGGAACAGCAGGGAAGGGGCTGGGGGCTAGCCTCCTGGGCCAGGAGCTCGGGGGCCGGGCAGGACGGTCCCGCGAGCCGTAGTTTGCCCACCTCTGATTTAACCTGTGTAGAATGAGGTACCTGTAACGATCTTGGGGTGCATTAAATAACCAACTAGTGAATGAGAGAGGAATAAAACTGTAATAAAACAAACTGGAGAGCGTCTCTGGTGAATTGCTGCACCCAGCCATGGGGTGTTCCCAACCCCCACCTCCAGGGCACATCTCCAAATTCCTATGTTCATAACACTGTCCCTTATGAAGGAGCATCTCTAAATTATAATTTTCTACAAACATATCTCTACATCTTCCCTCTTAAAGAAAAACAACTTAACTCTTATATATGTATTTATTAGGGCTGTCGATTAATCGCAGTTAACTCACATGATTAAAAAAAAATTAACTGTGATTAAAAAACTTAAATCGCGATTAATCACACTGTTAAACAATAGAATAACAATTGAAATTTATTAAATATTTTTGGATGTTTTTCTACATTTTAAACGTATGATTCAACATATCATTTTCAACAATGATTTCTATTACATGACGGAATACAAAGTGTACAGTGCTCACTTTATATTATTTTTGATTAGAAATACTTGCATTGTAAAAACGATAAACAAAAGAAATAATATTTTTCAAGTCACCTCATACAAGTACTGTAGTGCAATCTCTTTATCGTGAAAGTGTAACTTACAAATGTAGATTTTTTTTGTTACATAACTTCATTCAAAAACAAAAAATGTAAAACTTTAGAGCCTACAAGTCCACTCAGTCCTACTTCTTGTCCAGCCAATCGCTCAGACAAACAAGTTTGTTTACATTTACAGGAGATACTGCTGCTTGCTTCTTATTTACAATGTCAGCTGAAAGTGAGAACAGGTGTTCGCATGGCACTTTTGTAGCCGGCCTTGCAAGGGATTTATGTGTCAGATATGCTAAACATTCATATGCCCCTTCATGCTTCGGCCTCCATTCCAGAGGACATGCTTCCATGCTGATGATTTAAAAAAATAATGTGTTAATTAAATTTGTGACTGAACTCCTTGGGGGAGAATTGTATGTCTCCTGTTCTGTTTTACCTGCATTCTGTATTAGAGGTGTGATCCCTCAGGCACTCTTATCACCTGAGTTAAGAGATGGGAGATCATGGGTCCTTTGGTCAAAATAATATTTCTGCTTCCACTTCTGATTTTCTTTCATCTTCTGTATGGCTTCATTGTTATGAGATTTCAGCAAGTTCTCAGTAATTGGTAAATTAGATCTGATTCTTCTTCCCATTAACAGCTGAGCTGGAGAAAAGCCATTCTCCAGGGGCATACTTCCGTAAATCAGTAACGCTTTATACCAATCACCCCCACTGTCAAATGTCTTTTTCATAAAGTTCTTTACTGAACGTACAGACCTTTCCACAAGTCCATCTGATTGGGGGTAATTTGGACTTGATGTTTTGTGATGAAAATCCCAAGCAAATTGCCTAAAATCTGCACTGGAAAATTGCGTCCCATTATCACTAAAGACTTCATCTGGAATTCCACGTCTGGAGAAGATTCCCTTCATGCCGGCTATCACTGACTTACTGTTAGTACTGCGCAGTGTGCAAATTTCTGGATACAGAGAATAATCTGTGACTATTAAATAAGCCTTTGATTGCCAGGTAAATAAGTCAGTGCCAACTTTCTCATAAGGCCTTTGCGGAACTGGATGAAGTCTTGGTGGCTCTGCCTGTTGGCATAGCTTGTATTTCAAGCATGAAAAGCAGTTTCCTACCACATTACTAATGTCATGATTGATCCACGGCCAATATAGCACCTCTCTTGTGCTTGTCTCAATTCCTAAATGACCCTCGTGGATCTTCTGTAGCATTTCTTTTTGGAGGGCTCATTGGAATTACAATCTTACTGCCCTTGAAAATCACCCCCATCTATCACAGTAAGTTGATGTCTGCAGTTCCAATAGTCTCTTATATTTGGATAGCAATAGTTTATTTCTTCAGGCCACCCTTTAATTATCACTTCTTTAAGGATTCCCAATGTTTTATCTTTCTCCATTTTCTCTCTTATTTGTTGCAGTTTCCTGATAGCTAGGATAATTGACTTTACAATCAAATCTATGTATGCTTACATCTCTGTCTCTAAAGTTTACTCTGGTTTCATGGGTGACATTGCTTTGGAAAGTGCATCTACAGTGAATATGAACTTACAAGGCATGTAGGTCACAACCAAATCATACTTTTGCAGCTTTATCATCATTCTTTGAATCCGCAAGGTACAGTCATTTAGCGGTTTGCTAAATAACACTATCACAATCTTGTGGTCCGTTTCAACTTCCACTGTTTGTCCATAAATATACTGATTGAATCTTTCACAGGCAAACAATATTCCTAAAAGCTCCTTCTTGATCTGTGCATATTTGGTTTCTGCCTCAGTCAGTGATTTGGATGCATATGCCCAGGAGCGGCGCCAGGGTTTTTGCCGCCCTAGGCGGCAGCGCTCCCCTCAGAGCATTCGGTGGCGGGTGTCCTTCCACTCCGCGTCTTCGGGGCACTTTGGCGGCGGGTCCCGGAGCAAATGAAGGACCCGCTGCAGAAGCGCCCCGAAGACGGCAAAATGCCACCCCCCCCAAATCCTGCCGCCCTAGGGTCGCCTAATGGAAGCGCCGGCCCTGCATATGCCACTGGCTGCCAACCATCTTCATACTTTGGTAAAATCACTGCAGCCTTCCTGGTGATTAGAACTTCAACACTGGTTCTTGTATCACTTGTTGTTTTAAACCTTCCCATGATTCCCTCTGTTCTGCACCTCAGTACCATTAATTTGTATTCTCTAGGAGTTTTCTCAAAGCTGCTTCTTTGTTAGATAGATTAGGTATGAATTTTCCAAGATAACTAACCATTCCCAGGAACTTTTGGACATCTTTCTTTGACTAGGGACATGGCATCATTTCAATGACTGAAATCTTCCTCTTGTTAGGTTTTACACCTTTGTTGGAAATAACGTCCTCAACAAAAGTCAGTTCTGTAACCCCTAAAACACATTTCTCCTCATTTAGTTTGAGGTTTGCAGCTCTATTTGCATCCAGGACTTTCCAAAGTCTATGATCATGCTCCTCTTTCATTGAGCCCCAGATGATGATGTCATCCATTGGGGTGTCAACACCATGAATATGTTTATAGATCATATGTATGGTTTTGTGGTACACTTCTGGTGCTGAAGTTATGCCGAAGAGTAAGCCTAAGAATCTGTATCTGCCAAATGAGGTATTAAATGTGCATAGTTTTGAGCTTTCTTCAGTTTAATTTTAGCTGCCAAAAACCTGAGGCTGCATCCAATTTACTAAAATATTAAGCACTTGCAAATTGAGACATAGTCTCTTCTCTGGTTGATAGTTTGAAATGTTCCCTTTTTACAGCCTTGTTGACATCTCTGGGCAGGGGCAGCTCCAGGCACCAGTGTAGCAAGCGCGTGCCTGGGGTGGCAAGCCGCGGGGGGTGGCCTGCCGGTCCCTGTGAGGGCGGCAGTCAGGCTGCCTTCGGTGGCATGCCTGCGGGAGGTCCACCGGTCCCGTGGATTTGGCCGCAATTTGGTGGCGGGTACGTGGAAGCCGCGGGACCGCGGACCTCCCGCAGGCATGCCGCCGAATCGGCGTGACCAGCGGACCGCCCACAGATGCGCCGCCAAAGGCCGCCTGACTGCTGTGCTTGGGGCAGCAAAATACATAGAGCCGCCCCTGTCTCTGGGATCTAAGCCTATGCATAGCTGGCCATTACTTTTCTCCACAATGACTAGCAAGCTCACCCATTCTGTTGGCTCCTCAATTTTTTGTATTACTTGCATTGCTCCCATCCTGGCAAGCTCAGCCTTGAGTTTATCATGGAGTGCAAATGGCACCTTTCTACATGGATGGATAACTGGCGAGATCTGCTTGTTTATTCGGATTGTATGTTCACACTGCAAGCAACCCAAACCTTGAAACAGTTCATGATATTCCTGAAAGACTGCTTCATAGCCAGGTTCAGTATGATCTTGTAGTGAGAGCACCCATTTTACTAGAGTGAGTGTCTCACTTGCAGCCAGGCCTAAAATCAGTGTCACCTCTTTTGGCACTACAATGAAAGGGAGCCTATACATGGTGTTTTTATGGTTGATGCTAGCAATGCACCTCCCCTTCACTGGTATATTTGTTCCAGAATAACCAGTTACTTTTATTTTTGTTGGTCCCAGATTTGGTCTTATTTTTAGTCTCTCATAATCTTGTTCAGACAGAATATTAACCTGAGTTCCTGTATCCAGTTTCAGTGGAATAATTGTTCCATTCACTGTCATAGGCAGTATCCAGGCCCTCACATCAGGCTTGCTAGATCCCAGTACATCTATGAAAAACTTCTTAACCAGCTTGTCTTTAACTGAATATACTTGACTTTTCTCCATTTGGAATCTGCGGCATTTTGCAAAATGATTATTTCCCCCACATTTATGACAGTTTCCCAAAGGCATTACACTGTTTGGGGCCATGCTCTGATCCACACCTTCCACATGACTGTCTGTACCCAGTCTTCCTCCTAGCAGTGGTTTTCATAGCGGGTGGTTCCACTCCTTGATTTGACCTGTTCTGGCTATATTCTTTTGTACTTAGTACATGGATAACCACTTCTAGTGAATTCAGCTCTTTGGCTTGTGCTTTCCCAGTTTCTGCTGCTCTGCATATTTGGAGAGCTTTTTCTTAAGTCAAGTCTCTTTCATGGAGCAGTCTCTCCCTTAACACATTGTTTTAGAATCATTTGTGGCATTAATCTTTGACTAGAGACTCTGTCAGCTCATCAAAGTCACAGGTTTTATTGAGTTTCCTTAATTCTGTGATGTATTGCTCGATGGTGTCATCATCAGTTTTTTGCATGCATGTAAAAAATGCGTGTGTCTCAAAGGTTTTGGCATCCAATATTCGTCAAATGTAGTCAGTATTTTACTTAATTTCATTCTTTCACATTCTTCAAACTTAAAGTTGTTTTAAATATGCAATGCTTCCCCCCCCAACAACATGCAACTACTCTGTCCCTATGGCTGCTAAATATAATTCAAATCTGTCTGAATTTTTTCCAGTTTTCTGCAACATGGCCTGACAATTGCAGACTGGATGGAGTTTGGAACACATCCCTTTTTGGCTCCCCCCCCCCTTCTTAAATTAGTCAAACTACTATCGTGCTCACCAAATACATGCAAAAGCCTCTGTGCCTGGTGCTCCACATGCTTCTCTGGTGCCTCCCTTTGTCTCTGCAAACACAGGAGTTAACTTCAAAATGACTGCAGTTTCCTTCTCATTCAGCACTTCTGATACCATGTAACGATCCTGGGGTTCATTAAATAACAAACCAGCGAACGAGAAAGGAACAAAACTTTAATGAAACAAACTGGAGAGCATCTCTGGTGAACTGCTGCACACAGCCATGTGGTGTTCCCAACCCCCACCTCCAGATTATCTCCAAATCCCTATGTTCATAATATTGTCCCTTTATGAGGGAGCATCTCTAAATTATAATCTTCTACAAACATATCTCTACAGTATCATTGAAACAGTATCTTAGAGAAATTTTCATTTATTGAGCTACTGATTGAGATTGCTGGTCCCTTTCCCCCCCCCCCCTCCCAGATCAAACCCTATTCCTCTGGGGGTAATTTGCCTGTCCAGATCCTTTTCCCTGCATGTCATATGTGGCCAAGTTTGTTAGGAAAGTTGTCCCTAAAAATGGATATAATTAGTTATATTTTTTTGTTTCCTAATCTTACCAAACACCATTACTTCTATAAATCTTAGTTTTCTGTATAAAACAACTTTCCTGGACACACAATGCCTAATTTACAAGTACTGGTACCATGGGAGAATGGGCCAGTTATTGTTAGTTTTTGATGTTGTGACAGACCCAGACCAGTGGGGTACAGGAGTCTGGTAGAGGGCAAATATACTGGTCACTGGATGAGTAGTTTTTTGTTCCCTGAGTGACCAGAGCAGGGGCTGCACTAAAGTAATCAGGAACCTGCTAGAACCAGTTAAGGCAGGCAGGCTAATTAGGACACCTGGAGCCAATTAAGAAGAAGCTTCTAGAATCAATTAAGGCAGGCTAATCAGGGCACCTGGGTTTTAAAAAGGAGCTCACTTCAGTTTGTGGTGGGAGTGTGAGGAGCTGGGAGCAAGAGGCGCAAGGAGCTGAGAGTGAGAGGGTGTGCTGCTGGAGGACTGAGGAACACAAGCGTTATCAGACACCAGGAGGAAGGTCCTGTGGTGAGAATAAGGAAGGTGTTTGGAGGAGGCCATGGGGAAGTAGCCCAGGGAGTTGTAGCTGTCATGCAGCTGTTACAGGAGGCACTATAGACAGCTGCAGTCCACAAGGCCCTTGGCTGGAACCCAGAGTAGAGGTCGGGCCCGGGTTGCTCCCAAACCTCCCAATTGACCTGGACTGTGGGTTCTCCCAGAGGGGAAGGTCTCTGGGCTGTTCCCCAACCCACATGGTGAATTTCTGAGGCAAGAAAATCCGCCAATAAGCGCAGGACCCACCAAGGTAGAGGAGGAACTTTGTCACAATGTCTAAATAAATTAGAAAAAATTCTTTACTGAATATCTGGGTAACTGTATTCCATGGCTCTCCCAATATTTAAAATGCTCTGGTTCATGATGTGGATTAAGATCTGGATTATTTGCAATGGGTATCATTGGCAAGGGAAAATAATTTATCTAACCTATAGTTCTTTTCCAATCCCTTTGCTAAAGGGTGGGAATAAATTTCCAGAGGACATGACTTTGTTTTTATTAATCAAAACAATTCGTTTTTTATTAATTATTAGCATAGTGATGTTCACACTGCCACCATTTTCTTGTTCAATAAACTCCCAGTGTTGGCTGTGTTAGAATGCCCTCAGTCATTTGAGTGCTTTGAGCTGGCTGGCTTGATAGTAATATCTGGAATAGCTAGCCCACCCTGTTTAATGGATGTAGCAGAGTATCCTGTGGTCACTTGTCTAATTCCGTAGAAATTGTAACATCTTCCTCTGTATTCCTGCTAGGGTTTTATCTGGGATGATCACAGTAAGATTTTGAAAACAAGAAAGAGAGCCTTAGCAAAAAATATTCATTTTGATTGTGGCTATTCTTTCCAACCAAGAAATTGCATGCTTTCCGCAGCCCTCCAGATCTTTTTTCCTTTGCTGAAGTTGTGGTTTGAGATTTAAATCCTAGAGCTCTTCACGGTTGTTTGAGATTTGAATTCCCAGATATCCCACAGAATTTGTTGCCAATTTGTACCCAAATGTTTTCTGGAGGAATGACTTCTCAAATTAGGGCAAATTTATAGCTAGCATTTCAGATTTGGCATAATTTGACTTTAAATCTAGATGCTTTCCCAAAGTCATGGATTTCTTTACATTGTAGGGAACTGTTACATCATCTCCATATAAAATCTTTTTCTGATGTTTCTACAGGTTTTATTCCTGTGGTAGATTCATTGTTCCTTATCAGGTAGAGAGCATCGTTAGATCCCGATTACTGTTGTTCAGTATGTACAACATCAGAGTTGGAAATGTACTATGTCCCTTGGAAAAATCTCTTACTTTTGGTAGGTTCACATGAGAAGGGGTGAAGCATCCTGCTCTGTATACTGAGCACTATGCGGTGTTACAACTATGTGTTTTCCTATTTTATTGATTGATGGATGCAAAACTAAATGAGTAAAATTTAAAAAGAAACAAAAAATCCCCCCAAACAATTATGTAAAGAGACTGTGCCAAATTCAGAAGCAATGTTTAAATTCGATTCCCTTATTTACAATAGCCCTTCCACTTTCTCTTTTACTTGTATCAGGGGTGGCCAACCTGTGCCTGAGAAGGAGCCAGAATTTACCAATGTGCATTGCCAAAGAGCCACAGTAACACGTCAGCAGCCCTCCGTCAGCTCCCACACCTAGTGTCTCCCACCCACTAGCAGCATCTAACCCATCCCTGAGCCTGCCGCGATCAGCTGTTTTGTGGTGTGCAGGAGGCGAGGGGGAGAGGAGCAAGGGCGCAGCAGACTCGGGGAAGGGGCGGGGCTGTTGGGGGAAGGAGTGGAGTGGACTGGGGCTGGGGCCTAGGGCAGAGCCAGGGGCTGAGCAGTGAGCACCCTGTAGCACATTGGAAAGTTGGCGCCTGTAGCTCCAGCCCTGGAGTTAAGCCTATGCAAGGAGCCACATATTAACCTCTGAAGAGCTGCATGTGGCTCCGGAGCCAGGGGTTGGCCACCCCTGATTTATATCTACTATATTAATGTCTCAAGGAGTCTAAGCTGGTGTAACTTTCATGCTGAGGATCCAGAAGAGAGTCTAACATGCCATCTCATGCCACAGCTCTGAATTTGGCCCATTGTAAACTGAGGAAATTAAAGCTTTCAGCCATCAGGCCATAAAGAGAGGGAGAGAAACAAAGAGGTAATGGCAAGGAAGAAGATGGTGTGCTTGAAAAGAGACAGTGAGACAGAGAGAGACATGGCTTCATGAAGGAGCAGAGAGGATGTGCTAGGTGTGGAGTGGTTAGGCTAGGTAGGCAGCAGGCGTCCGAGGGACAAATCTTCAGCTGGGCTTAATCAGCACAGCTCCATTGATTTCAATAGAAATATGTCAATTTACACCAGCTGAAGTTCTGGCCTAGAGTCTGCAGAGCATGGGCTTGTGGCAACCAAAGAGGAGGGAGCGGCAATAGGGTGATTGGAGATGGGGGACTGGGTGAGGATTTCATGTAAGGGCTTGTCTTCACTACCGGGATAAGCCGACCTAAGTTACGCTACTCCAGCTATGTGAATAATGTAGCTGGAGTCGACGTAGTTTAGGTCAACTTACCCCGGTGACTTCACTGCGCTGTGTCAATGGGAGACGCTCTCCAGTCAACTTCTCTTAATGTTCTCGGGGAGCTGGAGTAGCGGAGTCGACTAGAGAGTGCTCTGCCATTGATTTAGTGGGTTTTCACTAGACCCGCTAGATCGACACCTACTGCATCGATTGCAGCAGTGTCGATCTCCCCGGTAGTGAAGACAAGCCCTAAGGGTCAACGATGATTCCAGAGTCACAGACCGTGCAGTAAATGGAGGGTCTAACTCCAGGAGGGAGATTGAGAGTGGGAGCAGATCAGGAGTTTGTGTCAGGAAGGGACAGCCCCAGTGAGGAAGGCATCAAAGGGAGAAGCAAGCTCAATGAGGAGAGAGAGCTGAGCTACTCAAGGAAGGAACTGTGTGAGGCAGGGGGACCAGTGCCAGAGAAGAGGGGATGGAAGGGGGGCTGCAAAGGCAAATGGACTTGGCAGGAGTTGGAAGGGTGCAGAACCAATAGGCAAGTCTGTAAAAGGGAATGAAGGCCTCATTGGGAACAGGGATTTGGTCAGAAGAAGGGTCAGGGTGTGAAATTTGAAAGGGAGGGAGCCGGAGAATCTGGCATAAACCACTTTGTGTGCATTGTCTTACAGTGATTTCAAGGAGCACTGATTTGTGTGTCCACTGGAAGGCAAATGAGATAAATGGTATGGAAAATGTATCACTGTAAAGAGTGTATTTACATAACAATAGGGAACGGAAGCCTGGTCATGGCTGCAGATGTAGAAGAGGCTGACTGCTTTGCTTCATGGCATAGATCATTATGATTATATTATGTGTTTTATTAATGCTGGCAAAAAAGCTGCCAGCAGGAAACAACAAACTGCCTTTAACTGTATTGTCATTTGTCAGCAAAACATTATTTTTTAAAGATTTCTCCATTAAATCTCCATATCCTTGAAGCATGAAGAAAAAAACAACTAAAAAAAGAACACATTGTCCGCAAGTCCTACAATGGAAAATGCATATGACAGAGACTTAGAGAAGTTCCAGAGCTAAACCAGCTTTGCATTTGGTCCTGCAAAACTTTAAAAGGTTGCACTAAGACAAAGCTTTTTGTACATCATAGCTTGAAATTCAAATCTAGCAGAAAGCAAACCAGAACAGCTTCTAACTCCCTGTAGCTCACCTGACGACCATACAGATGTTGAAGATTTCCTTATCATTAACTTTCATCATGGACCAACTGTGATGCTGCTCTGCAGATGCATCCCCCCCCCCCCCGACCTTTTCTTTTAATTCTGCTGAGCAGTTACATGGATTTGTGGTGTATCAAATGTGTTTTTTAAAGCTTTTGTTAAATTGGATTTTTTTCCCGTTCCTAACAATCTCACAGGCAGATTTGCAGGAAGCCTCTATAAATATGACATTGCATTATAGTAAAAGCTTTGCTGTTCTTATCTTCATGGTCAGAAGGGTCTCAAAGGACTACATATGAGGATTAAAATCAGCTTGCCCTAGAGTCAGACTAGATTACACAAACCATTTTAACAAATAAATCCAGATAGTCCTCTCCATTTTTCTTTCTTTGTCACCACTAACTGAGCTTTCTTGAATGTATTTTAAGACATTATGTGGAGAAATGCAAGAGAGAAATGTAACACTGCTAAGGAATCTCAAAGTACTTTTTTTTTTTTATTTTAGCAAAATTTTGATTGTTGGTTTATGAACAGCTACAAAGGAATGTAGTTAGGTAATTAACTATAGGCTACATTCCACTAGTGAAAGTCCAAAGAACTATCTAAAGAATGACTCTGGGAAGAAGGATAAAGGAGTTTGAGGCGCAAGTAGTGTTCTCGTCCATCCTCCCTGTGCAAGGAAAAGGCCTGGGTAGAGACCGTCGAATCGTGGAAGTCAACGAATGGCTACGCAGGTGGTGTCGGAGAGAAGGCTTTGGATTCTTCGACCATGGGATGGTGTTCCAAGAAGGAGGAGTGCTAGGCAGAGACGGGCTCCACCTAACGAAGAGAGGAAAGAGCATCTTCGCCAGCGGGCTGGCTAACCTAGCGAGGAGGGCTTTAAACTAGGTTCACCGGGGGAAGGAGACCAAAGCCCTGAGGTAAGTGGGGAGATGGGATACTGGGAGGAAGCACGAGCAGGAGAGCGCAAGAGGGGAGGACTCCTGTCTCATACTGAGAAAGAGGGACAATCAATGAGTTATCTTAAGTGCCTATACACAAATGCAAGAAGCCTGGGAAACAAGCAGGGAGAACTGGAAGTCCTGGCACAGTTAGGGAACTATGATGCAATTGGAATAACAGAGACTTGGTGGGATAACTCACTTGACTGGAGTACTATCATGGATGGATATAAACTGTTCAGGAAGGACAGGCAGGGCAGAAAAGGTGGGGGAGTTGCGTTGTATGTAAGAGAGAAGTATGACTGCTCAGAGCTCCAGTATGAAACTGCAGAAAAACCTGAGTGTCTCTGGATAAAGTTGAGAAGTGTGAGCAACAAGGGTGATGTCGTGGTCGGAGTCTGCTATAGACCACCAGACCAGGGGGATGAGGTGGACGAGGCTTTCTTCTGGCAACTAGCAGAAGTTGCTAGATCGCAGGCCCTGGTTCTCATGGGAGACTTTAATCACCCTGATATCTGCTGGGAGAGCAATACAGCGGTGCACAGACAATCCAGGAAGTTTTTGGAAAGTGTAGGGGACAATTTCCTGGTGCAAGTGCTGGAGGAACCAACTAGGGGCAGAGCTTTTCTTGACCTGCTGCTCACAAACAGGGAAGAATTAGTAGGGGAAGCAAAAGTGGATGGGAACCTGGGAGGCAGTGACCATGAGATGGTCGAGTTCAGGATCCTGACACAAGGAAGAAAGGAGAGCAGCAGAATACGGACCCTGGACTTCAGAAAAGCAGACTTTGACTCCCCCAGGGAACAGATGGGCAGGATCCCCTGGGAGAATAACATGAAGGGCAAAGGGGTCCAGGAGAGCTGGCTGTATTTTAAAGAATCCTTATTGCGGTTGCAGGAACAAACCATCCCGATGTGTAGAAAGAATAGTAAATATGGCAGGCGACCAGCTTGGCTAAACAGTGAAATCTTTGCTGATCTTAAACGCAAAAAAGAAGCTTACAAGAAGTGGAAGATTGGACAAATGACCAGGGAGGAGTATAAAAATATTGCTCAGGCATGCAGGAGTGAAATCAGGAAGGCCAAATCACACTTGGAGTTGCAGCTAGCAAGAGATGTTAAGAGTAACAAGAAGGGTTTCTTCAGGTATGTTAGCAACAAGAAGAAAGTCAAGGAAAGTGTGGGCCCCTTACTGAATGAGGGAGGCAACCTAGTGTCCGAGGATGTGGAAAAAGCTAATGTACTCAATGATTTTTTTGCCTCTGTCTTCACAAACAAGGTCAGCTCCCAGACTGCTGCACTGGGCAGCACAATATGGGGAGAAGGTGACCAGCCCTCTGTGGAGAAAGAAGTGGTTCGGGACTATTTAGAAAAACTGGACGTGCACAAGTCCATGGGGCCGGATGCGCTGCATCCGAGGGTGCTAAAGGAGTTGGCGGATGAGATTGCAGAGCCATTAGCCATTATTTTTGAAAACTCATGGCGATCGGGGGAGGTCCCGGATGACTGGAAAAAGGCTAATGTAGTGCCCATCTTTAAAAAAGGGAAGAAGGAGGATCCGGGGAACTACAGGCCAGTCAGCCTCACCTCAGTCCCTGGAAAAATCATAGAGCAGGTCCTCAAGGAATCAATTATGAAACACTTAGAGGAGAGGAAAGTGATCAGGAACAGTCAGCATGGATTCACCAAGGGAAAGTCGTGCCTGACTAACCTAATTGCCTTCTATGATGAGATAACTGGCTCTGTGGATGAGGGGAAAGCAGTGGATGTGTTATTCCTTGACTTTAGCAAAGCTTTTGATACGGTCTCCCATAGTATTCTTGCTGCCAAGTTAAAGAAGTATGGGCTGGATGAATGGACTGTAAGGTGGATAGAAAGCTGGCTAGATCGTCGGGCTCAACGGGTAGTGATCAATGGCTCCATGTCTAGTTGGCAGCCAGTTTCAAGCGGAGTGCCCCAAGGGTCGGTCCTGGGGCCGGTTTTGTTTAATATCTTTATTAATGATCTGGAGGATGGTGTGGACTGCACTCTCAGCAAGTTTGCCGATGACACTAAACTAGGAGGCGTGGTAGATACACTAGAGGGTAGGGATCGGATACAGAGGGACCTAGACAAATTAGAGGATTGGGCCAAAAGAAACCTGATGAGGTTCAACAAGGACAAGTGCAGAGTCCTGCACTTAGGACGGAAGAATCCCATGCACAGCTACAGACTAGGGACCGAATGGCTAGGTAGCAGTACTGCAGAAAAGTACCTAGGGGTCACAGTGGACGAGAAGCTGGATATGAGTCAACAGTGTGCTCTTGTTGCCAAGAAGGCTAACGGCATTTTGGGCTGTATAAGTAGGGGGATTGCCAGCAGATCGAGGGACGTGATCGTTCCCCTTTATTCGACATTGGTGAGGCCTCATCTGGAGTACTGTGTCCAGTTTTGGGCCCCACACTACAAGAAGGATGTGGAAAAATTGGAAAGAGTCCAGCGGAGGGCAACAAAAATGATTAGGGGTCTGGAGCGCATGACTTATGAGGAGAGGCTGAGGGAACTGGGATTATTTAGTCTCCAGAAGAGAAGAATGAGGGGGGATTTGATAGCAGCCTTCAACTACTTGAAGGGGGGTTCCAAAGAGGATGGAACTCGGCTGTTCTCAATGGTGGCAGATGACAGAACAAGGAGCAATGGTCTCAAGTTGCAGTGGGGGAGGTCTAGGTTGGATATTAGGAAACACTATTTCACTAGGAGGGTGGTGAAGCACTGGAATGCGTTACCTAGGGAGGTGGTGGAGTCTCCTTCCTTGGAGGTTTTTAAGGCCCGGCTTGACAAAGCCCTGGCTGGGATGATTTAGTTGGGAATTGGTCCTGCTTTGAGCAGGGGGTTGGACTAGATGACCTCCTGAGGTCCCTTCCAACCCTGATATTCTATGATTCTATGATGCTTCCTACTACAGGGGAGAGAGAAAACTCCATTGTCTTTTTAAGAAATAACCACCATGCCACTGCAAAGCTGTTTCAACCAGGACATTTATTATGTAACACATTTTGCCAGCTGTTATTCAATTAAATACTTGGGAAGCTTTGTTATCTCTTGAGTATGTTTTTATATGATCACTCCATTCATGTTCTTAGTTACTAACTTGCCCAATGCCCCTCAATTCCAATTAGAAACACCTAATGCTTTATTGTTAATGGTTCAGAAGAAAGGGATTCACAGCTATTGAACACACAGAACCCTGGGTCCTATAATATCTGCATCCTTGTAGGAGGAGGAGTTTCTTACAAACTCAGTTTCTTTCTGAAATTTGGGGATTTTTTTTAGTCAAACAAAAGTTGAACTCCTTAAACACTGACATTTGTAAGCTGCCTGAAAGATTAGTGGTTAGGAGAATGTATGCTTACTAAAGAGGGGGTGTTGTCTAGTAGGTAGAGCTAGCAATTAGGAGTCTTTGGGTTCTGGCTTTGCCCAAATCACTCAATCTCTGTGCTTCAGTTATCCATCTGTAAAATGGGTTTCCACTCAGCAGAACATTTTGTGCTCTTTTACTACAAGCTAAAATAATTTCTGCAGTATTTTTTGAAGGATCAGCATCGTATGTGTGCTACGTATGACCCCAAGTCACGCTGCATTTCACACACAGTTCATATGCTTCAGACAACACTTGCAGCAAGGTAAAAAGTGCTTGGGTTGTTCATTATCATCTGCTCTAATTTATACATGGACTTCATATCTTTCATAAGCCTCAAGGTGCTGTGAAGAATTACAAACTATGTATGTGTAGAGATTGTTTCATCCACCTGGCACAAAAATGTGGTGGTTTTCTCTTCAGTGGATCTTGGCTGCCATTGTAATGGTACCAACATAGTAGTAGTTAGGGACCAGAAGTGATGGGAAATACTTTGTCAATTGCTGCTATGGGGAATTGAGCTTGGAGGAATTAGGCAAGTACGCTGGGAGAGACAGCTCTACTCGTGTGCAAAGGGCTTGGGGTTTTTTCATGCTGACATCTCATGTGAAAGATAAGGGACTTGGTGACTGAGGGCCAGTGGTTGTCAATGAAAAGTCAATGTTTGCCAGCAATTTCCAGACAGTGGCCTGGATTGTCCCCTTCTGCAGCAATGCTACTGGCTGGGCTGAGGGTGAAAGTGAACACCAAATGAGGATCTTCCTGGAGCTTGCCCTAAATCACTCTGGGGGTGTAGTGAAGTGAGGTTTTGGTGTAAAGCTTTGCATGTCGCTCAGAGGGCAGGGCTATGAACTGGGAGGGACAAGCAGCAGGCAGTGCTTCTCCATCAGAACCCTTCTGCCAGAGACAGACTCCAGAGCCAGAGGGTGAATCGTTTCCAGAGAGGTGCTCAGGCATAGAGGGGTTCATGGAAAAATTAATGGGACTGAATTAACATTAGTCTGGATTTCCGGTAAGGCTTTGGTGAGACAATGTGCAGCTCCTGCCTCATCATTGTCTCAGCTTGGGACCCCCAAGGGATGACGTGAATGAGACGCCGCCTCCTCTGCTATGCATGCTCTGGGTGAAATCCACACGGAGAATTTCCTTTGCACTGCCATGGCTGGAGAAAGCGTCCGGCCCAGTGCTATATGAGATACCACCGATTTTCCTAATATTTGGCCTGGGAGACAACTGTAGTAAGTGTGTGACGTCTCTGAGCAAATGCTGATTCTTTAATGGAGGCCTCACTACACCAAACATTGGTAAGGTTTGTTTGTGATGAAAGTAATAACAGCTTCTGCGGTGTAAAGGGTTAGAATGTACACTGGACTAAATTAAAAATCTGCCAGATATTTGCATATAGTGATTTGTGAGTGCAATTAGTAGCGTAAATGTAGGAGAGAGCGCTGTTCTCAATGGACCTGAATTTGTGTGTGCTTATTTTTGCAAAGGAAGGGAGTAAAGCATTCGTGTGCACTACAGTAATTTTTTAAGGTAAATGTCCACTTGCCAGTATACATTCCCTGCCCTTCATTGAACCCTGGTGGGCAGAGCCACCCCATGTTCAACCCTCCCGCCGGAAGTTAGTGGGTGGGACTGGAAGTACAAAAGGGAGGCTGGAGAACTCAGTTGGGAGGCAGCTGCTGGAGGAGCCAGACACCTCCTGCGAGCTCCCGAGCTGGGAGGCTGCGGCAGACCCTGAGGGAGCCGAGGAATGGCCAGGACCACCCAGGGCCATTTACAGAACCGAACATGGAGGAGCTGCAAGCACTGACAGAGGCCTTCTTCCCCAATGACCCTCTACAGAGCCAGGTACACACTGAGGGGGAGTTGGGAAGTGGCCCAGTGGTAGCCAACCCCTGTCTGGCTGCAACGCTGACAGCAAGTGAGTCAGCGTATTGTGGTCAGGATCCCCGCTCTGCCACTGCTAGGGGTGTGGCTCAGGATGCAGTGGAGTGGGGTGGGCCTGCATCCCCCCCCCTGCCATCCCAATCCATAGGTGGCAGCCTCCCCCTCTCTTAGGCAAGAAGCCTGCGCTTGTCGGCCCTCCACCAGAGCTAGGAGGCCTGACAGTTTGCTGCTCAGCCTGAGTGCAGGCCTGAGCCAGAGACTCTTTGCTGCCCCGCCCCGACAAGGGGCTGGGGCTCCGTAACTGTTTGTTGTTTGGCCCTGATCACATGCTCTGTTCATTTATGCTTTTTATGGATATGTGAAAGCTAAAACTCTTCTGTAATTGATAATTTAGCATGCAGTTATTTAATATTGTCAAATGCAGGGTGAACTGGTGGCGGGATTTTATTTTCTTCCTGTGTGTTGGCATGAGCAGTCTGGATCTGAATGATTGCTTAATAGTTTATTATTGGTTGGATTTCATAAATGATATTATGTCCCTACTTCCTTAAACAGAACTAGCCAAAGCTGTGGGAGTCAGATTGCGCGCAGTACCATAGGGTGCCCTGGCCAATTAAGGTAGGTTCCATCTTTATCTTGAACCTGGTTTCTGCTCAGAAGAGAGGAATTCTGGGACTTGTAGTCCATAAATTGGGAGGAAGCTCCTTTTTGCATACTGAGATTGATGGGAAAAAATGTATGGAACCTTGGGAAAGAGCTGGGGTTGAGAGGAAGACTAGGCTTTCCTCAGACTTTTTGTTCCACTTGTTATTTTTTTACATTTTCCTGGAAGGGGAGACATTCTGGTTCACCAGGACGGCTATCCTATCAGCAAGTGAGAAACTGAGACGCATGCACATTTTCACAGCAAAAGATACATGCAGTTATAAAGTCATACGTTTGACTTTTCACATATTTTCTCCTTGGCACAACATACTATGATTTAATGTGGCTTATTTTCATCCTGTTGGTTATGGAGGGCATGTCTTCACTACCCGCCGATCCGGCGGGTAGCAATTGGTCTATCGGGGATCGACTTACCGCGTCTAGTGAAGACGCGGTAAAATCGATCCCTGATCGCTCTGCCATCGACTCCGGAAATCCACCTCGGCAAGAGGCGGCAGCGGAGTCGGCAGCAGCGCGGCAGCGGTCGACTTTCCCGCGTCCTCACCGCCAGGTAAGCCGACCTAAAATACGCAACTTCAGCTACGGTATTCACGTAGCTGAAGTTGCGTATCTTAGGTCGGACCCCCGCTGTAGTGTAGACCCAGCCTGAGTGTTTGAGGTAAAATGCCAGAAATCTATGTTTCCATCCCTCTAACTCTTTAATTTTGAACTCTGCTCCTAGGTCGGGTCTGTTCACCTCTGGCAAACAGCAAATGCTTTGCAGATGTTTGAGTTCTCTGTAGTACTTCCATAGCAAGCAGTGTCTTTTTGCATGAGTAGAAGTCTAACCAGAAATGCAGTAAGAATACAGCACTCTATATGCTGTGAGTATAATAACTGGCTAAAGCAAACTGGGTGGGCTGAACCTTAAACATTGGTAGTGATGCCTGTTGGTAGGCGAAAACATGCAGAGGAATGGGCAAATATGCACAAACTAGTGCCTATATTTTGTTTAAATGGTTCACAGTTTGGCATCTCACTGGATCCATGACTGCTCCTGCAGTTTCAGATAACAGCAGAGGCTCATTGCAATTTCTACCACCTATGAATAGTAGAACTGGACGATTTTTTTTATCAAAACGTTTTTTCAATGCAAAATAGCTTTTTAATCAAACTTACTTTTCTTCTCCAGAATATTTTCACTTCAGTTGCGTTTTTCAATTAGAAAAAAACTCAAAATGTTATGCTAAAATTTTAAATGCAAACCATATTTATTTTTTTAACAAAATCAGGTTTCTGGACAATAAACACTCTTTGGGTTTTCAGGGGTTTTTTTTCACTGAAAAAACCTGAAATTGTCATGGGAAACAGGAAAAAAGCAAAATGTTTATGACTCTCCCCCATGTAAAATAATGTGCCTTTTTTGACCAGCTCTGAAAATTAGCCATGAAGCTGTGAGCAATTCTTTCTCTCTCAGATCCTCATGACAGTCATCCACAACTTTGTTTCCTGCAGAACAGGCTAGTGAAATGCACACTACTTTGGGCTATCCTTGAAGACCATAGAAGCTTCAGATGCTGCAGAATGCAGTTACTCACATGAAGAGCAGGTCACTACGTGTGTATCCAGGTGATTCTGGATTCCAATCTCTGCAGCTGGGTGCAATTTCAGAGGCTCTTAATTCTAATTAAACCCCTGAACAATCACTGGAATGAATGATCTTTGTTAGCTGTAAGATATAAAAGGACCCTTATATTTTTTGCCAATAGAGGGCAACAGGCTCACATTTATTTACTGCCTGTTCCTACACCCTCCCACTAGAGACAAATGCCAAAAAGCTTCCATTGAGTTCAAAAAGAGCAAGACTGGGCTCTGAACTTCAATCAATAAGGGCAGGACTGGGTCCCAATTTATTCATAACAAAATAATTAATAACTATGTAATTATACCCTCTTTTCTTTAAGTGAAGCTAGTGCATGTTATTTAGCAATATAGTGACAAGGAAATACAAGTTTCAGAGTGGTAGCCGTGTTAGTCTGTATCAGCAAAAACAACGAGGAGTCCTTGTGGCACCTTAGAGACTAACAAATTTATCTGAGCATAAGCTTTCGTGGGCTAGAACCCACTTCATCAGATGCAACAGGAAATACAAGACAGAAGTCAAGTTCAAATCAGAGTGACTTTTGAATGATTTGTAATTGAGAAACAGTTTGACAAATTCCCTTCAAACTTGTCTTCAGAGTAAAACTGGAAATTTTCAAGCCAAACCAAGTTTCTAAGCAAATGTTATAGCAGGGCTAAAATAATGCATTTAATGAAAACTAGCTGCATTTGTGGACAGTCTGAGTCTCCTTAATATTCTGTATTATAGAACTACGCTGTACAAACCTATCTCGGTCTCTATTATTATTTAACTACATGCTACTAATCCTTAATGATTTTAGTGAGGGGTTATGCATGCATACATAATATTATGTATCATTAACATAAATCACATTGCAAACTCTGAAAATGAACATAATCTTTATTATGGTTGCAAACTCCTACTCTCTTACTCAGGGTAATTGTTCCAGGTAAATGTTCCAAGGGAGTAGAACTGGCTTTTGATCTCTTTACCCTAGTGGAAAGGAAAAAAGTTATTTCCGTCTCCAGCATTCTAAGTGGAGAGGTAAAATCACACTAAGGCACATAATATACCCCTAACTGCCTCGTTTATTTAAAACAACAGAATAACTTTAATATTTGCTAATGCGAGGTACCTTTATTTTTAATTGGTAAGTGGATCAACAGGCTGTAGAGGCTTAAGGTCCCCTGGCTGCTGATGTATTCAACTGTAAAAGGTTCAAAGATTTGTAGTCCACGAGAAGGCGGAATCCTGCTGGTAGAGGGCAGAAAGCAGGCCATGATGACCATCCCTAGAAGATCTTTGCAACCTGAAAGTGTGGAGAAGAATGGCTGTCAGCTGATCTCTCTGGATGCTCCCTTAGCCTGAGGGGGCTGGGAGTTGGGGGGTGGTGGTGGACCAGAACACACACTGAGGATTTGCCCTAATGGAGGGAAAATAAATAATTACAAATGACAAACAACTTCTACCCTGCCTCCCTCCTCTATCTCCCTTCCTGAAGTTATATTTCTGGAGCTGGGGTATTTCTAATAATGGCCTTTCTTGAGGATATTTGTTGCTGTGGTGGTAGACTGGGTCTAAGGATCCTGGTCCAGAACTTGGAAGAACATGCCACATGATGTACAGCTTCTATAGGGGCAAATCTTCTCTCCACTCCCAGGGTGCCACAAGCCAGCATGACTCTGGGATTAATGCATTTCCACTGTATAGGTGGGGGAACAAGATCTAGGCAGCCCTTGCAGGGGTTCTACAACTCTAGCATGATGCTGCAGAGCCTAGTTCCATGGTGTCTCCTTGCACCCAAGAGTTTGGGATCAGAGTGGGCCTGGGACTATTCTCCTAACCCCTTCCCACCCACAGCTGGTGGGAGGAAGTTGTGAGGAGAACTTGAATGGTTGTGGACTGACTCTGCTGCCACTCTCTGACGATTCCTTCATGCCATGACCTCCGCAGCACACAGCCAGCTATCTCAGTCTGTGCATTGGATTCAGGCCTAGAGCTTTTTGAATGAATAGGTCATGGAAAACATATTTGCACATTGCACATATGAGAACTATTTGTAAGTACTCTGAAATGCAGTATCTGAATATGATGGGGGTCTGGCCCAGACCTATATGTGCTTTAAAAAGCAGGGTTATTTTTATCTGATTGTACCTTGCTGCAGATTCTATTTCCAAGTAAATGAAATACTTAACGTTTCAAAGGCACAGTTACTTCTTGGTCTAAAATGTAGTTGTTCCATAGTCTCAATTTTTTTTTTTTTGGTATCTTCTTGTATATCAGACTACCCCTCTGTTTACAAATAAATTCCAGACAGTATTAGAGCTTTGCAATCATTTGGGCAATGGAAGAGTGCATTGTAATTTGAAAACTTGGTTTAGTTAACTTTTAAAAAACCCTGCTTCTTATTGAAAAATCTAAACCAGACCCATCTGAAGCAGTAACCTATAAGCTACAGCTCTTTGAAAGGAGGAAACCAGCACAAGTCCCCTTCTAAACCAATCTGTTTCCTAATCTCTGTGTTCAGTAAGTTCTCAGGCAGGGAATGAAGTTTCTTCTCTCATCTATGTAAAAAGAACAGGAGTACTTGTGGCACCTTAGAGACTAACAAATTTATTAGAGCATAAGCTTTCGTGGGCTACAACCTACTCCTGTTCTTTTTGCGGATACAGACTAACACGGCTGCTACTCTGAAACCTCTCATCTATGTGTATTTTCTGTGGTTTGCAGTATCATTTGCTAATCTCTATGGAAAGCTACTCACCTCAATTGGCAGCTGCAAGACTTTTTGTGCCTTGAAATTTGCAAATAAATCACTGACTGCAACAATAGTTCACCATGTGCAGGATATTAATGCATATAAAGGCCCTGGACTGTAAAATCTAAATATATTTTACTGAATCATTTATCTGGCATGTATGCAGTCCCAGTGCAACAACTTGATCATTATGAAAAATGTTTTGGAACTTTCCTGATGAGTCTACTGATCAATGTTCTGGCATACTAGGAAAGTAATAGCTTCACTTTACATGAAGTAAACATTAATGCACTCTTATTCAATATTAGCTCAGTCCAAACTGTATGTCAAAAAGCAATACTTCTACTGGATCAGCTTTTACAAAAGAGAGTTATGTTATTTAACTGTCCGATAGAACAGCAAAGTAGGGACACTTTCCATGTTAATCAATTAGTCATGTAGAAGTCAGGACACTATTTCATTCTAAAGAAGCTCTGGAATAGCAGCAGTAGCATTACTCATTACATAAGGATCAAGTATCAGGAGGTTCTGTGTCTACGATACAAATTTTCTGCATCGCCGGCAATAAAACCTAATAATATTTAATACAAGAAACTTGTCAGTGTGGTGGTGAGGTTGAGATTTTAATGGCACTTGAGAGGCAATTCAGAGTTAAGGCTCTTAATTTTTCTGGTGATTTAATATTTTAAATATGCTGACTAAGGGCCTGCTCCTGTTTCCGTTGAAGTGAATGTCAAAACTCACACAGACTTCATTGTGAGCAGGATGGGACCCAGTCTGTCTCCAGCTCTAAACTTGGAGCACTTGTTTTC
Source organism: Terrapene triunguis (assembly GCF_002925995.2). Taxonomy (NCBI): domain Eukaryota; kingdom Metazoa; phylum Chordata; order Testudines; family Emydidae; genus Terrapene; species Terrapene triunguis. The sequence continues at coordinate 7,016,925 of NW_020664540.1, forward strand.
TGCATATTTCATGGCGCCATTGGGTTCAGATGAGGCATCTTCAGTGGTGCAAAAAGGCTTTGCTAGCATTTTACAGGGTAGCTGAACATCGTTCCTGCTCCAATCCCACTCTTCCATTTAACGCCAGCTACAGTAAAAATTAGAGAATGGCAGCATTCATCTTAAATCTGCATCTGTGGAAAAACAACCCAGTAACAAAGTTTGCTCTTGACCTGTAGCTGGTGTTATTCAAGTGAGAGCAGAAAGAGAGGAAGGGTGGCTTGGAGGATAACGCGTTGGACTGGGACTCAGAGCTCTGTTCAATTATTGGCTTTCCCAGAGGCTTCCCGTGTGCCTTTAGGTCTTAACCACTTTGTGCCTCAGTTTCCTATCTGCAAAATAATTTCTTTCTCCCACACTTCAAGTCTCTTATAAGTCTTTCAGGTGGGAGTTCTTAATATGTGTGTGGACAGTGCCTAGAATGGGGTGGCTTCTAGACTTTACTGGAATACAAAAACTGTTAATGAGTCTATTTAAATTCAACATTTAACACCCTGCTGAATGGCTTTTAATTAAAATGTCCATAAAAAATCACTTTGGAGCTGATCTCATAAGTAATTTTATACCCAAAAGCAATTTTTGAGGAAGTTTTTAAAGTGAATGTAAACAGGTTTAGAACTGAAGCGCCATCTCATTCTGAACTGCATCACCATCAGTGCAACACTTTACATCTGATCTAGGAAATGCTTTACCTCTAATCGTGTCAGTTAGATTCGTGTAAATGGTCTCTCTGCTTTTTAAAGTTAAAAAAAACAGAGAAAGGCTTTAAATTGTATAATTTCCCAGTACAAACTCATGTCATCAGTTTACACTATCCTGAGTTGTCACGTTGGTTGTGATTTTTCCCATATGTCTTCAATGCCTTCATGTATTGCTAAAACCCGGTGACACTAGTTAAAAAAACTTTCTCTTAGCTCCTTGCAGTCTGAGGGAAGATTTCAGCACCTTGGCATAGCTCTCACACAGAGAAGGAGACAGAATGTGTTTCTGAGGCTGGTAACTACTCTGGGAAAAGAAATCAAGAGACTGACTGGCCCAGACTGACTTGCAGTGTTCTTTGCCTTGAGCAGCACCCAGCGCTGCTTTCTTTCTTTCCACCCTGGATTTCCTGTCTGCCTATCAGAAGTGCTTTCTGCTGGGTCAGGAGCAGCTTTTCTACTCAGGGACAAAGTAAGGTCTCGGCACTCTAAAGACATGCCAAACCCACGAAAAAACCCCTGCAGAAATTGGGCTTGTTTTTGGCTTAATTGGCTTGTGAGTTGCTTGTTGGCTAGTTTTTTGCTTGTAGCTTGTTGCTTCTTCTTCTTTTTTTTTTTTATCGGCTCCCAGCAAGCAGTGGCAAGGGGGGGGGGCAAGCAAGGGCAAAGAGGGGAGAGAGTCGGGGTGCACAGCAGGCCCACCACAGTCCCAGACTGCAGGCCAGGGGGGATCTAGTCACATAGAGGGTTGGGGCTCTTAGGGATTGGCTTGTTTTGGCCTTGTTTTGAAATGGGATTAGCTTGATTTTTGGCTTATTGTAAAAGTAGGGTTGCTTATTTATCACATGAAAGTTGGCACCTGTGCTCTAAACCCATGCCTAGGGCCTCTGCTCCTGGAGTCACGTGACTGCACAGTCAGAATTTCAGCTTTCATTTTTAAAAAATGTCTCTTGCCCTCATGGCTGTGAAGAAAAGCTTGCATATGTGACCAGAGTGTAACTGATACAGGGAGCCTGAAACAATAGCTCTGATCAGGGAGGGTTTTAATTCCGCGACCCCCTGCTACGGATGGCTCTACCAACACCATCCCAGCAGAAGAGACTGTGCATGGCAGGAAGAGAAGAATGCAATGTTCCCAACCCTAGCTGCTGGCATAGGCACTGAAGGTCCGCCTGCTGCCATCTCTTTATCAGGGGGGAGGAAGGAATGGCCCCTACTGCTCCTGATAAGAGGGCCCCCGTTGCCATTCTTGGTGGGAGAAGGGACCCCTATGCTGTTGCTCCTGCCTCTGGGGGGGGAAGGGGGGTAGAGCCAGTAGTGACTCAGCAGGCAAAACAGCAGCAGGTGGAGTGGCGCTGCAGGTGCTATGCTGTAAAGTACTATATATTAAAATATTCTGTCTGCAAAACTAGAGTCTTTTTCAGGAGATTTAGTGATTCGTTGCAGCTCTTACCAAAATAACTTCACTTAACGTTCTTTGTATTAAGATTGCTGTGATCATTAACATTTCCTGTATAGCATTAGGTTTGGAAAGTCATTCTGCCCTCCCACAGCCAAAAACATTAATTTCATATCTGATTCTGCATGCATAGCTCCTACTAAATTGAATGGGAGTTTTGTATGTACAGTGGCTAAAGGATTGGTCCCACAAAGGGCTGGATCTCGCAAACCCTTACTGTTTTTACTCATGTGAATAGATTTTAATAGGATTACTCACCTAAGTAAGAATTACTCATGTGTAAGGGTGTAGACCCTATTTGTCAAAAGTGCCACGTGGAATAGAAGACACTATTTTAGGCATTTTAGTTGTAGAGTACTCTTGGCATATACAGTGCCTCCTCTAAAATAGCAGCTCTTCCAGTTATCATTCTTTTCTGAGGTGATTCAGCTATTGGCAGAAATAACCCAAAGAGAATATGATTTTGGACCGTGTGAATTCTTTGCATCACATTTAACATGATTGTTGTTTCAGGTATTATCTATTTGTGGACAGAAATGTTTTTCTCTAATTTCATAAAGCCAAGAAAAACAGACTGGTGAGTTTTTTTTTTTTTAACTTGGTAACTCAAGATTTTTAAAGCTAACAATAAAAGTTATTGGTTTCAGGCCCCTATTTCTCAGGAAGAAATATTGCTATGGGAAGTCCCCATAGGTCAATTAGAAATCTCTGATGAATTTCACTGCTGACATTTGGTCTCCTTAAAGTGGAGTTATCTTTCCCTTCTTATTTTAGGTACTGAACCATTTCAATCCATTGCACATTGACCAACCACCTCGTCTGCAAAATCTGTATTATTTTATGTATTACATATGTAGGAAAGATACAGTACATATATACTATATATAAGGACGTGATATGCATGTTGTAAACTGCAGAGCCATACAATTCATTCATTTATCATGCACCTTTAACCATCTTATATGCCTTTTGGCCAACAATTCATCTCCCTGGGATCAGATCAGATCTGATCTAGTCTGTTTTGGTTCTTAATATTCCTCTCCCAGAGCAGCTTCAAACAGACTCCTTTTGGTTTAAAAAAAAAAAAAAAAAAAAAAAAAAAAAAGCAACCCTTCAGAGACTATTTCCTTATCTTCTCACCAAATATGGAATTTTCTCCCAAAGTCCCACATCCCAGGATGGAAAAGTTTCACTCCTGCCCGAGTAATGTTTTTCTAACCATAAATATGACACAATATTATTATCTGTTATTTCATTGCCTTGCAGGGATGGAAATGGGAGCTTTATGCCATTGGAAATAAGGGGATTCCTATCTTTCCAGTGGGACCAGGCATTTGGGGCCTGATCCAAAGTCCATTGAAGCTTTGGATCAGGGCCTTGCTTCCAGCCCTAGAAGGCACCATGATAATGGACTTCTAAAGTTGAGGCTCTTTTTTATACATATATAAAAGCTATTTTAGGTAATTTTAGAGGCTTTTATGGCTCTCTCTGAGTCCTGCACAGTTGGACTGATATCCAAAGCATCTGGCTTTGCTGGCAGAGGGTGTGAAATATAGTCCTGATAATGGCTTTTCTAAATCTATATTGCACATTACATCAAGAATAACTACATTGAAGATAGTTAAGGTTGCAAATTCAGGCACTCAGAAGTTAGGAAATGCCAGTATTAACATTGCCTGTGCAACCTTAATTCAGCCCCTTTGTGTGCATGCATTACCGTACAGTCTTTAATTACATGAGCACATATTATTTTTCCAGAGGATCTCTTGCCTTATTCAGTGCACCCAGGGCCGGCTCTAGGATTTTTGCCGCCCAAGGCAAAAACAATTTTGGCCGCCCCTCCCCCCCCCGTTTTTTAATTACCCCACCCCCGGCCCCGCCTCAACTCCGCCCCTTCCCCCCAGGCTCTCAAGCCTGGGAGGGAGGGGGAGAAGCGGCGCCCGCGCTGCGGCCACTCGGAGTCTCCCCCTCCCTCCCAGGTTTGTTGATGTCTATGAAGCCCTCTGATATTATGGTGATGAGCACTATAGAAAAGTCATGAGGAAATTAATAATTCTGTCCTCAGTGCAGGGTTTGGATGGTGTGCAGTGAATATGGCATCAGGACACACATTGATTAAGTATGAAAAGAACTATTGACTAGTTACCCAGTCATTGAGCACCATCCAGCACTAGATGAACTGTGGATGGCAACCTTAATTCTAGCATTTTCTAACTCTTGAGCGCTCGACTTTGCCACCTGAACATTTTCAAATGCAGTTTTCTGTATGTAATTTCTGCTTCTTTTTGTTGTTCATAACTAAAGTGGCTAATGGGGAGGACCTGTCACCCCCAATGTTTGTATTCATCTGGCTTTAATTTCATAACACAGCGAGGTCAGCGATTCATCACAGCAATGCCTAGCGCACAGCCCTAGACTCTCATACTTGTGATGTCATAGTGGTCCCTTCTGTCATTATCTATGAATCTGTCATCATCTAGTCTGTCCTCCTGCATAACAAGTCAGTTTTACCATCACAAACGTGTAGCATGCCACAATTTAACATCATACAAGCACCAATAAGGAGTGTTATTGATATGCCAACTAACTCACTGTCACTGAGAGCTGGATGAAAAAATGTCAGCCAAGTTTTTTTTCTGACAAAAATGTTGCTTTTTTTACCACAACCAACATTTTTGAATTATTATAAATAGTTTTGTTTTGGAAAGCAAAAAAAAAAAAAAAATCCCACTTTTTTTTCCATTTTTATCCCCCCTCCCCTTTCTAATGGGGAAAACTTTTTTTAAAATAAAAGACCGAGAAATTGGTATTTTTTTCACAGAAATGATTTTTTTCTAAAATTAAATAAAAGAAAAAATGCTGCTTTTTTTGTAGAAAACCAAAAAATATATATATATTTCAAATAAAATACTTTATTTCAAAAATGTTCATGAAATGTACTTTAAAACAACAACAACTCTATGAGCTCCTCAAAGGATATGTATTACACCCGCCCTGTCCTCAGGAAGAAAGGTTCTTAGGCTTAGACCAGATCTATATGCTCCCGGGGCACAGCTGCAGTGTAGAACAGCTCTGAACAATGCTAAGTGTGTCCCACCTCTCAGTATTGCATGTGTAAAAATACTTTTATATTTATGTGGGTGGTTTCTGCCTGGTGCCAGACAGCTCCAGAGGAACCTAGTTCACTTTGTTACACATAAACATTGAAAGCAAAGGCAAAATTATGAATAGATTAAAAAGCTCTTCTTTTGGTAATGACTGAGAACTCATTTGAGGGGAAAAAATCAAGGAGCATCTTATGAGATATATAATGCTGGCCATGTGCATTCCTTGGTTCCCTCCTCCTCCTCCTTTCAGAATAAATTTGTGCCAAAATGAGAGAGTTTTTCAATTCGTATGGTAAGTATATAGAAAATAATTAAGCAGATTGCTTGAATGAACAGGGTTTCCTACCAAAGGTGACATAAAAAAATGGAGTCTGGCCTGCAGCTGGTTGAAAATGTGCATTGTTTTATTAATTGATGTTTATGGTAAGTGGAAGACTATGACCAGTCTTTTGGTCCATGGGGTCTCTAACTGGATTGGCTGCAGTGCCAAAATAGTAAATACTTTCCACAATAAAATAACCCATTCTCATATGGTGTAGATATTAAGGGCCAGATTCTCAGTTGGTATACATTGACTTCAGTGGAGCTACATAAATCTATACCAGCTGAGGATATCTGCATAATACTTGACTGATGTGCACAAGGGTGTTTATGGAAATGTCATTGGAGGGGAGTGCTGAGATCTGAGCTCATGTCCTAACAGTGATAATATAAAGAAATGAAATGAAGTGATGGAGGAAGAGAGGGCAAGAGGAAGGAATGGTACCCTGTGATGGGGTGTCTGCCCCATACTGGCTTGCAAGGGGTTAATAGAGCCCTAGGGAGGCTGCGCAGGAAGCAGCCAATAGGAGAGGGGCTGCAAGGAGTAGCCAATCAGGGCCCACCAGACCCATATAAATAGAGCCGCAGGGCACAGCGTAGTCAGTTACTCCCTGGGACTCAAGGAGGGAGGTCTGGGTGCCATGCAGGTGGAAGGAAGCTAGCATCCCGGAAAGAGCAGTGCTGGGTAAGAACTGGCTGGCTGTTAGGACCAGAAGTGGCCCAGGGAAATATACTGAGTTGGAGGGGAGGCAGCAAGTAGCTGCCATCTACAGGGTCCCCTACACTCGCCACTGGGGAAGCAGGAGCAGAGATTGTGACCCAGCTGGAGGAGTCATGAAGAGGACACCGTGGTCCTTGGAGTGATGTGTGTCTGGGAGCAGACGTGATGGTGGGTGAGGCCCCACCGGGAGAGGGCATACCAACCTGTGGAGCTAATCCCAGGACAGTCGGCAGGAGGTGTTAGTGCGGTGAATGGAGCCCCGTCACATACCCCTTCATTTATGTATCCTTATCTCTTGTGTTATACTTAAATTGTGAGCCCTTGGGGAAGGAACTATCTTTGTTCTGTGTTTGTACTGTGCCTAGCACAATGGGGTCCTGGTCTATGACTAGGCTCCTAAGTCCTCTGGTAATACAGTAATAATAATATTTACTGTTCCTCTCCAATACTCAAATGTTCTAATTCCTTGGTTCCTTCCTTTTGGAAATATTTGATTTTTTTTTAAAAGAATTTTGAAATTGACATTTTTTTCTTAAACCAGAATTATTGTATTTAATTTTTTAAAATACATGATTCCCTGAACCACAGGATTTCAAGTGGTGGTGCATGAACAAACTGGAGGGCATGATTTGGATTAGCATTTTTATGGCAGGAAAGTATATTTGGAACTCAAATGAATTTTCTGTCCCACTTAAAAACAGGCAGTTAAGAGAGACATTTTTGACTAGGAAGGAAAAGGGTTAGCAGGCTCTTTCCAGATTACACCAATCTCAAATCTATCTGGCAGCTCACTGCTTGCTAGTTTGACACTCTGTTTCCAACTAACAACCAAGTATAATTTGAAGATCCCCACAAGATGACAAAAGTCTCCTTTGCCGTTTGCTGTTTGCTCTCTTTCACATCAGACCTTTTCTTTTCAAGGTTATCTTTAGACTTACTGAGCAATTCAGGACAGAAATGAGATGCCAGAAGCTGCTCTGGAGGGCACCTTAGTTAAATGTTTGAAGGAAGGCTCAGGTCCCACCATGTACACTGTACTCTTCCTGTCCTTCCAGACAGCGGTGACATTTAAGGATTTATCCCTGGAGCCTGCTCCCCTCAAAAACCTACAGTCCAATTAGTGCCGCTGAAACTAGAGTGGTAGAACTACTTTTTAAAAAATATGGTATTCAGAATTGGATGCCTGAAGCGTAGCAGATGGGCTGAGTGTTGGACTCAATTGCCATTTTAAAAATGTTGAGGAAAAGTGAAGTAAACATAAGTGGAAAGGAAAAGCAAGCGAGGGTGTGGATCCAAAATTCAAAGAGCTGGCTTTGTTTTCAGAAGTGAGGAGTAAAATAGATAAAAATAAATAAAAGAATCCAGATTGGGCTGGAAGCAGAGTGACTAGAAATATTATCCAGCTAGGACAGTCTGTTTGGCTATGCATGGGTGCACCCAAAGGGCCACCTTACATCTCCTTAAAGAAACAGGCATGGAGTACTCCACATGCCAATTATTAGAAGCCGACTTTTTCTATATCTGGGGCAGTGCTCACTGGGGGCAGCTTTTAAAAAATCATTCCTGGAAGGACAGCCCCTGAACATTTCAGCTGTGTTTCTGAGGAGATAGTCTTCTGAAGGTTTGACATTTTGGGCCTGATTCTGTTCCTGTGCCAGTTTTATGTTGGTGTGATTCCATTGATTTCATTGTAGCTACTCCTGATTTGCATTAGTGCAAATGAGAACGTAACCTGAGCTTGGATTTTCAGCAGTCCAGGTAACTATCTAATAGGCTGCTACATGTATTGACAGGAAACTTGGGGCTCTAAATAGTAGACTTACGGGTTTCAGGAAGAAAAGGCCCCCAATATGGCATGTTTAGTTTTAATTACATTAAAAGTTCAATTGATTTTAGTTAGGCCTTGATCCAGAAAACCAAAGTGGCAGAAAAATTGAAAAGATTCTGATTATAAACAGGATGTTTGCTCTGGAATAATCTCCTAAAGGGAGGCACTAGCACTTGAGTCAGTGAGAGTGAGCTAAACACACTTGAGAATATTCTGTAGGTTATCCTTCTGTACTGGCAGGGATGGGCCAATACCTAATAGCTCCTCTCCATCTTCCTTTCTGTGATCCTATATAGTCTGAAACGATTTTTAAAAAATAGCATAAGCGGAAACAATAGACACACTGCTTTCTTCCAGGGTCCCTGCCACATTCACAGGATTTTATTCTCCAATCCTTTTCAAGTTATTGTCAGAATTACTATATAACTTATGATCATGCTGGAGGGGGAAACTGGAATTGGTCAAGAGCATAGAAAAGCATGCACAGCAATTAATATGCACTCTCTCACCACACACTGACTCATCTGTTCCTTTGGGACTCTGATGTAGGAAAGGAGAGATACGGTAGTGCTGGATACCAAAATAAAATAAAGCGGTTGTAGATGGCTGAGACATCTCTCCCCCAGCTGCCTCCCTCTCTTTATGCATAACCACCCACGTGTGGCCAGTTTTACACTTTATGCTAAAACATTGCTCCATGTCACAGATCATTATCCATGTTGCCAGTTTTTGTGATTTTTGTCTTGTTTATTGGGTTTTTTTTTCTAGCGCCAGCTCATGGGGTCATGTGAATATATGAGAGTATCAGCTTTCATTTGTAAAAGCAAGTGTCTAGTGCTCACCTCATGGTTGTAGAGAAAAGCATGAAAATGTCAGTCTCGAGCACCCTAGAGGCTCAAAAGCCAGAAAGAACCCCAGATATTATTTGTTTAAAGATAATAATTTTTAAGCTAATTGAGTGAGTGTGTGTACCTGACTCATAATTTTTAAATGGTTGGGGTTGGCAATATTGCATTATTTTTTATAATTTATATTGGAATAGTGCCTCAGTCACACCTGTTGTGCTAGGTGCTGTACAAACACAGTATAATACAATACGTGGCCCTAAGGCATTTATAATCTGGACTCAATTCTGCCACGACAGCTGCAAGGTATCAGACAACTTTTAATGGCTAGACTGAGGACCAGTTGGGGCAGAACACTGACAGTCAGTGAAGGAAAGTTGATACTTAGTTATGTAATTATAAAAATTAAAAAAATGTGTGAATATAAAAATGATATGTATCTGAGTCTCCCTGTCCTCCCAGCTTTTATATCTTGCTGGTTTTGTAGATTGTAAACTGCCTGGGGCAGGCACCATGTCTAGTATTGTTTATACAGGTCCTAGCCTACCAAGGCCCAAGTCCTGATGGGGAGCTGCTGGATTCTTATGTAACTGTAAGTCATCACAGATTAATGTTAGCACAAGTCTTATAGTTGTGGTTATTAGGTTTATTACTTGACCTGAAGCTCTGTTTTTTAGTGACTTGTACAAAAAGTAGTGATAGGCTGGGGGTTGTTTCCCAGTGATACAATAGTACATTGAAAAAAACAAAATGCAGAAGACATTTAAGGCCAAGTTCTCTAGAGTGGTGCAACTGCGCTGTGCCATATTGCTGCCATAACCTGACCATAAAGCCAGTTTAAATTGCCATGGGATGGGTGATGGGAATCACCCCAGTGTAAGGCTGATGTTTTATTCTACCCTTGTGTGCAGCATCTTCACTCCTGCTCCATGCATTGTGGCTGCACCAGGGGCCAGGCCCATGGCCGCATGTGGAGGACTTCCCCTATCAGTTATAAACCTAGTTCAGGCTGATTGGATTTGCAGTATAAAAACGATGACAGTCTCCCTTTAAAAGCAGGTATGTCGGGGCTTATACAACTGCCATTTAAAGAGCACCGCACACAGGAGTAGGAGGGAAAGGTATGGGTGCTGCCCAAACCAGATACTAAGGAAGAGCCTCACCGATGTAAATCGGGCTGTTTGCCACATTCCACAATTCACTAAGAGGCAACAGTATGTAGATGGGAAAATCTGGGTGCAGGGGCAGCAACCTCCAAGCTTGCTAGGAAGGGCCTGGCTGATGAGCTGGGAAAGGCTGGGTAAGGGGGTGTGTCCTGTCCTGTCCTTCATCCTCCGCTTTCCTTTCCTTGTGGGTTGCTAGTTTTGTTTGGATGTATTCCTGGAGGTTTCATCACATGATGTAATCTCTAATTAAAGATTAATGTTTAATTTCTAGAGACTCCAGGACAATCCTGGAGGCTTGGCAACACTGCTTTCCTTCCCTCAGCCTGCAGCCAGCTCCTGCCCTGTGTACATCAGTGAAGCCCATCATATACTAGGTGCTAGCAGGCTGATGGCAGGGAGTAGCTGCCCGCCAGGTTTAGTCATCAGACAGCAGCCAGTATTTCTGCCCATAATGGTTTTGGAGCAAGACTGTCTCTCTCGCTCTGGGACACGCTGAGTTGGCCTGGATGGCTGCCGGGGTGTGTGCCTGTCTGTGCACTGGAGAAAATAGACACTGCCCATCAAGGCTGGGGAGAGATCTACACTTCTTCTTGGCTGGGGGCAACGGCCAGGTGGCAGCATTTCCCCTCTTCCTTGGAGCCTGGTTTCTGCTCAGCCTCGGGGCGTTTAAACCTCCCCCTGGACGGGAGGGGCGGGATTATAACCCCCTAGGCCAGGAGGGTTTGTGGGCACCTTCAGCTAGAAGAGGCTGGGGGAGAGAAGGGCTCTTCCCCACCCCTGTCGCCCGGGAATATCCCACCCCAGGGCGCAGGTAAACCAATCTGTAGCAGCCCTCTGACCCCCACCCCAAGTGCCTGCCAAGGGTCGGAAGCCGAGGGTCTTTTCCCGCCGGGAGGGGGGCGAGATCGCGGGGGATGTGTGTCTCTCCCCGGGGCCCCTCTCAGCCCCAGCTGTAGCGGGATTCGCCCAGCCACGGGCACAGTCCTGCCCCGCATCTCCCTCCGCGAGCCCACGCCACGCGCAGCCCCGTCTCCGCGAGGGAGGCTTCCCCTGCCCCAGCCCCTGCCCAGCAACCACGTGCTGGGCGAGTCGCTCCGCTTTTATCCCGCGGCAGAGGTGGCCGAGGGAGGATGCTCTTGTCTCCCTCCGAGTTTGCTGTTGCGGGCGGGGAGTGCAAGGGGTTAAAGCCCCATCTCCCCGGCTCCGGGACAGCGCTAGTTGCTTGGCTGACTCCTCCCTCCCCGCATCTGCATCAAACGCCCAAATCGCCTGAATTATTCAGCCGCGCTCCCCCGCCCCCTCGCAGGACGGAGCATCTCCCGGTAACTTTTAGGCAGTGGGCAGGTCAGAGCTGCCTCCAGTCCGCCCCTGCCAGGAAACCATCCCGCCGCCCGCAGCCAGGCAGCGTCCTCGGCAGAGCGCCCTGCCTCCCCCAGCCCCCGGGCTTTATGCCTCATGCACCTTCCCGCCCCCCCGCCACCTGCACCGCCGGGGCTCGGGGGCTTTGAGCGGCGCCGCGTCCTGCCGGCTGCATCCCCGGCTCCTGTGCGCGCACGGGGCGGCCCCAGCTGCTCGGGGAGCCAGGGTCCGGCGGAGCTAGGCAGGCGGCGGGGGGCTCCGAGCCCCGCTCGCTAACCCAGAAGCGGCCGCCCCGCGCTGTCCAGGGTGCGGGCCGGGGGCAGCTGCAGCAGCCCTTTGGGGCCAGCGCTCCCTGGCTGCGGGGGGGCAGCGCCTTACCCGGCTCCCGGCTTGCTCCAGCGCAGCGGGGAGCTCCCGGGGAGCTGAGCGCGCGCTGTTCCCGCCCGGCGGGCTCAGGCTCGCAGGGGGCGAGCTCGCGGGACCATGCTGGCCGCCGGCGGCGGCCGCAGCAGCAGCAGCGGCGGCCCGGCAGGCGCGCAGGCGCAATCTGCCCGGAGCCTGCGGTTCCCGAGCCCGGCGTGCGGCACCGCCACAGTCTGGGCTCCCCCCGCCGCCCGAGCGCTACTACCATGAACTGCTCCATCCTCGCCGGAGCTACTCACCGGCACTGGGCGCGAGACACCTCCCCGGCTGCCCCCAGCCGCCACCGCCGCGCCCCTGCCGCTCCAGAGCCCGGCTCTGCAGGCGCAGGATGCCGGGCGGCAAGAGAGGGCTGGTGGCACCGCAGAACACCTTCCTGGAGAACATCGTCCGGCGCTCCAGCGGTAAGAGCTCCCCCGCAGCTCACCCCCTGCCCGGCCCGGCCAGGGGCCACCTCGGGACCCCCCGCCCGGCCCTTTCGGGGGGACGCTGCCTTGCAGATCAGGACCAGAGCGGGGGAAAGTTAGTTGCTGCCGGGCTAGGTTATCATCGCAACTTTATGGTGTGCTGGGTGTCTTTAGACGGGATGCAGCCCGCTAGCCACGGGCATGCTCTTAATCGCCGTCCGGCGATGCTGCTAGTCTGCTTGGCACAATATGTGGCTGGGGAAAGAAAACCGAATACATTTGCTTTTCAAAAAAAAAAACCCTGACCCCCCTCAGTGCAATAGCGAAGAACCCCCCCCCCCCGCCGATTATTTGTATCTTCAGCAGGTGAAGATCAGAGAGGAATAAAGCCCTGATTTGTTTAGCAGCTTTCTTTCCTGTTAATGTAAGGAATTTGGTTAATTCCACGTGATGCCTGAAGTTCTTCGGGAGGTTTCGTCATCCATCATTGGTAACTTTAGCTATCTAGCTAAAAGAGTGTCCCACACTGACAGCGATAATAGACACAGTTGATAAATTAGAGAAGATACTTTTATTGTAAAATTGTTCAGCCACCACTTTCTGTCTTTATTTAATTAAACTGAAAAAGTGTATGTTTGTGAGTGTGCATTTCCACTAACAGCAAAATATGCAGTTAATTTCCCATAAAAATAATTTCTGTAGAGAACATAATTTACCTGTAGTTGTAGATATCTGATCTATCCAGCATTTGCTGTTCTTCATCTGGTACCTTCCCCCCGCATATAGCTTCTTTAGTATTTATAGCAACTTTATTATTATTATTATTATTATTTATTATTAATTGCATTTAAATACTTTCAGTTTTTGTGAACTGGTTCTAAGAATAAATAATCAAAAACATATTTTGAAACTATATATTCACTATATACTTAATTCATTCTATGTCTTTAAAAATGGGTCTACCTAATAGGCTCACTTTTTATCTTTCTTTTGTTGTTCTGTGGTCTAAAGCTCATAGAGTTTTGTAACACTTTAACACTAATTTTTGTTGCAAAGGTGCTATTAGGATTTACAGTGACTTGGGTGGTGGTAATCCTGTGGCTGCGCAAACATGCCGAGTATTGTCTGCAGTTCCACACCCGCAGACTCCTCTGTTTATATATATATATATATATATATATATATATATATATATATAATGACAGGATTGTTGGTTTTCAAAATTCCATGGCCGTAAAATTTTTCATTGCCTCTGGAATCTATTTTACCCTTGCAGCGCATTAGGAAACACGTTCAGGAATATCACACATTAAAAGAATGAAATGGGTACAGATCATCCCACCAACAAAACACAGATGATACTTTGGGCTAAACTCTGACCTCCTGCTTAGTCTTTACTGAGGCAAATTTCTATTGAAGGGTGTGGGAGCTTGTATGAATAAAAATGGAAAAAGGACCTCAGAATTTGGCCTATTGATACCATACAAAAGTTTAGATCAGCAACGTGATGGCTAACACTGACCATTTATGTGCTGCCAATGTCCGCGTTAATCTAGTAACATGAATCAGAAAGAGGGACAGAGGAGAGGAAAGTGATTTAAAAAATTGCAGAATGTATCATTAACAAATATTCTAATGTTATCTGAAGTCCAGCTGAGCAGTAGTTCTTTCCATGCCTTCAGTTGCGCTATGCTAAATTCATTTCATGTTTCTGCCTTAAGTGGTACAGTTTGTTGGGTTTGACATTGATGTCGGATGAAGAATTTGGAGGCTGATTCTACGCCCATTGAAGTCAATGGGAATTTTGCCATTGCCTTCAATGGGAGCAGAACTGGGACCTAGAAATTGTTGGTCAAAGAATGTTGTTCTTGGTTTTAAAATGTCAGCTTCATAATAAACCAGCAAACATTTTTATCTTTTTCTTCCTCTCGGATTGCTGATATCAAATGCTCTGCTTGGCTGCTGATTCTGTGTCAAGTTCTATAGCGGTACGATCACGGAAAGCAGGGGTCAATTGCAACAGTGTACTCGCCAGAATTTTAAATGAAAGATTAAATAATACGGTTGTATATAGCACCTTTCCTTTGAGGATCTCAAAGCATTGAATGAATTATAATTACACTTTACAAGCAGATCAAGGAGGTACAAATAAGCATTAGCATCCCATTTTAAAGATGAGTAAACTGAGGCATGGGCAGTTCAATTGTTATGCCCAAGGTTATACAGGAAATCAGTGGCAAGGCTGGCAACAGAACCCTTAATCTCTTGTTCTAATTAGGTCACTTGGCTATCCTAATGAAAGTTTAGTAAGGCTTAAGGTACCATAAAAATAGAAAAGCTCAGTAGGTTTTTTAAATTGTACTTTTAAAAATACTTTACTTTCCATCTAATTTAAATTTGACCAAAAATGGGAACATGGGATTTGCCATATGGGATCAAACCACTGATTCCTCTAATCTGCCTCCTCTAGCGGCTGATATCTGATGCTGGAGGAACACAACAACTTTCCATAATGCACCAAGCCAATTGTACATTGATGGATGGGTTGGGAATGTCTTCCTAGCTCATGCAGGTAATCAGTTTTATACCCTGAAGCATGAGATTAGATTATTTTTATTTCACTTAATGACTCATGTTGTCATGGTCATAACATTATTCATGCTTTTTGGAAATCAGCAGCACTATTGGATTCCATGACATCTTTCATTAGCAGTGAGTTCTATATTGCATGGGCCACAATGAATGGCTCTTGAGTGGGCCAAATCCTGCTCTCATAGTCTTGTCTGTAGTCAGTATAAGGCAAGCAGGACTATACACCCTGTGAAGTAATATTGATTTGTGTTTATTATATCTGTACTCACAGATTTCAAGTCACCCTTCACTGTCACGGAACAGGGTAAACAAAAAGGGCTTATTTTTTATTATAATCTTCAATATTTTGAATATCTCAATCTAGTCCCCTCTAATTTCTTTCTAGGTTAAATAATGCTATTTTTGTTTGTGATTTCTCATCACATTTTAAATCCCATCAGACTTCTTTACGGCCATATATTTTGATTGAACAACTGAATATTTATATACAGAATTACAGTAATTTTATAAAGTTGAAATTCATGCTGACTCTGCCTTTTGACAGTGGGAGTTTTGTGCACAGATTGAGTGTGGTAGCTAGACCTTGGTGTTAAAAACAGTCATATGGTTGATTTTAACATGAACTGGAAACTTTCTGTTTAGGAAGCTCAAGAACCTTTCCCTTCCCCCAGTTTTGGTTACAAAATAGATTAGACTCAAGAGACATCTCATGAAAAGAGTGAAAATGCATATACAGTACAAAGAAATGTATTGGCCACTGTGTTTCCATGATCCATATGCTGGAGTGGACTTCCAGAAACCCTTGGTTAAAATTATACCCCCCAGTTGAAAAGTATGGGAAGATTTGGGGTGACCTCATTTATTTCTGGTAGCATTATCCCCCCCCCCCGCGCTCTGAGTTCTTCTAAATCAGCTTTGCCAGGGGTGACTTTTCATCCTGGAGCTTGTAGAGTACTTTTGAAGAGCCAATTATTTTGCCTTTTGGACAGCACCAAACTGCTCCATCAGGTAGTTTGAAAAGGATTTCCCAGAGGATGGTAACTCTGGGCCTCTTCACAAATTGTTCATCCAGCCACAACTGATATTGCCTAAGCTAGTCATTCTGCTATACTATCAATGTACTCAGTCAGTACATTTTTCAGGAACAAAACAAAACAAAAAGCCCATGAAGGGCCTGATCCAAAGCCCATTGAAGTCAATGAAGTCAACCCACAAACAGGTTCAACTGACCTGTTTGTGCTTTGGGCCAGGCCCCGTGTACCTGTGCCTTTTTTTTTTTTTTGCCATGTGTTGATGCCTTCCCTCTTGCTTATGGTTATAAGAAACTTGAAGTAAATGAGCAAATGAATAGATTCCCCGGTTCGTTATCCTTTCCCATTGTAAGCATGTTTATCCCTGGTAAATGAGGTTTCACATAGACTAAGGCCTGGTCTACACTGGGGGTGGGTGGGGATCAACCTAAAATACACAACTTCAGCTACGAGAATAGTGTAGCTGAAGTCGACGTATCTCGTGTCCTCACGGCGCGAGGTCGACTGCCGCCGCTCCCCCGTCGACTCCGCTTCTGCCTCTCGCCAAGAGAATTTTTTTGGGGGTGAGAGCACTGTGTTAGAACAAATCACTGATGTTTCCTTTTACCTTTATTAGAATTTGAGGTTTTGAAAAGGACTTTTCTTTCTTAGGGCAAAATCTTCCTCTCAGCTCATCACAGTAGTGCACACCTTTGATTTTTTGGTTCCCCAAAATGTGCAGAGCTGCCACTGACATAAGCATGTGAGATGGGATCTGGATCCAGACATCCCACAGCTTTGATTCCAGAGCTGAAGTTTGCAGCTCGGGCCCATTTCTGTACGACACGCAGGGAAAGCAAAATGTTGAAGCTGAGCACTGAGTTGAGCTGTGTCAATAAAGAGAGGAGAAATTTGTCCTCGCTGTCTATCTTCTCCTTTTGCATAATTCATCAGTAAAGTCCAAAACCTGTGTTTAGGACACAATCTGGTTACATAAAGATGTACAGGTTTGTAACTAGTTTACTCTGGGACTTCTCAGCAGGATGCAATAGAAAGCAAAAATAGTTTGCAGGGGAACAAGCCCTATTTTAAAGACCAAGAGTTCTAATTACCATTATTATTTATTACTTCTCTTGCATTTACAGTTAGAGACCCAATCAGGAGCATGGTTCTGTTGTGCTAGGCACTGTACAAACACATATGAAGACTTGGGGAGAGAACTTGACTCCACTGCAGGAAGTGGGAGTTTTGCCATTGACTTCAGTGAGGCCAGGATTTCACTTTGGTTTCTGCCCTGAAGAACTTACAATTTAATGCCACAATCCTGCAATCAGATCCATAGGGACCTTGTTCCCTGATGGGGCTCTGTGATGTCAGGGGGGTTCCACATATGTGAAAGGAACTGCCCCTTGCAGAACCAGTTGCAGGGTCTGGGGCTAAGAAGACAAGTGACACACAAAGGGGGAGGGGAAAGGTGCACGATCATATATGTAACCTTTTATATACATTAATTTTAAATATTGAAAATATATATACGTAAATAGGTGTCAGCTCCCCTCTTCTGTCCCTCAAACTATCCATCAGGAGTTGTCTGATGCCTTATAAGTCTGGTAAGGGAAAAAACTCTCAATAATTAAATGGATTTTTGTTTGACCCTGATACAACTGAAGATTCTCTCCATTCTGAAAATTCTTTACGACAAGTTAGAAGAAATACTAGGGTTGAGCACCTTTCACAAGTACCTAAATTCTTAAGCACAAGGGCTATAAACCAGTGGCCAAATTAATCTGTGGTCTAACTCATTTGGCTACATTGCAGTCAGGTCACTGATGAACTTGGTCTAATAAGTTTATTATAATTAGTGGATCATTTAGCTTTTGAAATGCACAGCATTACTATTGAAATATCCAGATGATTACAACTGGAATTTGATTAAATTCTTGGGTTGCATTTATAAGTCTGCCTGAGGATGGATTTTGAATCTGAACTTCTATAAGGATTGCAGTAAATTGTTGAGCAGTGCTGTCTGTCCCAGACACCCCCTTCTTGCCCAGGAGACGGCCTTTTCTGGGCCCGATCCTGAAGCCTTAAGTGCCTGTGACTCCTGTTGAAACCAGGGGGAATTTTATATATAAAACAGCTACACATTTTCAATATTTATAGTGTTTTTTTAAAAAAATAAATGTAAAAAATTTGATCATGAAAAATGGATACCAATTTAATAGTTTAGAAATGCATACCTACAATTTTGTTGGTTAAGGGAAGAGCTAGGTTTTTTCCACTGATATTTGACTGGCTGGATTACAATGAAGATATCTTTTATGTTTGTAAATAATTTTTCTTTCAAGTTACTGACAGCTGGATGCTGCTCTGGAAGAGGGATTGTTACCTCTATTCAGGGAGAACAGCATTCAGTATATGTCACAAGAGGGCGCTCTAAGTGTTATTGCATCTACAGATCGGTGTTTAAATCTGAAAGAAAACAGTACAATGAAATGATTGCCTTTTAGAGTAAACATTTAGTTTGTTGTTACTGGAAGAGCTATATAACGAACAAGAAATGTAAGAAAGTTAATTGAATGGGAAATGCATGTAGTTTGCCTACTTTATCACTATATTACTTGGTGGCTAGCCAGCATTTAGTGACTGAAACACAGGATTTTTTTAAATGAATAAAACATTATTTTCTGTTTGATGGGAGTCTATAAGGAGTAATGTTGTGGGCTAATAATTCTTTCAAGTTAAACTGCATTTCAAGAAACTTGTTTTGACAAAAGAGTTATGTGTGGTTTTCACGTACTCGGGAGCTTGTGTGACTGACCGACAATATTTTGAAAGATAAACGCTTTCAGTGGGTATTAGGACCTAATCCTGTAGTCCTGGCTCCCAGTGGGAGGGAATATCACTGGAGTAAAGGGGAGTTTTGCCTGCGTTAGGATGGTATGATCAGGTTCGGAGTTGAGCTCTACCATGTGGACCTGAGAACAGTACACGTTTGAAATTACAAGCCTGATCCTATTGACTTGTGAGCAGTCCCAGCGACTTCATTAGGAGTTTGATCAAGTCAGGACTGCAGGATTGGGCCCTAATGCCTGGTGTGCAAGGCATTTAGCTTTCAAAACATTGTCAGTCTTTCTCACAAATTAGAGTGTGAAAATCAGACATCATTGTTCTTTGTCAAAACAAATTTCTTGAAATATAAATACATTGAGGCTAGTGGGACTACTCACATGGGTAGTTACATGTGTAAGTGTTTTCAGGATTAGGTCCTATGTACAACTAAAATTAGGGGCCAAGATTTTCCAAACGAGGAGTCTAAAGTTGGGATCCTAAATCCATATTTAGGATCTTGCCTGATTTTCAAGAGTGCTGCACACCCAACAGCTCCCTTTGCTTTTAATGGATGCTCAGCACTGATGAAAAGTAGGTAGGTACCAAGAAGGCCCTGGTCCTGCAAATATTTAAGTATGTGCTTATACACATGAATAGTCTCATTGACTTTAATGGGATGCTCACATGCATAAAATTAAACATGTCTTTGCAAAATCCACCTTAACTATGGATCTAAGATCCTAAATTTAGGCTCCTATTTTTGAAAATCTTGGCCCTGGGATACAATATTTTGTAGCACTATAAATGGCAAAGGAGTTTTTCCCCCCCAGGTTTTGCTTTCTTGTTAATTGCCATGTAAAAACGTACCTTAGTGATATAAGATGGTATAAAAGATTTCCATTTCTTACATAACTTCCAAACGCCTTCACTTTCAGCTTCTGCAGATTCCATAATACTTTCAGATAAGTGGCGATTAGTAGCAACTAGTATTTATTTTTGAAATACACATTTTCACACAAAATGGACCAAATCCTGCTTGCCTTCCTCTTATGAGCATTCCCTTTGAATTTAATGGGACTACCCAGGTAAACAAGGCAGGCTGGATTTGGTCCAATTGCAGTGCGCATAATTTTAATAGAGAACCGACTCATTGGACATTTTATGAGTAGTTTGTTGGTATCTGTGACATGTAAAAAGGTAACTGGGAAAGGTTTGAACTAATGTAAATCGTTTAGGCTATGTCTACCCTACAGCCTATGTAGGCAAAATTTATGTTGCTCGGGGTATATATATTCCACTCCACTTGGCGACATAAGTTACAGTGATGTAAGTGTTTGTGTGCACAAAGTGCTCTCCTGCCGACATAGCTTATGCTGCTTGCGGAGGTGGGGTTTTTTTATGCCGACGGTATAGCGCGTCTTCACCACACGTGCCTCAGCAGCGCTGTACGTATAGGTGTGGCCTTAGAAGGCAGGCAGTGTAAAACCTATGGCCATCATGCAATAAAATAGCTTCTCAGACAACCAATGGGGACAACCTGTTTTCTTTATTGATGTAAACACCTGTTGAGGTAGGTGGGAAATTTGTCTCAGTAAAGAGTGAAGTATCAGAACATACATGAGACTAGGCCTGTTGTGTAGCAACCAGTTTAACTTTTGAATGTTTGGACAATAAGTTAAATGCAGATTATAATGTTTTCCTTTTAGTGTTTGCCTTGGAAATTGCTGACAACTGCCATGCTCATAGCTGTCATACAAACTACATGGCGATAAAACAGTGAAACATATATTTGTGTACCCAATTTTATAATTTTTGATGAGCAGCTTTTTGGGGGCAGGGCCATGGCTTGTAGCGCAATGGTGAACCAATCGTGAGTTGCTCCTCAGTTTGCTATTGTAATATAAATATTAACAACAATAGTACAAATAAATATCTGAAGCAGGAAATTGTTCTGTGATGAATCTGTCAAGCAGATCTCAGGAGTTAGGTTTGGATGAATTTGAAAAGACTGACATGATTCTACATATTTAAAAGGCCGGAGGGAAAAACAACAACACTGTATTAGAAAATGTAGAACGGCCTTTACTGTACAGATTAAGAATGTCATAAGGAGGTTTGTGGTATCAACGTAATGGCTCATCTATAGCACCATGCCCAAGCTTGGCCCCCTGATTCTGCAAACTGTTCCGCATGGAAAGACTGCTGCACCCGCACAGAGCCCCCTTGACTTTAGTGGGGCTCTGCCCATGCAGGTCAGCTTGCAGGATCAGGATTTTCTATTGTATTCTGTATGGTTGTGTGCCATGCCGTGAGTGTGTAGCTGGATCCATTGACTGAATTCAATAGAATATCATTATTTGTCTGTGTCAGGGCTTAATTAGATTGGCTAAAAGGAAATCAAATATAAAGGGGTGCATCTGAAAGTTTTTTATTTTGTACAGAGTCTCATGAGTTTTCCAAGAGGTGGTAGTGCAGATTGCAGGGCTATGCTGATATTGGTTTAGTTATTGGGACAGTTGATTGACAGTCACGTAAGTGGTTTGGGATTCTCATAAGAGAGTTAAGAAGCAAGCCAAAGTTGAAACAGAATTCCAGGCATTTTCACACAGCCTGTCAGTTCCTGGCTGTGCTCTGTCTGGGTTGGAAGTGCCGTGCTTGTAAAATTGATTTGGATAATAAATCTAGTCAGATGGGAAGATGTGTTTTTTTTCTTTTCTTATTTTTTCCTATTTTTCATTTCTGGTTGTGTTACTGAGTCTTTGATTTTGTATATCTCCTCCTTCTGACATAGTTGTTTGGTTCCTTAAAAGATTAGTTGCATATTCTCCTGGGAGGAGATGTAAATATGAAATGGTGATTTTTACAAATTGTACTTGAGTATTTCTAAGACAAGACGAGCAGAGATGATGTTCTTCACTTGGTTAAACACATCTTCTCCTAGAGTGATTTAGCTGTTCTTGCTTTTCCATCATTATGTAACGTGTATTTTTACACCGCTTTGGGCATTTTGTTGTTAAAAAAAAATTACTTGAACATTGTGCTCATTTTTTAAAAACAAGGTTCCCAGGTTCAGAACAAAGCTGAACATTAGCTATTGTGAGATTGTGTAGATAATATTAAAGGTTTGGTGCTGTACTACATAGTCTCCTACCTTTTTATATGAAGGAGCTTATGTGCAAAATAGAAGCATGAGAAACTTAAAATATATTTGATTTTTACAAGAAACAGTGCTAGCAAAAGGTGGAATATTTGCTAACATTCAGTAGTACAGTTGCTTGCCATCTGTATTAAAGTTTGTAAATACGAGAGTAATGTTAGCTCATTAAAAGGGCTGCTTAGCCTTTCTCAGATGCTAGGAACTCTTTCTTGCCTGAGACCTGCATTCCTGTTCTCCTATAGACATCAATGTTTTAGAAGTATCTATTAAAGGAATATATACATCCTACAGAACTTTGCTTCAGGCATTCTGCAGCACACTAACAAGATGGGGGTGGGAAAAATGCCTGGTGGACCCAGTGCCATCAGACCAGCTTAGACATCATAAAAATGGACGTTTCTCAAAGGAGATGTAAAATGAAAGTGCATTTTCAGCACATCAATTACATTCAAGCAAGAGGGAATACACTAATAGATATTTTAACTTAATAACTGTGGAAGTTTTAAAGTTAGCTGCATGTGAATCTTTTCAAATAATGATTTATTGCCAGTTAGCTAACTGGGAAATTCTCGGCTCCTACATTCCGATGTTGGATCAGAGTCTATCACATCTAGTATTTGGTGTTCAGCATTGGCCAATATTGAATGGGCCAGATGCAAGTGTTCCCTACTTTTCCACCTCCTCCATAATGCGCCTGGCAAGTTGTGCATTGCTGTACATGGAAGGAAAATATATTCCTTTCTGGGCCACACCATGCAGCACTTAGTTTACATGAGTTTAAATTACCCATATTTTATCAAGGATTTGTTTACTTGTACCCTACCATCCAGAACATCAGATCACTTTTATAGCTCATAAAATAATCCAGTTCTTTTAAAAGCTAGTGTGTACGGGACAGCTTGCCTCTCCTTTGGCAATGAATTCCACAGGCTGACTACACACAGTGGTCCTGATCCTACTATCTTAGCTCACGTGAGTAACCTCATGCTGTGCAAGGAATTGTTTTATTAGTTTGTCGTATATGTACAGGAAAGTTATAGGGTTAAATTCTGCTTTAAAATTTTGTTAGGTAAATATAACCTGTATAAAATATTAGTGATGGAAATACAGAGTTAGATGTAAGTAAGTGTTTCTGTATTTTTTCTTTTCTTTTTTCCTTTTATTGTAGGGCTCTTGTCATTCTAATTATATATGTATATATTAGTTCATAGCATTTGCTAATTTTATTGATTCATTTAATTAAAACCAACACAAAGAAACCTAAGTAACACTAAAATTAAAATTCCCCAAACTCTACAAAACTAAACTAAATATAAATTAATCTAAGAACACAGTTTGTACCAAGTGGGGATTGAATGCCCCACTAAACTTCTGGTACATTGATGTGTGTGTACAGTCGAAACCTTTTAATCCCTGGACTCTAAGTCCATTGGAGCTGACACAGGGGCACTGGTAGGTGGAGGAAAACTGCCTAAGGAGGTAGCCAGAATACTGCCCTCACTCTGCTTATCAAAGTAGTCTGAAGTTTTATCACTAACCAAATGTTAGCAGAGGCAAAAAATGCCTTCTTCCATTGCCAGCGTCCTGGGAAATTCTTCTTGGACAACGTTTTAGCCACAGTGCTCAATGGCCCTTGGCTATATGGAGCAGCCTGTCAGAGGAGATTAGAATGAACCCAAAGTTGACTGTATTTTGAACATGAAGCACACCATAGTACTAGTTTTGACCAAAGCTGTCCTGCACGTACTGAACATGAAAAAGAAACAAACAAAGCTAACTTCCCAGCAAGTGTAACCAGCAAGATATTAAGGGAGATGGAGAGTAGAATCCACTCTGGTCAGTTCTGTGTAAATCTTAATCTTGGAAACGATGGATGGTCTAGAAATTCCTTAGGTAGGTAGGTTGTATAATTTTGTAACTAGGCCAAATAGGCAGTGGCGGATTAGCCACTAGGCCAACTGGGCCCGGGCCCAGGGGCCCCAGCCAACTGTGGGGCCCTGGAAAAAATCTGCTGCCAGGCGCTGTAAGGCCAGAGCCCTGGCCCCCAGGTGGGCAGGGTGCGGGAAGCACCCATGTCCTGACCCTGCTCCGCAGCAGCAGCGCCGGGTGGGGGAAGCCCTCATGCCCCAACCCCCTTCCCCAGCAGCAGCACCGCCGGGCAGACGGGGCAGGGGAAGACCCCCCCCCCAGCGGCCCCCAATCCCAGCAGAAGCCACGGGACGGGGAAGCCCCAGTGCCTCCCACCCATCCCTGGCAGAAGCCACGGGGCGGCAGGGGAAGTCCCCGTCCCCAACCCTGCTCTCCGGCAGAAGCGCCGGGCGGGCAAGGCGGGAGAAGCCTCAGTGCCCAGAAATGTGGGCGGTGGTGGGGGAAGCCCCAGCACCCGGACCCCTGTGGTGGACCGCCTGGGACAGGGACAGAGCTTCTCTGGTCTTGGGGCCGCAATGGGGGTAGGGCAGAACGGAGCAAAAGGGGTTGGGGTGGTGGAATGGGGAGGACCCTGGGTGGAACAAGGATGGGCCCTGCCCCCAGGGAAGGGGCAGAAAGGGGTGGGGCTGCAGGCAGAAGGAGCAGAAAGGGGCGGGGTCACAGGCAGAAGCGGTGGGGAGGGGCTCCCCACTTGCTCTGGTCCAGGGCTCCAGGAAACCTTAATCTGCCTCAGCAAATAGGTAACTTTAGTCCCAGGCTGGCCGTTAGGACCAAACCTTGCTCATAGTTGCTGCAGAAACCTAAATGTTCGTCCTCCATTAGATATCTCCGACAATGTGATCCAAAGCTGTCACATCTCAAACCCGGCAAAACCCCCATAAACTGCTATGCTGTACCCTTTGTTCAGTTATGTCTATTGTTACCAAGAGGTTAGATTTTAAACGAAATAAAATGGGGTGCAAAAATTCGAAACATTTCAGAATATACTAGCAGTTAAAACAGAGGGTTAAGACAAGCAAGGACTCCTGGGTACAATCGCTGCCAGAGTTTTGGGGTGTGACCTTGTGCAGGTCACTCAAATCTGTGCCTTTGGTTCTCCACCAGTGCATAATTCATTAATACTACTCTCTGAATAAAGCGGAGGTGTATTATATTTCTATGTCCTGAGTACTTCATCTCTTGATACTAGAAGACATGTCGGTGCCCTTTTCCTGCTGTTTGCAGAAAGACTCATTTAAGTCACAGATGCTTGGAGAGGGTCCCATCTTTGTATTCAGAACTGTTGAAAGACCTTTGCACATGCCCTGATGGGATTTTTAGAATTTGTGTCAAGAAAAAAAATTATATGGGACAGGTTAGCTGATGATTGGCGTTGTCTCCAGCACTGACTAGGGGTAGCTAACCCTGCTTTATTTGTAGAAACTCTGGTGTCTAGCAAAAAAACTGTTTAGGGTTTTGTTCTGGCAAAATTGCAGAAGTAATGTAAAAATTGTCAAACTCAGCTTTGATGGAGAAAATAACTCTATCAGCAATCAAATGGGGGAAAAAGACAGGTTGGTGTTATACACATGCATTAATGTGGTTATGATATAAGAAGACTCAGGATGTCATTACTAAATCAGCATTTTTCAGATTGCATTGTATATCTATAGGCTCTTTCCTTTGTCAAAGTTTTAAAGAGAAGACGCTAAATACGCAAAGCAAGAGACTTGTATATTTGTTTGTCTTTGGCCTGATGCTTGTTACAATGATCATTGTACTAAATTTAGCCTCTTGCTAAATTTTTGCATTTTTAATTTTTTTTTTGTTTTTAATGAAAAATCAATAAAGCAAAAACAAAACAATAACCCAAAGTCAATGCTGCTTTCCTATCTCCCGTGGGTTTGGTCAGGCTTTGTTAATTAATGCTTTCTGAGCACTATGCGATCCTCGGATGTAAGATTCTGTAAAAGTCCAAAAATTGAATATCAGGCATGCCATATGTCTGCTCTTGGCTGTGACATGCCTCTTATGCTGTGTACATTGTGTTCTGAAACAGTTACATAACAGGAATATAGGATCAAGATTATCTCTGTCACAAATGATAAGACTACATATCTATGTAATCTGTTTATTGGTTTATGAATCTCAGATCCTCCAAGGGAGTGTCACAAATGCACATGATATCCCTGAATGATTTTATATCTGGATATCTGATTCTGCTGAAAGATGGATACAATAGAAATGTCAGCCAGTCAGTTCGCTTCTGGTGAATGGAGGACACTCCTGTTTTCATATAAGGTGTTTCTTATTTCTAAGTGTCTAGAACATCTTAGGGAAGATAGTTATAGAAAATGAGTATTTTTTGTGTGTGCGCAAAATCAATCCTGTTTTTGATTCAACACTCATGTAATACTTGTAGATTCACACAGTCTCTCCCGAGTAGGATTTTCCTCACATGGGAACGTTTAAGTCCTGCACCAACTCTGAACTGTGCCCACTTGAGAGGAGTTAATTGGGGTGAATGTTGTGAAGACCATTCATCAGTTCTAATGGGGGAGAGGGCTTTGGCTGATATGCAGATACATTGGATAAAATTAAAACCTGTCCCATGGGAACAGTCATATTCAGAATTGGAAACGGCAGGGGGTATTACGGATAAGGTTCTGTTAGTACTGCAGTAGGGCTGCCAAAATAAAACAGTGGTGCAGAAAAGAACTCTGGTTACGTCTCCAAAGCGTGAACATCTCTTTGACACTCGCTCGTCACAGCCCTGGGATGTTTTTGGTTTTTTTTTGTCCTCACCATGCAGTTCTTTAATCCCTTTTTACAGCCCCAGCAATTAGTGATGCACACACTTGTTACACCCATCTAAATGTCCTGGGTTCAAAAGTTGAATTCACACCCAAACATTACTGGACTAATGTTCTGCTTAGACAGGGTGTGTGTGTGTGTGAGAGAGAAAGAATAGAAAGTCCAATTAGACAATAATGGGGAAATGGTGCAGAGAGGGTAACAAACAGGGATACGCTGTGTAGAAAGTAGAGGGAAGAGGAAAAAATACCTGGAGTAGCAGTACAGTGGGTGAAATCTTAGCTCTATTGAAGTCAATAGCAAAGCTTCCATTGTCATCCAATATTATGTATTTATTTATTTGTTTTGTGGTATGCATAGTTGCTCCAGTCATGGACCTGGCCACTTACTTCCCTTTGGGTAGAAAAACAAGTTTAAAAAATATTGACTCCCTCTTGGGATAAAAAAGATTTTTGGGTGAACTCAGACTAATTATACGAATCTAAAAAGGTTGAAGTTCATGAAACCCAAAGCTCTATCCTTACATCATTCTGTCTTTATTAGATTTTCACAAGGAAAAATATTTATCTTCAGATTTTTTTTTTAAATTCAAGTTTGTAAAATATATGAGAGAGATGTATATAAAAACTCAAAAATTTTCCAATATACTTACCATGTTGGATAGAATACTGTTTGGATTATATACTCTACATTCAAGCCTCTAAACCATAGGAAAGAGTGCAGTGTAGAACCTATTAAAACCACAAATTATCGCTCTTTGATATGAAAGTAAGGTAAATATATCAATAAACAAAAGCAGTAGGCATAATTATCCTTTCACTATTATAACGACAGCTGCTAAAAAATCCCCTTTGGACTTTTTTTGGACAATACCTGTGCTGAGCGGAAGATACCTGTATCATCACTGAGTTTGTACATTAGAGACTTTTAATGGCTACATTTCATTAGCTTTTTTGCACCACTCCAGTGGTGAAAGTTACTGAATAGCTCCGTAGCCGCAGTAAAAACACATTTACACAATGCTCAAAGATGACACTGGGTCATAAACGGAGAACCTCTGT
The DNA here is from genome assembly GCF_002925995.2 of Terrapene triunguis. Taxonomy (NCBI): domain Eukaryota; kingdom Metazoa; phylum Chordata; order Testudines; family Emydidae; genus Terrapene; species Terrapene triunguis. The sequence goes on from NW_020664540.1 coordinate 7,044,669, forward strand.
TTTAGACTATAGGGAGAACATTGTTACAGGAACAATATTAGAAATGTTTGCATTGCTGATGAGCATATAACACTGTGGCAGTACAGCTGAAGAAAATGGATACTTCCTGCTTCAGAAACACCTTGCTAAAAGGAGCTTTGGAGGAACGTCGTTCCAAACTGGTGAATCAGACTGTTTTAGGACTTGCTCCTAATATGTTTGTGCCAATTCATGTATATAAGTTGTAGGCACTGACTAAAAGAACAGATGATTGAAGCAATATTTAAACATGGGGTCAGCCTCCTGAAAATACTCACTGCAAATATTAGCATATTTACAGGAACTGATATAGGCTGATAGAATTAACCAGAGCCAACACCTCCTTTTATGTCATAAAATAGATGTTTCCAGTCTGTATCTGCGATGTTGTTTTCTTTTCTAATCTCAGCCTTGAACTTTTTACTTTCCTTGCTTCCCATCCCTATATTAGAGTTCCATTCAGCTTATCTATTATCTGCCATTATAGGCATGATATAGCACAGTGCATAGCTGTGCAAATTTCTTTCTGCGTGTTGGCTGCCGTCCTCCACCCCAGAGATGGCTGTCTCTGAATAATTGTGTGAAACACTTTGGGAACTGTGAAAAGCACAGTATTTTATTTGTCTTCTTATGCAACATGCCTGTCATCAATGCTAGGCACACTGACCATTTAACACATAAATAAACAGTTTATAATGTAGTTCAGGGTTGCTATCAAGGCACAATATCCTCATCAGATGTTGATAACAGGTGATTCTTAGAATTTACTGTATGAATTGTTTAAGAGCTGGTGCTTGTTTTAGTGCTTTTAGCTGAAAGAAGCTTCAAGCCATACTAGAAACAAATCCTGTCCAATCAAATGTAACTTTTCATTTTATAATGCCATATCCTTTTTTTAGAGCCTTTAATTTGTTCAGTTATCTGTTAAACTCCTATCCGATTGATATTATCAATATGAATAACTGTCTGCAATTGGTTTATAACACAAGGATTATTTAACCTTACATGGTGGTGAACTACAAATCTTCCTCTCTCTTTTTTTTCTTTTTAGAATCAAGTTTTTTACTGGGAAATGCCCAGATTGTGGACTGGCCTGTAGTTTATAGTAATGACGGTTTTTGTAAACTCTCTGGATATCATCGAGCTGACGTCATGCAGAAGAGTAGCACTTGCAGGTATGTAGCCTCTGTATATTTACAAACTAATTATTTATATGGAGTGAAAATTAGTACTCTGCTAAAATGTTTAAATGATCTTGAAAGCCTTAATTTAAAAATGATCTGTTAAAAGTTTGCAAAATTACCAATAAACTATTTAAGGTACCAGTGCAATCAATAGAATTTATAACTATAAAGGTTGGATCCTGCACAGTGCTGAGTACCTTGTCTCTGATCCAGCAAAGCACTTAAACACGTGGTTAACTGTATGCATGAGTAGTTCCATTGACCTCAATAGATCCACTGAAGTCAATGGAACTGATCGAGTGCTTAAAGTTTAGTACATGCTTATGTGCTTTTGCTGGCTCAGGGCCAGACTGCTCAGCATGTTGTAGGATTGAGCTATAAATGAAAAGAGAATATTTCCGATGATAATATAGATTTGTTTTTACTTTATAACATTTACCAATGAATATATTTTCTGCCATCCACGTTTTGGAAAAAACAAGCTAGTTCTTCCTTTAATTAGCTTCCAGGTCCTGAGTTCAGGAATTTGTGACTTGTCTTGTAACAGCTGTTGATGGTATAAACGTTCTGAGCAAGGCAGGAATGAAGAAAAATCTTCCGTGGAAAAGGAAAATTTTAGAGACTCTGGGCTAGGTTCTCTTTTGCCTTGGAATTGCTCCTGATTTACACCAGTATCAGTGAGGTCACAATCGGGCCCTGTAATGAATTTGGAAGAGACGTGCAGACATGGTAGGATATTTAAAAATTGGGTTTTAGTACACACAAGTGGAAGGTTTTTAATAGTTTCGCTCTAGTTGACTCACAAGAGGCCTACCCCCATGAGCACACTGAGGTGCAAACTGCACTCTCTATCACCATCAGGGCAGTTACCCCTAGGAGCAGATGGATGTACTGTCACCCCTTGTCTGGTGGTCTGCCAGGAGAAGCCAATTTTAATTTATGGCCGGACATCCATCCTAGCCTCCTCAACTGAGTGCCTGGGAGATGCTCCGGGAGAGCGCTGAATCCCTGGGAGATGCTTTCTGTGGACTGGGTTAGCCAATTCCAAGCCCCATAAAGCATGTGCACCAACAATCCTGGCAGAGCGGCTGCTGCCCGGGGCCTACACCTGGTTATACTGCTGGTAACTGAAGGAACCCAGGGAGCAAATCTGACTCTATATGTGCGGTACGTTAACTACCATTCCATTCTCACCAAGAGGCAACAAGCGCATTGCTAATGGGAAAACGTAGCCTGCTCTGCTTTTCTCTATTGAGGAGGAGGGAAAACCTGTGGAATCCAAGATTCCTGAAAGTATTCAGGCTTCCTATTGCAGACAATGGTATAGGAACAAGCTTGTGATGTTACCATGCAATATTGAATACAGGCAGTAGCAAGCAAGTTTACAAACTCATGGGGGCTGACGGAGACAACCTCATCCCAGCCATCCCAGATGCACTGATAGAATTGCCCTGTTGCACTCCCGTGATCACATCTACGTTTTCTTTGTACTGAAACACATCTATATAAGCTACTTGCTGCCAGCTGAGCCTCTTTCCACGGCTCTGAATTAAAACCATTACAAGTACAGAACAGAAATATAAGAAAATTTTAGTTAAACACCTTTGAAACATGAGGACTTATGAATTCTCCTATTAAAAATACCCCCTCAATTATACTTCAGATAGTGAAGGTGCCAAAAGGTTTGTTGCCTAGCAGTTTTTTGTGCATGTTTATGTGCTATGGGTATAACATGTGGAGCAGTCTCCCGCCTTTTCTCTCTAAGGATGTAAAAGTTTATATGGGGTTAAATTCACCCCTATGGAGAGAGCCAGCATGAGGCCTGTGCACCATTTAAGTCCCTTGTAAGCCCTGTTTCAATGATGAAAATGGTCCATGGATGTTGGGTATGTTGGCACCGGAGCTGGAAGGTATAACTCAAGTGGACATACCCGCACTAGCTCTGATGCTATTTGAGCTGGAAATTACATCTTCCAGCTCCAGAATAGACACCTCCATTGTATTGGCCCTCTTCACCAGGCCACTCTTATGTGACTCCTGAGTAGGAGGTTAGTAGGGTAGACAGGGCTGCTTTCTAATATAGACTCCATTTTTTTCTCTTCATAGAATCATAGAATATCAGGGTTGGAAGGGACCTCAGGAGGTCATCTAGTCCCACCCCCTGCTCAAAGCAGGACCAATCCCCAACTAAATCATCCCAGCCAGGGCTTTGTCAAGCCTGACCTTAAAAACCGGTAAGGAAGGAGATTCCACCACCTCCCTAGGTAACCCATTCCAGTCACTTCCAACTACCCATCCACTTTAGAGTCTGTCTATTTAGCAACCACCTTTTCATTCAAAGACTGGGTCAGACTCTTTTCTATGCCTGATCCTTAGCCGGTTGAGTTACACTGAGCAGTGTGGTGATTTCCACATGCCCCAGGGTCTCGGAATGCTGCCTCAGCAGAAATTCCAGTCTTTGCTGGTACATGAGGTATAAGACTGGGATCGAAAACTTATCCAACAGGTTTAACGTCCAATGCATGCCTTTTCAGACAGGAACAGTTTTGAAGCTACTCTCTAATAAAAAGTTGTGCTGCTGTATGAAACAGAGAACAGTTTTGGGGTGGACTGTGGCCTTTTGGGTTTACTCACTTGAGCGTGTGGTGTTGAGGGTGAGAAATACAGTAGATGACATCAAAGAGGGATTGTGAAGATGATAGCCAATAAATGTCTGTTTTTTTGATAGATGGTGTAATTTTAATCAACATGATACATAAGATTTTATTTTCTAAATTGGGTTCTCAATCTACATGTGATAAGACTGATTGCTACATCATGTGTCCCCAAAATAGAATTATTTGATATATAGCATAGCATTAGCTGGATTAAAGCAAAGCAGATTTCTGATGCTATGGGATCAGAGTGCTATGGTGCTACATTTATATTGCTTTTCAGGACAAAAATGTATACACATACAGAGAGATACATAATGTAAAACTTTTCAGACTCTAGGCTCTGATTCTTGGGGTGCAGTTTAGCTGTGCTTGGTGCAGGTCCTGAGTGTGGTGGAGGACAAAGGTAGTTTTATTCCACTATTGTGGCTGTCAGTTTGAAGGTGGGCCAGTTTGTCCCCCAGTGTAAGTTAGAGCAGACCTGAGGCTGCTCTAAAACTTATGCCTGGCTGCTGGCAGCCCCAAGTGGCTATTCCAGCAGCTGGGAATAGCTAGAGTATAGAGATGCACCCACAGTGATGGCCCTCACACCAGGGGCCTCGACATTAGCGCTACACCACTTGGGGCTACCTCCTATGCAATAGCAGTTCCCACCTGGCCAGATTGACTGGCTTTATGGTACATTGTAGCAGCTGAGCGGTACAAAGTACCCAGAGTGGAGATGAGAATTGGGCAACCAGAGCTTTGAGCTATAGGGATATAAATATGTTTTTGATTGGCACATATCACACCAGAAATTGTGTGCTTAATTGTGCACACAATAGCATTGTCTCACACACACACACACACACACACACACACACACACACACACACACAC